>NC_141914.1:10685123-10988154 GCF_057802395.1 Ceratotherium simum simum
TTTTGTTATCAAGGTCAAACTAGTCTAATAACATGTGTTTGGAATATTTCCTCTTTTCTTTTCTTAAGGAAACATTTAGTAAGATTGTAATCATCTTGGTAAAAGTTTCCCCTAAAACCATTTGTCCCTGTTGTTTTCTCTTTGTGAAGCTAATGATCATAAGACTATTCAGCTTTCTCTTTCTTCTTGAGTCAGTTTTGGTAAGTCATTTTTCTAAGAAATTATTCATTTTGTTTAAGTTTCCAATATATTGGCACAAAATTGTTCATTGTATTCTCTTCTTATTCTGTACAGAATCTGTAGTTATGTCAATTTTTATTAATATTATTTATGTGTTCTTTCTTTATCAATCTAGTCAAAAATTGTTGACTTTATTAATATTTCAGAAACTGACATGATTGACAATTTCTATTTCTTTCTGATTCTTTCTCCTTATTTTATGCTCTAAATTTTACTATTTCTTTCTCTGTGCTTTAATTAGATTAATTCTGTGGTTTTGGGGGTTTTTTTACATCTCTCATGCTTATCCATATCTTATCCTAAGTATTCTTTATATATTCTGAATACAAATTTTTTGTTGATTATAAGTGTCATGAATATGTGCTCACCCTCTGTGTCCTGTCTTCTCACTCATTTGATGAACAGAAGTTCTCAATTTTAAGCTTCTCTAGTATATCGATCTTTTCTTTTATGATTAATGTTTTGTGTGTGCTGCTTAAAAAATCTATCACTATCCTCAAAGTCGTGAAGATATTCTAGATTATTTTCAAAAAGATCTAACATCCATCTGGAATTGATATTTGTATGTGGTAGCTGGTAGGGACCAAGTATCATTTTTGTCTATATGGATAGCTAGTTGACCCAGAACCATCTACAGAGAAGATCTCCTTTTTCTGTAGTTACTTCTTTATTATAAATCAAGTGGATATATACATGTGTGTTTGTTTCTGGGCACTATTCTGTTATGTTGGTCTATTTATCCATCCTTGTGCCAGCACCACATTATTATTATTATTATTATAATTACTGTAACTTCATAATAATCTTAGTATTAGATAAACTTCTCTCATCCTGATTTTCTTCATTAAGATGTTTGAATATTCTTGGTTATTGGTTCTTTGCATTGCTGTATGTGTTTTAGAATCAACTTGTTGATTTCTACATAAAAATCAGTCAGAATGTTCACTGGGATTTCACTGAATCCAGTGGCTCATATTGGAGACAACTGACATCTTTGAAATATTGATTCAAGCCATGAATACAGTATATTCCTCCATTTATTTAAGCCTTTTTAAAACTTTAAAATTAAAAAATTTTAATATTTTTTATTGTTTTTTGAATAGTGGTCTTGCCCAATTTTTGTCATAGTTATTCCTAGGTATTTGTTGTGTGTGTATGTGTGTGTCTTTTTAATGCTACTGTAATTGTAATTTTATTTGATTTCATTTTCTAACTCATTGCTGATATATAAAAATATGATTTTTTTTTTTTTTGGCTGAGGAAAATTAGCCCTGAGCTAACATCTGCTACCAATCCTCCTCTTTTTTGCTCTTTTTGTATGTGAGCTGCTGCCACAGCATGGCCGTTGACAGACAAGTGGTGTAGGTGTGCACATAGGAAATGAACCCAGGCCGTTGAGGCAGAGCGCGCCGAAATTCACCACTGGCACGTGGGTGATGTTCTTTTCACATTGACCTTATGTGCAACAAAATTGCCAAAATCTTTTATTAATTCTAATAATTTATCAGTGATTCTTTTGAATTTTCCAAGCATGAAACCATATTGTGCATGAATAATGACAAGTTTTCTTTTCTTTCCAATTATATTTTTATTTCTTTTCCTTGACTTATTGCAGTGCCTAGGACCTATAGTAAAGTGCTGACTAACAGTGATGATAGCTGGTACCCTTATATTGTTCCTATCTCAGAGAGGAAGCTTTTAACATTTGACCATTGGATATGATGTCTGCTGTAGTTTGTTTTGTTTGATTTTTTTGTTTTAGAATATCCTGTATCAAATTAAGGAAGTTTCATTCTATTCTCAGTTAGAGAAGAGTTTTTACCATCAATAACATTAAATTTCACAAATAATTCTTCTGAATGTATTGAAATGATCCCATCATTTTCTCATTTATGGTATTAATGTAGACTACATTGATTGATTTTCTAATATTAAAACTACCTTGCACTTGTGGAATAAATCAAATGAGATCAATATCTTACAGTTTTTATATATTGCTTGATTCAGTTTCCTAATTGAACTTTTAGGACTTTCATAACTATGAGTTTGTTTGGCCTATAATTTTCATTTTTTAATATCCTTTAAAAAGTTTTTTTATGAAAATTATACTAGTCTCATAAAGTGAGCTGGGGAGTATTTCCTCCTATTTTATTCTCCAGAAAAGTTAATAAAATTAGCATTTTTTCTTCAATATTTTATAAAATTCACTGGCAAATATATTTATTCAAGAATATTCAAATTTTCTAGTTCTTGTTGCATCCGTTTTAATGTTATATTTTTCTAAGACTTTGTTAAATTCATCCAAATTTTTTTGGCATGAAGTTGGATACATAAGGATCTGCAGAAATGTCACCTTTCATTTCCAATGTTAAGTATTTCTGCATTTTTTCTCTCTCTTTTTTTCCCTTGATCAGTCTCTAAGGAGTTTATCAAATTTTATTATTCTTTTCAAAGTTTCACTTTTTCGTTTTGTTGTTTTTTAAAAACATTTTTAAAACATCTACCATTGATTTTTTCTCCTCTTTATGATTTCTATCCTTCCTCTACTCTCTTCAGGATTCATTTGCTGATTTTTCTAACTTCTTGATGCTTAGCTCATTGATTTTAATCTTTCCTCTCTGCTAATATATGTATCTAAAACTAAAAATTTCTCTTTCAGCATGGTTTTAGCTACATACCATGAGCTTGATAGGTAGTATATGAACATTTTAAAATGTTCTCTAATTTCCATTGTAATTTCTTCTTTGACTCACAGATTACTTAGAAGCATATTGTTTGTTTTCCAAACATTTGGGGGAATTTCTACTTATCTTATTGGTATGGACCTTTTATCTTTATTCCACTGTGGTCAGTGAGCATACTCTATTTTATTTTAATCCCTTTAAATGTGTTGAGACATGCTTTCTGGCCCAGCACATACTGTATTTTAGTAAATTTTCTCCGATCACAGAGAATCAAGCTAAAAATACCACCATTCAGTGTTACTTTTTCTCTTTCTCACCTTCTTTGAATAATTGACCATTTTAGTTATACACCCTTTACTGTTCTTTTTTATTGGGTTGGGAGGAGGTTTACCTTGAGATATTAAAACATAGATTCTTGATTTATCAAAATCTATCATAATTTAGTACTTTTACTTCTTCCAAGACAATGCAGGAACCTTAGAACACGTGACCTTAGTTTACCACTCTTCAGATTTATATGATGCTATTGTCACGTGCTTTACCTCTGTATATTTTAAATTCCAAAGATGGTATTATTACTACTACTACTACTATTATTATTATTATTATTATTAACAGTAAATATTTCCTTAGGTTTACCCACACATTACCCTTTGGGGTGCTCTTTACTTTTCCTTGCATTTCCAGTCTTCTGTCTGGAGTCCTTCTCCCTTTCTCAGTGAAGGACATGCTTTACTATTTCTGTTAGCGTGGATCTGCAAGTGATGAACTCTGTTTTTGGTTATATGAAGAATGCTTTTATTTCACTTTCATTCATATAGAATATTTTTATTGGAAATAGGATTCTAGATCAGCAGTTATTTTCTTCATCACTTATTTCATTGTCTTCCAGCTTCCACTGCTTCTCTTCAGCTCATGGGCTTTAATCTTGCTTCTTTTCTAATATACGTATTTAAAATTAAAAATTTCTCTCGGCATGGCTTTAGCTACACACCGTGACCTTAGATAGTTAATCTTATTTCCATTCCTTTGGAGTTACAAAATTTCTTTTTCCGGCTGCTTTTGAGTATTTCTCTGTCTTTGTAGTTCAGCAGTTTCACTATGATGTGCCTATGTTTCATTTTGCTTTTATTTACCCTGCTTGGGTTTCATAAAGCACCTTCAATCTACAGCTTGATGTCTTTAATCATTTTTGTAAAATTTTAAGTCCGTTATCATTTCAAATACACTTCTGATTTTTTTTCTTTCTCCTCTCATCCAGCATCTCTAATTATCCATATGATAGACCTTTCTCAGACCATTCTCTAAGTTTCTCATACTATTTTATCTACTTTTCTATCTTAAAAAAAAATATTTTCTTTGAACTATCTTCTCATTCGTTAATCTTCTCTTCTGCTGGATTTAATCTATGTCACACTCACTACTGAGTTCTCCACTTCAGATTTTTTTATTATTATTATTATTTGTTTAGTTCCAGAATTTCCATTTAGTTCTCTGCTAAAATTATCTTCAACGTAGTCAGTATAGTTACTTTATAATCTGTGTCCATGACCTCCATTTTCTGGATCTCCTATGGGCCTATTCCATCATCAATTGTTTCTCTTAAATTTTTATCATATTATCTTACTTATGTGCCCTTTTTATTACTTATTTACTTGAGTGCCAGATATTAGATATAAAATTTTTAGAATTAAATTTAGGCCCATATTATCTTCCCAGAGAGAGACTTTATATTGCTTTTGGCAAGTGGTTAAGGGCTCTAACAATCTGGGTCACGTTATTGCAGTTTAGAAATTGAGATTATTTCAAGCTAGGTTTCAGTCCCTGCAAGGTCTGCTTCATGTCTGGTTCACCGGTACTCCTAGAGTGGAGCTGTTTTACCGTAAGAAAGAAGAAAAGAAGGTAAGAGAGAGAAAAAGTAACACTAAATGGAGAGGGTCTCACCTTGAAGCATGAGGATTCTACCATTTCTCACTTTTCTTAGTAGGCCCTGCTCTACAATATTTTGGGAAAACACAGGGCCTAAATTGAATATACTGTCATCCAGAGAAGAATTAAATTTATTTCTTCTGAACTCAGCTAGTACTACTGACTTGAGAACACTCTAGCCATTCCAGGATCCCAGTTTAATCTGGGAGTCTTGGAATCAGCAACTCGGCCTTGTTGCATTCCTAAGGCTCAGTCTCCTTATCTTAGCTCTGGCAAAGGCATTACAACCAACAGCACTCATCGCTCCGATTTTACATCATCGATTATTTTTTGTGTTTTCTTCTTCATGTGTTTGCGTGTTTGGTGCTCTTGGAGATTTTCCTTTCTTCCTGCAAGTTTAGTGATGCAAGAAAAATTTCTTAATGCAGGATTTATGCAGAATCTTCTTATCATATGGTGGAAGGTCCAGAAGCAAAAGTCTCTGCCTTCTTTTTTCCAACTTATCATTTTGAGAGCTTTTTCAGGATGATGACATTTTCAGAGCACTTACCAGATGGAAGCCAAGTTGAGGCTTAGAGCTTCTATGGAAAAAAACAAACAGTGAACAAACACACACACTTTGGCTAACGCCAAACACATGTTTTTTAAATACTTTATAACATAAATAAAATAATTAACTCTTCCTCTTCTTCATCATGTTCTAGTTGCTTTATAGATGACTAATAAGTCTCAGATGAGTCAATGAGACAAAAACTTAGTCTCACAAGGGGATCAGTAGGTAATCAAGACAGCCATTTATTTAAACCTCAAATTCTGGCTGCAAAAGAAAGATTTACACAATGGTAGTCATCCCAATTCTCTTATACATAAGCCTGAGAACTGTCTGTACACTTAGTAGCTGACTCACCATGAATGGGAGTTTTCAGTAGGTGTTGAGTGAATGTGAAAGACTTGAAAGTGTTCAAGTCTATAGAACAAATTACAGCTTTTTTAAAGTTACGGCAAAACATTTTTGTTTCTTTTTCAGATTAAAACATATCCGGAGAGTTGGTGTATGTATGAAGAAAAGCGGAAGGTATTCCAACGTCCTGGCAGCACGAGCAGTCTGAAATGGCCTACTTCTGCTTAATCATTCATATTTTAACTATAAAAATAGTAGTACTGTGTCAAAAGTCATGAGTAAAAGATGGCATAGGGTAGTGCTAAAACTATAGACTCAGATCAGACTGACCGTTCAACTAGTTACTAGCAATTTAACTTTGGGTGAGTTTCTTAACTTCCCTATGCTTCCAGTTCCTTATTAAAAGAATGTTAGTACTCGCCTCATAAGATTGCTATGAGGCTTTCAGATATAACAACAAGTTTCTGAAACATAGTAAAGATTCAGGAGGTTTATCAAGTTATTTTTTCCTTGCTATGTTTTTCTTGTCCAGGAAGAATAATAGTGTTCTGAGGGACAGTCCTCCAGCTAAGTTCCAAAATAGACCTCATGACTTCTGAGGGAAGCTCATAACATAAGCTGGTGCTCACTCCATGCTTTGTCTAAATTGAGAAAAGCCTAAATAGCCAACAGAAATAAGGAGAAACAAATGGGATGTTTAAGAATCTTTGTTACAATCATCTATGATATTTTTAGTAACACAATGGAGGAATTGTTTTAAAATACATAATTCTAAACCTGACAATGTTAAACTTGAAAGAATTATTGGTACTGTTGGAAGAAATAAATAATGAATTTTAAAAAGGGAAAAGAGAAAAATGCCTATTTAAAAAAAGCAAGCAAATGGGGGCCGGCAGTGACGTAGGGGTTAAGTGCATGTGCTCCACTGCCACAGCCCGGGGTTCACAGGTTCGGATCCCAAGCACAGACTGAGGCACCACTCATCAAGCCATGTTGTTGTGGCATCCCACATACAAAACAGAGGAAAATGGGCACAGATGTTGGCTCAGGGCCAATCTTCCTCACCCCCCAAAAAAACGTTTAGGGGCTGGCCCCGTGGCATAGTGGTTACGTTCAGCACACTCCACTTCTGCAGCCCAGGTTTGTGGGTTCAGACCCCAGGTGTGGGCCTGCACCACTTGTCGACCAGACTGTGGCAGTGACCCACATGTAAAGTGGAGGAAGACTGGCACCGATGTTAGCTCACAGCTAGTCTTCCTCAAGCAAAAAAAAGAGGAAGATTGGTAACAGAAGTTAGCTCAGGGCTAGTCTTCCTTAGGAAAAAAAAGTTTAAAGACCTTTCTATGTTTTTTCTAATCCACTCTAGCAAAAATAATAGATTGCATGTATTGATTTCTGCCTACTACATGGAATGGGCACTATGTCAAATTCTATAGATGTCTTATGTAATGTTTACAGTAACCCTGCCAGGTAGGCACTCTTTTCATTCTATTTTCTAGATGAGTAGTTGAGATTGACTTGAGGTCATACAGCTGGCAAGTGGCAGAGCTAAGTCTTGAACTTCAGCAGTCTGAGCAGAAAAAAAGCATGTCACCACTGGCTATACTGCTTCATAAGCATCCGAGCATCCAGCACATTCGGTCCAGATGGAGCCTCATGTCAGGTAACCTCTTCCAGGGAAGCCAACACTCGCTGTCAGGCTCTTCTCTACATTTTCACTTCATTCTCTTCTGCTGCAACATGAGCCCGCTGCCTTTATTTAAAAGTTGGCTCAACATTATGCTAAGGGAAATGTCAGACAGAGAAAGACAAACACTGTATGACCTCACCTATATATGGGATCTAAAAACGTCGACCTCGTAGAAACAGAGAAGGGAATGGTGTTTGCCAGGGGCAGGGGTGTGGAGGGAACTGGCGGATGGTGGAAAAAGGGTATAAACTTTCAGTTATAAGATGGATAAGCTCTGGAGATCTAAGGTACAGCATGGTTAACAATACTGTATTGTGTGCTCAAAAGTTGCTATGAGAGTAATGTTCTCACCATAACAACAAAAACAACAAAACGGTAATTAAGTGAGGTGAAGGATGTGGTAACTAATCTTATTGTGGTAAACATTTCACAATATATATGTGTATCCACTCATCACATCATCCACCTTAAACTTACACAATGTTACATGTCAATTACAGCTCAATAAAACTGGAAAAAAAGTAAAAATAAAACAAATAAAATTTTAAAATTGTCTCAAAAACCTGTAGGCTCCTTTATTTCAAGAACTGTGTTTTACCTTTGTATCTTCATATGTCTTAACACATAATTCTAACATGCAATAAATTTTAATTCAGTTCTAACAAGATTCTAAGCACTGGGAATACACCAGCGAATCTGTGAAGCGTCTATAGCCATCATTATTACTATGGTAAACTTAGTTAAGACATCCAAAAAATACATATTGAACTCCAACCACGTACATGGCATTGATTTAGATTCTGTGGCACATACAAGTTTAGGACATAGTCCCTGTTCTCAATAAGTTTATAGCTCAGCTGCAGAGAGAGAGAGAGAAACAAATACACAAAAAGGTAAATAATTCAAGAGTTATATTTCTACACAAGAGAATAAAACAAAGTTTATCACAGGATGTTATGTGATGATTAGAGGTTAGGATATTACGGAGAAAAGAAATTCTGTAGTTAAAAAAAGGAAGATTCTAGATTATATGTATTCAAACAGGTTTCTTTAATGCACGATTTCTCACAGCGTTTGTTATGGTAATGTTCATTGTGAATTCCCAAAAGTTTCATACGTTCCAATGTTTTCCAAACTCGTTTGGAAAAAGAACACTTGTTTCATGAGATTTCATTGCTTCTCTGTAAAAAAAGAAAAAAGCTATCTTCTGCAGAAAGGCTTTTAAAGAACTAGTCGGGCAAGTGTAATTAAATATATAACATGCATGCTGCAACCTCCATATGCCGGCTTCACGGACCACATTGCTCATGGCTGCCTTTCCCAAGAATTGGGACATGGTCTCACAATTCTCCACAAAGTATTCCGGCTAGTTACTCCCAATTATTAAGTATATGTGGTGAAACATTTTTGCCATCCTTAGAATTAGTCATATGAGTTGAAGGAAGGAGAAACCACTATGATCTGGAATAAACCAGCTTCAAAGAGGAGATAAATACTCAACTGAGCTTTGAAATGTGAATGAGAAATTCCTTCATTAATTCTAAAACTTTAATTTTTTTTTCCTAGATGAAATTATTTGCTTACTCAGTCTTTCCTTCAGCATTCTGGAGAAAGGAAGGTTAAAGGACAAAAATGGAAATAGACACACTGCCAACTATAATTAGGCTGATAAGAGTTAACTAAATATAGTCATTCATACATCAAAGAACTCTTGAGAATTACTGAATAAGCACCGCTGGCATGACCTGAGTTTCTGGCAGGCCCGCCCAGCATGCGGGTACTAGTAGATGATAGTAATGGGTGCATCTCAAATTTCTCTGCCTTGTATTCTCACCTGCACAGGAGACAGAAATCGGTCCCAGGGAAGGTCAGCCCCAGCAACCCGGCCTGACTATTTTGAGAGGTCCTGAAAGAGTATTTCCAAAGTTTTCACAATCTTATCATTTTCAGGCTCAAACTTGCTACAGCCAAACACTGAGAGGGGAATCGGTGAGAGCGCTGATGTTCATGTCAATAACGCTGTTTCTTTGTGCTCCTCAAACTGCACACACTTGAGATGCCTACATGGCATGACGTCCCCTGTAATTCCCTCTGAGCTGAAGTCCCTCTGTGTTACAAAAAGCAGGAAGACTGTCCCCCTCCCTACTGCATGTCAACACCTACCACTTTAGAACCAAGGCAAAGTTGTCTCTCTGCTTTGTGTCCCTGTCTTCCAGAGTCACTGATGAAAATATTCCCTTCAGCTTCTATTTGGAGCACCTCGTTGGGAGACAATTCTCCCAGGGTCTCTCACATTTCTGCAAGTCCTGTGAGCAGAGACACTGGCTGCCTTTGTTCTGGATTATCTTTTGAAGGATGTTTGCATAGCCAAAAGCCTTGGAAGATAGAGTGTTTGCCTCTGGAGCAAAGGCCAGATTTGTTTACTGTTCTCTGGGGCAAAAGTCAGGCAGGCTCTCTGCCCATTATAAAAGATTCAAGTTCCCTAAGCTTCTCCTGTAACATACTCCACTGTGTGTGCAGACACCACCTAGCCCTCTTTGCATCACCCTGTGGGAACATGTAAACACGCCAGCTACTCTACCATAAGTAATAAGTCCTTTGTCTCTGACCCAGGTGTCTCACTTCTTTTGTTAGCATCCATGACACTTGTCAGGTTAACTTGTTAGTTTGCAAGTAAAGTAAAATCTTAGACCCTACACAGTTGTTGATACAACTCTCACTACAGGATTCAGACATAAGTGCTTGGATAAGAACCAATATCTAAGACAGACACTGTGCTGTCCTGGGCTATTCTCAGATCTCCCATCAAGAAAGAACATATATTTCACCTGCAAGGAGTGCAGTTCACTAATAGTCTCCAGTGGCGGCATGTTCAGGATCCACCTCAGCTTTCAAGCAGAGACCATGCCCCTCCTGGGCAGCCACAAACAAAGTGTGAGTAGGGTGGGGGGCACTAGGGCCAGGATATTTCTGCTTAGTAAGGGACTCAATCTCATAGACAATCTTTGCTCCAGAGCTTCCTGTTGGGTTGGCCAAGACTTTGTCAGATCTGTAGGCTTTCCCTGCTCAATACAATTCCTCTTGCTTTTATCTTTCACAGATGTTTCCCCAATAAACTGTATTCCCAACTCCACCTCAGTGTGTGCTTCCCAGAGACCCCAACTGACATGCCGGTGTCCAGTCACAGACCCCAAAACACAACATTCTTCTTCCTCTGAGAGCACCCCACATGAACCAATTCACATACATTAACATCTCATATGCATGCCCAGATTTACCCAACATGCCTAGACATGTTAAATCCCGGTTTAGGTTCAAGTTGGAACTTCCACTGAATCAAAAATGCTCAATATAGCTTTGTGTACTTAAAACAACTATGGTAGGATATATTAGGTTCATGAAATGCTTATTTTAATTTAGGGATTAACATGTATAATGCATTTATGTAAGACTAGAAAGCTAGTCTTAAATTGAAGTACTTATAGTAAATTAATATTTACTGTATTTCAACAAATCTAAGAGGTCATTAATTGCAAGCACGCTATTATTTTAAGTATCATTAGGGAAAGAAAGGCATCACCAACTCACCTACGACACAATACTAAGATGCTACCTATTGTAAGGCAAATTCCAAGGTCGGTGATATTAAAATGTGAAAAAATGTGCATCTTTGATCCAAGGAGAAGTAGTTTTGTATGGCCTTGGAATTTTCCTGGTCTCAGACTGTAACCACAGGCCCATTTAAAGTCACTTTGAACAGACCCCATCTCTTATCTACAATGTGATTAAGAATTGTCTTGCACAAAATTTGCAAAATCACATATCAAGAGCATGTGCAGAAGAAGAAATTTTGACCTGAAACGACTGCGGAACCAAAGATTCTCCTCCCCAAGGCACTAAAGGATCAGGACATGACCAGAACTTAAAAGTCAGACTCTTATCAAGAGAGGGTTCTGTCATTCAGGAAGATCTGGTGTTAAAATTCCTTCCCCACCTTACCATAAATGTTTAGAACCTCATCATAAATGTTTAAAACCTTTTCATAAACGTCTAGACCCTTACCATAAATGATTGAATCCCACTAATGAAAACCTGTCCCACCAGCATTTCCACATGCCAGTCTGTTCTCCCTAACTTCTTAAATTTTGCCCCAAATCCTGAATCGAGGAGACAGATCTGAGGGCACATGTCCCCCATCTCCTTGCAGATCAATCTCACAGAATAAAGCTGATCTCTCTCCCAAAAGGTGAAGCCATATTTAATTGGCTTGTTTATGTGCATCGGGTAAGAGAATCTCATTTTTGTGCAGTAACAAGACTATGTGCATGTTTCTAATGCTTGAAGCAGACATTAATAAAGGAAGAGTCTCCAGCTTCTGAGTGATTTTGCATGACATGTGATCATCCTCAATTAAATAGATAAATATTTAATTTAAGTTGTTAATAACCAAATATTGGAAAACAATCAAGGATTTTTTAAAAGCTTCAAGCTTAATAAGCATATAAAAGTGGGTTTGCATTATGAACATGGTATATAATAGAATTTTAGCATTTAATACAACAGGGGGCATTTCTTGAATTCAGAAATCTGAAAGCTAATTAAATCCCCTTCTGACTCATAAGGTATACTTTTTCTAATATCGGAATTGGAGTGGAATTAAGATGTCATTGAGTCTAGTCCCTTCATTTTTCTGAAGATCACCATGAAGCCCAGGGGTGGAGTGTATTTCCTTACAGATAGTTAATGACAGAGCAGAACTAGAGCCTTCTGCTGATGGGCCCAGGGCTCTTTCCACCACTGTACCAGACTGGACAGACTCCAGATTGTCACACTTGAGTTGGACAAGCTCTCCAAAGCCACTCAGAGAGAGGATCTCTCTCTCTCAGCACGGAGATGAGATGGTTTCTTCATGGCCTTAAATAATGTAGAAGTTAACAAATCCTGTAGGCCAAGATCTTTAAAAATGAGAAAGAATTCCTTTCTCCATTTTTCTTCTTCAACCATGACCCTAGTAGGAGATAATTGTGCTCTACCAGTTCTGGGAGGGAGATGGGACTGTTCGAGATGGTGATTTGTGGGTTGACCTTATGCAGCAGCCTTCCCTCTTCCACAGCACATCCCCAGAAGAACCAACAGTGACAGAGCCATTGTGAAGTAGGAGACATGACGAAGAGCCCAGGAAACCAGCTCCAACTCCCACCCTCCATCCCCAAAACCTACGGTTCATGAGCACTTCCAAAAAGAACATTTGGCTCTTCCCCAGGAATGCCAAAGAAACTAAAGGAGTTTGGTGAAGCTGCTTTTATCTTCTGCACAGAGAGGAAGGAAAATGTTGAGGTTGTTTTGAAACATTTCTACCTCTCTCCTTTTGTACCCCAAACTCAGTTTAGACTAGTCTGGCAGCATGAACCACCTTCCAGCCTTCCTACCCGCTCCCCTCTGTCCGGGAGCTAATTGATTTCACAGGGATGCCACGAAAAGACCCAGCTGGCAGCAGACTTCTGGCTTTTTCTCTTTCTTAAAGCAATATTGACAGTTTTAAAAGAAAATTTCATCGCATAGAAACATCAAGAACTAGATCTTACAGGATCAAAATGGCATAGGTTCAATTAAAAATAAAAAGAGAAATTTAGAGAACAGATAGGAGGGGAAAAGATAAGGTCACCAGTAACAGACTGATTTTTCTTTTCCTTGTTTTTAAATTGCTCTATCTTGAACAGCAAAATGCTGAGTTACTGAGTTCACTGATTCATAGAGAATACTCTTTTTATGACACAGCACCTACCACAGCATAGGTGTTTATTAAACATTTATGGAATGCCTATGATGGAACAGGTACAAAACTGTTTCTCATATATATGTTCTCATTATTTTAATCCCCTCACAACTTTGTGAAGTACTATCATTCCTACATCACAGATAAGAAAACAGGGGGACAGAAAATTCCAAGAAACAGATTAAAGCACCTACACCTGGTAATTTCAGGTTACTACTCACAACGTCCTATTAAAAAATCAGGTCAGCATGGTTTTTCTCATGTTTGTGGTGGAGAAGGAAAAAAAAAGACATCAAGTCATATCTAAGCTATAAACCCTGCACCTAAAGTCAAAGTTTCAAATTCATAGGCTTCTCACCAAATGCAGTCCACTCTAAATAGGCTTTCCCCTGGGCTTCTTCAAAACAACAGGCTGAGTAATGTCATCCAAATTCATAATGACTAAAAATGAGCCTATTTTGTGGGGTGTAAGAGAAGGTGAATAAATTATGCTGTTTTTCCTCTCCCAATTTCTACAATTGAAATAGGCAGAAGAGTACAGCAAATCAGAGATAAAAATATCACCTTATGATGGAAGTGGCATAGATGTGTGACAATCACAGTCTCCCTCACACCCTAATACCTCAGAATTGGATTGACTCTCCATGCTTCAGCCCCATGCCCCACCCCTGACGTGGGTGGGGGGAGGAAAGGGGGAGCAGAGTCTGTCCTTGTCCAGCGGATGGCATGGAGAATAGAATGAAGAGCTCTCAGCAGGCAGGCAAATCCCAAAGACAAAGGAGAGGAGGAAGGAGATAAGTTATGCAAGCCCAGATCCTCAGCCCCAACTCAGCATCAAGCAAAGGCACTCCTCCCCTGAGGGGATAGAGAGAGGGCAGGAGTGACGTGCTAATTCTTCTCCCTCCTTGTGGAACCATGAAGTCTGAGAAAGGAGGTATCACCACCACACACACACACACACACACACACACACACACTATGTGACTGGACTATGACATAGTCCAGTCTCTTCATTTTGGACATGTCAGGCCTCAGGCACTTCACTACATGATCATTTTATTCATAACAATCAGTAGGAATAAGAAATGAAATGACACAGCCCTGCTGTGGGTCAAGCTAACCTTTTGAAAAGGAAAAACTGCATTGTCACATGTATTATTTGTGTAAGATAGACAAATAGGTGTATAAATATGTAAATTATATAGAAAGGAAAAAGAAAATGCTCACCAGTGACTCAGGATTAAATTAAATAATAGACAATGGTTAAATTACATCTCAGAATAAAGGAAAGCTACAAGCTGACTCACTGCACTGCAGGATGACTCAGCAGGTAGGGAGCCCACTTGTGTACAGGTAGGAAGAGGAGGGAGGAGGTCAGAAAAGGGGTGGGGTTGGGGATGAAGCTGATTCTGTGTTTGATGATAACACCTCCTTTTAAAATGGTACTGAAAGGGCTGGCCCTGTGGCACAGTGGTTAAGTCCAGTGCAATCTGCTTTCGCAGCCAGGATTCATGGTGCGGACCTACACCACTCGGCAGCCATGCTGTGGCAGCGACTCACATAAAAAATAGATGAAGATTGGCACAGATGTTAGCTCAGGGCTAATCTTCCTCAAGCAAAAAGGGAGGAGGATTGGCAATAGATGTCAGCTCAGGGTAAATTTTCCTCAGGAAAACGAAACAAAAACCAAAAACCAGGTATGTTTGGGAAGATAACAAAACATTGAAAAAAAATGGTACTGAAAGAAGAGAGGGAAAAAGTCAAAATTCAAAATGACGTAGTTGTCCCACAAAGCCTTTCCTTCTTTCCGCCTTCCTCTGGGAAATGAGGCACGGTGCTCAGGTGCAAACTGCAAACTAGAGGAGCCACAGTGAACATGGCCGCTTCTCCACTGCTATGGGAGATGTGGGTCTAGGAGTTGAGTTCTCAGATTTGGAATCACCACTCCCAAGTTCTAGTCCTAAGGGCTGTCAGAATTTCATAATAAAATATTGAATATATCACTTCTCTTGTTTCTTAGTTCCTTAGCAATAAAATTAAGATATTTAATTTTGCAGCTTTGACCTCCCAACAACTCTTATAAAACACCTGCCATGCTCCCAACTGATTACCAGAGACATCTAGACCAGCCACTATGTCCATCTCATTCACTCTGCAGCAGAGGCACAGGCAGAACTCCAGCCCTGGGCTGACGCCATTTCTCTTGGCTCAAGCTCCTCACTAGAAATGAGGCACAAAACACTCTGTAAATATTTATTGAAAGCTGAGTGGCATATAGCAGGCACAGCATTAGACAGTGCCTGTCTAATGAGGAACAGTGAGGAACAGACCAAATAGGGACCTTGACTTCACGGTGCATACGGCCTAGAAGACCCCTCTGACTTTCACCTTCCTCCCTCCCTCTTCAAGGTTCTCACTGGAACCATTCCCAAGCCTCTCCCTCCTTTCATCCCTGAAAAATCAACTGTCCTCACCCTCAGCATTTCACATATTCTAAGCTCTTGAACCAAACCACCTAAAGGCTCCAGGCCCCTTAGAAGCAAAACACCCATAAACAGATACTGGAGCCTGAACAATCCTTCTTCTCTTACTGTCAGGAATTTTAACCTGGGGTATAAGGTATAATTTATAGTGTTCACAAATGCCTTTGGGGGCTGGGGAGAGGAGGGGGGTCTGTGAATCACCTAAAATTATATGCAAAATTGTACATGTATGCTGTTTCCTGAGGAAGCACGCAAAGCTTTCAAAGGATTCTCAAAGGAATACCAGAGCCAAAAAAGCTAAGATCTTCTGTCTTACCAGGTTTTAACCAATTTTGTCACTTTTTCAATCACTACAATGAGGCTAGCCATCCATTTAACTTCAGCTCTAATTTCTAACAACAAAGAACGTGATTTCCAGAAATATGTTCTTTATTCAAGTGCCATTAAAAAATTTAAGTGTATATTCTAATGGGGGTTATGATAAAGATTTTTACCTGTTTTAATATGCAAATTGCCCAAGGGCTTAAGCCAGCTGGCTATCATGTCATACCACATCATGGAGGAGAGAATCGGGCAGCTGAATAGAATGAATGGTAATTAATTCTCACGAGTTGCAGTGAGAATCACAGCCATTGGTGCCTAAAACTGAAGCTGAAAATGATTGAAATATGTTCTAACAGAACTGCCTTGTCACTCTCCATTTCTGTCATTTGATACTTACACTACATTAAGACCACCAGAAAAACCTCAAATCTCCAGAAAGAGATTTGGAAAAAACCCACCAAATTCTCAATCTTACAGTTAAACATTTCTAAATACCTTTTATCCTCCAGTTGGCTTTAGGCATACCAGAATCAGCTGCCGCAGCAACACACATTTGGGGAGGTGGTGGGGACTGAGCCTTCAATAAATATTTTAAAAAATGAATAAATACTTTTCCTCTTAGGTCAAGGTTGTCAAAGCCTAGGTAGAGAAGGAAGAGGAAAAAAAAACACTTCAGTTTTATGATTACCTTTTGGGCATTTTCTATTTTGAATGTAATCAGAGTGTGTAAGGAGAAATAATATATTTGGAAAGTTAAATAAAAGATCTTTGTAATCCAAACCTGTACAGGAGAAAGGAAGCATGTAGCTTTAAAGAAAGAGAGGAAATGATTCCAAAATCAAACTCCTGAATAAAAAACACGGCAGAAACAGTGCATAACAATAATAGTTTCTGGTTCTGAAGTAAGGGGTGTTATATAAATTAAAAAATTAGACACAACGAACATTTCCATGTTAACCCTTATGACACTCCTTCAATGTCATAACACATGGCATCATTGCTGTTCTCATTGTACAGATGAAATAGAATGGGAAGTAACATGCCCACGAGAGACAGACAGAGAGCAAACTAATAACAGAGGAAAAATAGAGCCAAGGGATAAATACACATTTACTTCACAGAGATATGGCGCAAATTCCCTCAGAAACATCAAATGCCAAAATGATGGATGTCTTTCAAGGTGTGTCCTACTCAGGAAAGCCAGTGCGATCTTTCACATCATAATCTTCAAAACCTGAAACGAAGAAAGAAGATAACTCCTTGGGTTTTGTAGTCCAAAGTCCCACAAAGCTTCATTACAACTAAAAGCCCAAACACAAAACAGAGGTTTTTCTTAAAATTAAGGCGATGCTAACATATTAACATACCCAAACAGACACGCTGCAAACTCCCCAGCATTCATAATTAGAAATGGGAAAACTGGGGCGGGCCCGTGGCTTAGAGGTTAAGTGCGTGCGCTCTGCTACTGGCGGCCCGGGTTCGGATCCTGGGCGCATACCAACGCACCGCTTCTCCAGCCATGCTGAGGCCGTGTCCCACATACAGCAACTAGAAGGATGTGGAACTATGACATATAACTGTCTGCTGGGGCTTTGGGGGAAAAAAATGGAGGAGGATTGGCAATAGATGTTAGCTCAGAGCCGGTGTTCCTCAGCAAAAAGAGGAGGATTAGCATGGATGTTAGCTCAGGGCTGATCTTCCTCACAAAAAAAAAAAAAAAGAAAGAAAGAAATGGGAAAACTAACATTCTTCAATTTTCACTCTTCATGATTTCTGGATTTGTTTAAATTTTAAATGCCCATTTCCTCTGTGATCACTAAGTATTCCACGTCTTTTAATTTTCAGCGTTCCCTGAATGAAGTACAGTGCAGTTCAGGAACAAGACAGCAAATTAATCCCAGGCTGCTCCCGTCAGATAATGGTTTCCAAAAAGATCTGCTAAATGATCTAAATTCAGTGAAACAGAGGTGTTTAAGTAGACTAACTCACTGAATTTATTCACTTGTTCCATTAAAGGAAGGAGGTGAATGGTTAAGCAAAAACACTTCCCTTTCACTTTCTCTTCCTTTTTCTAGCCATTTATTTTTATGGCTACATCAATTGTGCACATCAGGACTTAGAAAGCACTGTAAAAAGAATGTCAGTCACGAGCTAGAGGGAACAGAGGTTTAAAGGTAACATCGAAGAAGGGAAACCAAGAGGTGAAGTTGAGAATTACAGAAACCCAGCAACCTTATATGATATATTACCAGGGGGAGCCAAGCATAACCGAAAGAACTAGAGGAAGATGCCAGGGAGGAGAGACTACATAAAATACTAATGTGCTCCCAGGGTTCTGCAACTCAATCGTGAAGGGCATGTCTAGATAAGCTAGAGAGAGTTGATTGTAAATTTGGAGTTCAGAGTCTCAGATGACATGAATAAAGAGATAAGTGCCTGAGTACCCAAACTGATGACAAATGCATTTGCAGGCCATCCCTCAGGGGCCTGAAGAATACACTGCTTACCTGTGGTTCCCTAGAGGCCTGAAAGACTTACTATGTAGCACAGCGGGGGAAGTGTGCTGGTACCTTAGTCACCTCTAGGATCAATGCCATTAACACCAGTCCTGTCACCATCATTACTGGGCTCTCTCTCTTATCCATGCCATAGCTATTTCCAGGTTCATAATTACCTCCATCTCCCTGATCTCAATTTACCTCTCCTGCGACCTAACCGCTTCAGGTCTTCGGGGAAGCACTTATAAAATCCCTATCCCAAAATGCTAAATGATCCCTCAGGAACTGAGAAAAGTTATCATAGATTCCCTTTAGGAGGTAAGCAATGTATTCCCTATCCACCCATAGAAATAGGCTCAGGAGAGACCCAATGTACACCTTGACAATCATCCACAAGTGCATTCATTCATTCATTCATTCATTGAATAAAGATGTACTGAGCACCAACTATATGTTAGGCTTTGTGACACTGGGGATACAGAGTTGAAAAGCAAGTCTCTCCCCTCAAGGAGCTCACAGTCTAGAGGGGAGATAGACATGTCAACAGTAACAACAGAGTATGTCACTGCTATGTGGGAGCCAGAACATGCCGGGAGCACTGGGACTACGCGGAGAATCAGAACAGGCAGGACAAGGAAAGGGTTATCTTGATGTTTCCTAAAGGATGGGTAGAAGTTTACCTGGGTGACAGATAGATGGAGGGCATTCCAGAAAGAGACCACAAAATTTTAGTTATAGTGAAATAGTAAACTATCATTACCAAATATTATGCAAAAGACAATTACTCCATCATTTCCTCAGAGATGTTCATCATCTTATTCTTTTGGCTTTTGGTTTCATATGATTTTAAAGTATCATCATGAACATTTACTGACACCACAGAGTGGAAGCGGCCCTCTCCATCACCCCATGTGTTACTCTAACCAGGTCGCTTGATCGCGGTCACTGGGCTCCATCACTTCCTTCAGCTGATAGGGACGCATCAGTGCCTCAGACTCTGCCTGCCTCATAAACACCGTCTTTGCTTTCCTCTCCATCCTGTCTTGGTCCAGTGCGACAGCTCTGATGTCATCTCATTCTCCTCTAGGCCTCATGCCTAGAAAGAAAGAAAAGCAGAAGAAGATGGTTTCACTTTTGGGTCCTTCATAACTACCCAGCTTGTCTAACACCAGATTTGAGCTCTCTGATTAGCACTTTCTTATCCCCTCGGGTCAGCCACCATGATCAAATTTGGAAGCCCTTCCTGCTTCCTGTTCCCTCAATGTTTTATCTCACTCTGCACATGACAGCTGGGAGGGCTCAGGTTCTTGTAAACCTGGCCCTCAAATTTTGTGGGGGAGGTAAAAGACCTTCAATAATTTTTCATGGTCACAACCACTAAGGGTACATGAGTAATAGCAGATGACTACAGGTATAGCATAGAGGTTACAAATCACACCCAATTGCTAGCAAGACAGCTAGGATTCTACCCCATTCTCTCCCACTCAAGAAAGCACATTTAAAAGGATGTAAATTAGGGTACTTTTATATAGATAATCTTGACTCTACCATAATTAATTTATAGTTAGCTTACTCAAAAACACCAGTATTTTAAATACTAATAATGTTATCTATTATTAGAGCTATTTCTCCAATGGTTATTCAATGCCGGTCTGTCTGACCATAGCTGGATGTCCTAGCATCCTAGCTGCACTGGGAGAGAGAAGTTGGTTTGTCCAGCCTTGTTTGCTACATTCTGGTGTCCTGATCCAAATGCTTTATCTGCGTGGGGTATTGAACAGTGAGCAGCTGGGGCTTTATGCTTTGGTCATGCAGATGGTGGGTGGCCTCTGGCCTGAAAGAGAGAGAATGAAAGGCAGAGGAAGAGACTGAGAGAGAGCAGAGCTAAAGCCTAAAACTCTTAACCATTTCCTCCTTTCATTTGAAAGAAGAAGAGTGGGAAGAAGGAGGTGGTGATTACAGAGGGGGAGGCAAAGGGTTTACAATATTGAGCATTTTAATCCTCAAAACCACTCTATGAAATAGGTGCTGTTATTATCCCATTTGACAGGCTTGTGAGAGGTTAGTAACCTGAGTAAGAGCACAGAGCTAGTCAGTGGGACTGCCTTGATTCCAACCTTTCTGGCTCCAAATACCATTCCTGTAAAAGCCTGCCTCCTGGACGACATTTTTCCTTGTTGCAGTCTGCCCCTAGACTCCTGTGCACCATGTTGTTTTATCCCTAAATGGCTCCCTATCTCTGGCAGGAACCCTAAGAGAGGGAGTCAGTTCAGTCCCCATTATCCATTCACATTCTGATGCTCTCATAACTTCACTCAAACCCATAGGTTTATATCCTCCCTTTACAGCTTTTCACTGTCCAGCAAGCCCCAGAGGGGGTGAGGCTCCTTTCAATAAGTAACTAGAAACCCAGACAGGACTCTATTTGTATCCAACCTACTAGATTAATTTGTTTTATAAAAGTAATCAGTATATATGACTATTTTTGGCTGAAATTTTAGTCTATTGTTCTTTATGACAGTTGTTATACTCCTTTACATAAGTCAAGAATAGCCTCTAAATGTTCATTTTTGCTTCCTTGAATTAGAGATAGTTCAACTGCTAAAGTCTTCACAAATTTCTGCTTCAAATAGTTTTGATAAAGAAAATAATCAACAAAACTTTTGAGTTTTTTCATATTGCTAAACAAATAAAATTTTAATCAAAATAAGTCTTCATAAATATATAGTGTGATTTTTCTAAAATGTGAAATATCCATCTCTCTCTGAGCTGTCAAATATATATTTTTATCCTATTTGTGTCGCAGTAGAGGTAAAACGCATGGACTCTGGAGCCAGAATATAAGGATCTGAAATTCAACTCTGCCTACTTTTTAATAGAAAGGAAAATTATTTGAATTCTCTGAACTTCAACTAAATAAGCTAATATTTAGAACAGTGTATGGTATGCACCCAATAAGGCTTAGCTGTTATTAACCCAGAGGGAGTAATTGCTACAAGCAATCTCTCTGATTTAATAGGGAATTCTTGTAAAGCAAGAGTACCTAATCAACAAATTGCCTCCAAATGCAATAAAATTTTAATCTAAATTTAACAATTAATGAAAATCATATAATAGTACATTTTGGAGATATTTAATTAAACATTTATTGTTTCAATCTTGCAGCTTTCTTTTAGTATTCAGAGCCCTTTTTTTTTTTTCTTTTGTGTCGCAAATAATTTTATTGGCCACTGAAAACTCTATATGCCCTAAGCCGTGGGTCTATAGTGCTTCATGGATAGAATGGCCTTGGCCAAGGTAAGTGGGAAGCTCCGAATGCTACCTTTCCTGGCTCCAAATACCATTCCTGTGATAGCCTGCCTCCTGGAGGACATTTTTCCTCAGCAAGAATTTGGAAAGGTTTCTAGAAGTTGTGGAAATGTTACTAAACAGAGATAAGACAGTAAAGCAAAATCCCAGATATCATTGATGAGCTAAAATTCTTAAATTACTTTTGGCCAAGTTCAGTTCATACCAAAACCTAGGCCAAAGCTGGCCTGCAGTTAGGCATAAATAGGAGAAAGAGTGATTTAGTAGTGGGTTGGAAGTGGCACTGATCCCAGAAGGAATGTCCTCTTTAATAGAGCAGGACTGCACCTGGAGAGGCATGGTTATCATGTCATTTTAATTCCAAAATGTTCAGTTTATGTGACCAAAGAATAAAATTATGTTCTTACCTCAATATATAAAATGGACAAAATATTATTTAATATTTCAAATGGTTTGGATTTTAAGTACTGTTACTTAGAAAAACCTGTAAGAAGAAACATGGTGAATGTGTGAAGTTATTTTAAAACTCTAAGGCAATGGTTCTCAAAAGTGTGGTATACAGTGGACCCAGGGGGCAAAAATACTTCAAAATAATGTGAGGGCACTGTTTACCTTTTTCACTGTGTTGACATTCACATTTTGCAAATTGCATTGCAAAAGCAATGGCAGGTAAAACTGTTGGGACCTCAGCACCATCCAAGGCAGTCGCACTAAACTGTACCCGTAGGGATTGTGTTTTTCACCCACTCTATCAAAGAAAAGAAAAAAGAATACAAGAAAAAGCCATTTTAGCTCTAGAATGTCCTCAATGAAGCAGTAAAAATTTCTAATTTTATTAAATCTCAATCCTCCAGTATGTCTTTTTAATATTTTGTGTGATATCATAGGAAGTACACATAAAGCATTCTGCTGTTACCAAACTATAATTGTTGTCTCCAGGAAAAGTACTTATTTGAGTTACAAACTGAACTGGCCACTTTTTTCATGGACCATCATTTTTACTTGAAAGAAAAATTGGCAGCAAACTATAGTATTCATATTTGGGTATTTGGCAAGCAATTTTTGCGAAAAAACAAATGGGTATAGGGAGCCTGTCACTTCAAGGAAAACAACCAACAAGCTTAATAGATTTCAAACTTTTCAAGATTAGAATTTTGAAAAATCTGTATCTAGCAACATGAGCTTGGCCTCTTCTCAATACTCAAAGACTTTTCTGGTGAGATTGGTGATGATATTAATGAATATGATATTTTGACATATAAAGTATAACGAGTTAACATTTGAATATTTGCATAATTCAATGAATCATTATTTTTCAAATGGCCAATGCATGATATTCTACATCCATTCAAAATGGAAGATAGACCAGTGAACTTTAATGTAACAGAGTCTACGATGACACTTTGCAACTAACTTCTAAACAATCATCATATGTCAAATTTTGGTGGAGCAGCAAAGAATAAAATTCTCAATTATCTAAAAAGGCTATTAAAATACTCTCCCCTTTCCATTTACATATCTCTACGAGGCCATATTTTCATATACTTCAACCAAAACAACATATCACAACAGACATAATGCCGAAGTAGATATGAGAATCCAGGTGTCTTCTATTAGTGTAGGTATTTAAAACATTTGCAAATATGTAAACAATGCCGCTCTTTTCGCTGCTTTTTTCTTTTGGAAAATATAATTATTTTTCATGAAATATAACATTTATGTTAATATGTAATGGGTTTATTATTTTTTATTTTAATAAATTAATATCTTAATACCTTCTTAGTTTTAATTTCTAATATGGAATATCAATTGATATAACCCACATAGAGAAAAGCTCTGTGGTCCTCAATAACTTTGACAAGTGAAAAAGAGTCCTGTGACCAAATATTTTGAGAATTACTGCCCTAAGGTTAAATGTATTCTAAGCCAGCAGCCATTGTGACATCAGCATCAAGTCAATGATAACCATATGAAGGATTCCATGCAGTTGACCATTATTTCACAGAGCTCTCCAGTTGGACCTCGCTATAGGAAGCTGACCAACTCAGAGTGCCTACTCTTGCCTTTGATGTTCTCCATAAGGCCTCCTATGATTTTACCAGAAAAGACATTCAACAAATAGTAAGAGAAAGACCATTTCATTCTGACTTTGCTTCTTTCTTTGATTCTGGTCAGGTTTCCCAACACCTTGCCTCTTGTTTCATTATGAAAGATGTACAGACTTCAAACCAAAAGGGTAAAAGCTGCTGTAGGGCAGATGTGGACTTCAAATCTCTCCAAAATCAGACAATCTCTTAAAAATGTTTATCATAAGTGTAAGAACCAGCACACAGATTCAACTAGACATCCAACGATGACTTCCTATGATTGTGATCAAGATGATGTTAATACTGATGAAGAAATGAATCTTAAAGTAATGCTCCAAGATATTAAAACCGCCCAAATTGAACTCCTTAGCCAAATGACTGACATTGTCAGTGCAGTATCAAAAATCCGAGAAAAGACGGACTTTCATCAGAAGCAGATGGAGGTCCTGGAAACCAGAATGGATGTTAATGAAGACAAACAACACACAGTAACTAAAGATGTCTTCTCCATGAAAGAAAACATTGATGCTTTAAAGAAGAAGGTGACAGAACCAGAAAACCAGAATTCTTCCTCCAGCATCCACTGCTTAGAGACACTGGAAGGAGAAAAGGGTAAAGAGTTCATAGAACTTCTTCACAAACTCATACAACCAGAAACTTTGAAGAACACATCAGCCTCTACAGACTCTGAAATCTCTTCAGCAGAACCAGAGAAAGTATCCAGTTATCACAAGCCCACTGATCATCTTGAGGAAAAAACAATTTCTCCCAAAATTAAACCTCTGAAGAAAAGTAACCACCAAAATTCATTAAGAAGCTTTAAAAAAGCAAAGTCAAATATTTATATTTACCCAGACTTTAGCACATGGATCAAGCTAACTTTTGTTTATGGAGGAAAGTGGAGATTTTTCCTCAGTGCTACCAAGTTAGAGGAATTCATCCAGTGGCTTCTTTCTAGGCCAACCATCCCTCTTGAGGAACCACAACTCACAAGCCAGAGATATTGTCCATTCTCTGGGCCTATTGCGAGCTTGACCAGAATCTGTCTCTCTGTTTTCAACTATATTTACTGTCTTTTTGGTTCCTCAAAAGAGGAAGTAACTCGACTGTAGAGTTATTTTCTGCTTTGCTTGGCATAAAATAAATGTAACCTGGTCACTTCAAGCATTCACACATCTTTGTGGTTGCTATGAACTCCTTGGTAGTTTGCTCACTGGGCCCACTGTCTGAGAAGTTTCTATACATCTACAGTAACTTAAGGCATATCACCCCATTGGACCATTGTGATGGATTTTCTGTCCATCACAGACAATGTTCTTATCTTCTCAAAGGCAATTCACGAGGACTCCTCCAATTCTGTTTTCATAGATAATTGGAAGGAAAGAATGAAGGAGTCAAGGGAATGAGAAACATATTTGGTGGGCCCTACGTCAGTTTTCTACACACTCTTGTCTTAGTGGCCTTTGTAGATAAGATTTGTGACACCAGAAACAGACTCTACTAACTAAATTTTAAACAGCATAGAGTGAAAAAGATACTCACTGTCAAGGCTGCTGAAGTTAGAGCTATAAAAATGAAGGGCATCAAAAAGACAAGTTATTGCAAGGAAAATCTTAATTCCAAAAATGGGATTTTTCTTTCAACATCAGCTTCATCTCTATCAAACAATAGAAAAGGAAGAAAAGGCTGAATATGGTACTGAGTATTTTTTACATTTTCATGAAATGAGACAAATACCAAGACTTGTACATTTGAAAAGGGAAAATCTGAGGAGGGATTTCTGAACCAAGTTAAATCACAATACTATGCTATCATAGATTCTTATATGGCAAGGTTTTTTTTATGAGTCACATACTACAGATCCAGGGTGGGTTTCCTTTTTAGGTGGTTGCCATCATAATGTAATTTTTCCAAAGATCATCTAGAATAACTTCAAAAAAATGTTTCCTTCACCAGTTGACTCTGTAAATGAAATCAATCAATAGAGAGTCATATGCTGTTTAACTACAAATATTCTTGGTAAATGTGCTACTTCATTCTCAGTCACTAATTTGGAAGGATGGCTTTGGCAGTTAGCTAAGAACAACCTGGTTTCAAATGAGGAGAAAGGAGCTAAGGTGAGTATAGGGGAAACTATGGGAGACGTACGATGAGAAGACACTACATAGTCTCGTGCAAGTCTGGTAATAATTATACAACTTTTTTCATCTACAAATGCATTTTATTTGCTCTTTCTTTACAAATATACAGCTAAGCCATGTACACAAATAACTTTTAAAACCCGTCACTCTGACATAGGTGCAGCATGGGTGATAATGTCATACAACTACTTAAAGCAAGGCTCTACATGGAATGGGTTTGTTTTAAGTGAGGTAACTGTGCTAACGGAGGTAAAGTACGGTTCTGGTAAAGGCACAGAAATCTCTCTGTATTTATTCCCTATCAGAGATATCCTAAAGAACAGCCAGAGCTGGGTGTGACCCTCACATCAGAGAGTAACTAGGGAAGGCAGGCTGTGACAAAGGCAAATGACATCACAAGTGGCTTCTGGGAGAGGAGAAGGGGACTCAGCTGGCATTGGCCTGGGTCATCTGAGCCCCTATAGTCATGCACACCTTCACTTTTTCTCCCTTTACATGCCCCTCAGCAGTTGCTTAATGCTTCTAGAGAGGCAAAGAGCACAGGGCTGGAATCAGAAGACCTTAGTTCTGAAGAGTCTTAAATTCTACACTTACAAGCTCTGTTATTTCATCTTGACTAGCTTGGTTTTGTCATCTGTAAAAAGGGAATCGTTATATTCATTTAGTAAAATTTCTTCAGTGTTTGCAAATAGCAAAGGATCACGGAGAATAAAAGAAAAAGTAGAAGACATTCCCTGTACTGTAGACACAGAACATTGCATGGGACAAATAAAATGTATACACACATAACTCTAATGCACACTAGCCAGGGCTGGGCAGCAAAGAGCAATATAAGAAGTGCTCCTGGTATCCGAGAAGAAAGGGGGTTGCTGAGCCTTGCATTGAGGAGGTAAGGAGAGGAGGAGGTGATGAGGGCAGTGTCCCAGGCAGAAGGAGGAACAAACAAGCACCCAGGAGTGGACCGGTAGAGAACATGGGAAATACAGGCCACCAAGCCTGCTTTCAGTGTAAAGGACTGCAGGCTATTATTCCAACCCTTGTATGGATCTCATTTTTCCCTTCAGGGATCCCCACCATGTTCACTTTAACCTGTTTTTCACCTACGTAAGAAAGTTAGAGGAGGAGAAGGTGAGAGGGACACTACATGATTTTCTCAGGGTCTCAAGATTTCCCCAAAGATGACTGTTGGTCCTGTTAATTCACATAAGTTCCCTGTGAGGAAAGCAGATTTTGCTTTTGAGTCAATTATTTATTATCATCACCTAGACGACATCTCACATGACTCGTTAAAATTATAACTCAACTTGGAACTACATGTGAGCAAATTATATTTCCCTAGTCCTGCTTTCAGATTCCCCTGCCTCTCACCCACGCCCCTCCATCCCACCTGGCTCAGCGGAAGGGATGTCTCTCTTGTCCACATCCCTCCTCCAGTGGCTTTGCAGGGTCTTCATCAGTTAGTCCTCTTCTTGCCTCCACTCAATCACCACCTATCTACCAGGTCTTTGTACTCAGCTTACAAAAATCCGTTTTTGCCTTGCCCCTGTGTTCCCCTCCTCTCTTGCCAATCTCTTGTCATCCTCTTAGAATGAGAGGCCCATTCTCCTCTCCGGACTTGTCATTCTCTCCATGGCTGCTCATAGGACTATGTCTTCCATGCTTTCTCTTCTGGTCCTCTTCCCATCACTCTGGCAGATCCTTCTCAGTTTCTTAGATGATTCCTCTGCCTCTATCATTCCCTTAAAATACTGATGCTTCACTTTAGTGACTTCCAAATCAAAAGACTCCTAACCCAGCCTCTCCTGGGACCTCCTCACCTTCCATTCCAAGTGACTACTTATCTGCTCCACTTGGATGTCTACAGCAGTCTCAAATGCCTTAGTCCTAAAATTAACTTTAATAACTCTTCCTTCTGATTCAAACACATTTCTATTCCAATATCCCTTTTGTTAAAGGCATCATAATGCAAGTTATCCATATCCCCAAACTGAGAATTTTCTCCCTCACTTGATGTATTAATCATTAACTCTTTCCCTGTTTGTCTTCCAATAATTCATGGAATCTATCCTCTATCTCTGTCCCCACTTCTACTGTTTTGGTTCAAGCCTTAATCATATCTCTTTATAAATGAAAAGTTTTCCTGCTTGGTATCCCAGCCTCCAGGATATCCATAATCCAATTCTAATAGGGTGATTTTTTTAAACAATTCTAAAATCTTTTCATTGCTCCTCATATCAAGGAGAATAAAATACAAATTTCCTAGCAGAGCCTACACGACCCTTTCCATCCTGAATTTTTACCTTTGGAAAGTAGTGTTCCATAGTGGAAAAGCACAATGGCTTTGGTGTCAGACTGACCTGATTCAAGAGCTGGCTCTGTCATTCACTAGCTGTGTGACTTTGGAATTAAGCCAAAGCTTAAGTTCCCAAAGCCTTAGTGTTCTTATTCCTAAAATAAGAATAATAATCACAGGTTGTTGTGAAGCTCTTAGCAATCTAATTGATGCCCAGGAAGTGTGAAATGAATGGTATTTATTAATATTACTTCTTCATCCTCATCCTCCCATGATAACTTTACACACAAACCACCATCCAGCCAGCTAAATGTCTTGCAGATTTTTTCAAATCTTATATCTTTGTATTTGCTGTTCCTACAGCCATGGATGCCCTTCTTTTTTCTGGCTGATAGGTATTAATTTGTTATTGGAGTCTCAATTCAAATATTTTTTTCTCTAATGCATCTTCAAATATAAAATTATAATAATATTGTGTATATATATATATAGAGAGAGAGAGAGAGAGAATAGCATTCTTTCCCACCACATTGTCATTTTGTGTTCACGTCTGTCTCCCTCACAAAACTTTGAGCTTTTTATGATAGAGATAGAAACTTACCTGTTAGTCTTGAATATCAAAATCAGTTTTACTGGTAGGTTCTCAGTAACTGTTTCTGAATGCAAAAAACAAAAGAAAGCACCATTCTTCTCTACCACATAAGTGGGTATAAGTATAATTAGATGAATGTTCATGACGTGTGTGTCAAACATGAAAATCATCATGCATTCATCAAAAGGCTTCAGACCATTGTTGGTGCTGTTAAATTAAACACATTTATTGAAGAGTCAGCACTCGATAGTGAAAAGAGCAAGGACATTCAAAGCAGAACAGACTTTAGAGCCGCTATTTGCTGACCTTTATTACGTATCAGGCACTGTGCTAGGGGCTGGGTATACAATGGTGAACCTCATAACTGTGTTTTGGTAAATTCTTTAAGCTTTGTATTCTTCAGTTTTCTCACCTCTAAATTGACAACAATTTATGTCATAAGACTGTTGTGTTAATTAAATGAGACCACGTGTAGAACCTGCCCAGAACAGTGCCTAACCTAGCAGATACTCAACAAACGGTAGACATTTTCTTCCTTCTGTAGGCTGTATGTTAAAGGGGGCACAAAGATGAACAGGACATGGACCCTGCCTCAAGAAGCTCACCTTCAGAACTCTGCCTCCTGTTATCAGCCATAAAGGACTCCAGACAAATCATGAACCAAGAGACAGGCTAAACACAAAAGTGACGAAGCAACCCTTGACTTCTTCATCCAAAGACAGTGTGATAAAAACAAGACAGGGTGTAAAGCTCTCCTCCTGGTCTGGGCATTCAACCAATATTCCATGATCCGTAACAGCCTTTCGCCAACCTTTAACTGCACACTATAAAAATAAGCATCAGAGAGAAGTAGGAAGGGGAGTAGAAGGGGAGAGACTCAGCTTAAGATAAATAATTTAGTTCAGTTTGGAATACTTGCTTCATAGACATAGACGCTAGAGTGTTCTGTTCATTCAAAAACAACATTCACCAGCATTTATTGAAATCTGACTCTATGCCAGGAACTAGTTGACGTGAGAAATAGAGATGGAAAAGACACTGGTCCTGTGCTGAAGGAACATGCTTTCCAGTGGTGTTCTCTCCAGCTGCCAATTATTTTGACCTGTTGCTTAGATTTGGAGTAGAAAACTATACACTTCATTTAAAACTTAATTTAGTTTTTTCATGGAACACAACTCAAGTCTCATTTAGAAAAAGACATTGCTGTTCCTAAACGTAATGTTTTAAGGTTAATTCTTCAAGCCACAAAAATGAAACTTTTTCTGTGCTGTTCTATACTCCTCCAAAATGTAGATAGTCCCTAACATATGGATAGATTATGCTCCAAAACTTCATTTGTAGGTCCACTGTTTACAACTTAGAATGCATATTACAAAGAAATGGTATCAGAGTTGGATTTTTTTTTTTACCAACCTGTAAAAGCCGATTCAAGTACAATATACCTGAGAAATTGGTATTAATGAAACTATAGAGCCAAGCTTTTGTGTATTCCCATGCCGAAGTGTAGTCAGGAAAATATCTACAAGAGCAATATTCCTGGCAGCTGGATCAGAGCCCCCTCTCTCTGCTCTCTTTTGATAGTGGAATGAAAATTTCACAGATCAATGGCACTAGTAGAGGATGCCTTGAGGACAGGGGGACAAAGGACAGGACCTAAGTGGGGTTCAAGGCTGGAACTCTAGGAATGAGAAGCTGACATGGGGAGATCTTGGGTGAGGAAGGAGACAAGGGTTCCTTGTGGCTCCTGAGAATCTAGCCCAGGGAATAAGGGCTGAAGTGCGGCCAGGGTCGGCTTGCATAGTGATGAAGGATGGGAAGCTGAGCTAGAAGGAAGAGAATCTATACACGTAAAGCATTTAGCATAATTCTTGGCACAAAGTAGTATTCAATAAATGAAGGAGATATTGGAGATGGTGAGGTAGAGACAAAAACTGTAGGCTTTCCTCCCTCATTTGCCTTTTGGAATACAATCTATTTGGAAAATAACTTTATTTGGAGGAACATGGACTCCAAGCTGTGAGCTGTGAACGGCAGATGGAGTGAGTAGAGCAGGACACTGGTTGGTGCCTGCAGGTAGAAGTGTGGCTCTTGTGACAAAGATAGGATAGGCTTGCACTTCCTCTCATCTTTCCCCTTCCCCACCCATTGTTTTCACCTAAAAAGCTTGAGGTGCAAGGGTGTGGGGTGTGGGGAGATGCACCCCAGCCAGAGGCAGAGGCAAGGGGTGGGGGGAAGGACAGGAGAAGAAGAATGAAAACCCCCAGTAGGAGTGAGAAACAGCTGAGGTTCTGCTGCAGCCCTCCACTCAGTAGGGTTATTCCTGCCAGGCAGAGGTAGGAATGTGTGCTCTGAAAATATTAAAAAAGGCAGTGTCTCCTCAGGTACTTTAATCAAATGTGATGCTCATCCTTTTTCTACTCTCAGTTACGTTTTAGCTCTAAGGAATCTTCCAGAAATGGCTCTCAACAGGACTCTTCCAATCTTTTCCTTTAGTCAAGAATCCCACGGGGCTGGCCCCTTGGCTTAGCGGTTAAGTGCGCGCGTTCTGCTACTGGCGGCCCTGGTTCGGATCCCGGGCGCACACCAACGCATCGCTTCTCCGGCCATGCTGAGGCCACGTCCCACATACAGCAACTAGAAGGATGTGCAACTATGACATACAGCTATCTACTGGGGCTTTGGGGGAAAAAAAAGCAGGAGGATTGGCAATAGATGTTAGCTAAGAGCCGGTCTTCCTCAGCAAAAAGAGGAGGATTAGCATGGATGTTAGTTCAGGGCTGATCTTCCTCACAAAAAAAAAAAAAAAAAGAATCCCACCTATTTTTAGATACTTCCTCTCTCCCCAAATCCCACTGAGGATAGGAATAGAAACGCATGAAAATGTGCCCAAGTGATAGTCTGATTCTGATGATGTATTCTTTCCACCAATTTCTTCAGAAAGGGCGCTCTCATGAGACAATATCCTGATGGAAGGTGCAACACACCTTTCAGATATCAGAAAATCGACATGTGGGTGCCACTCTCATTTATAGTGACCTTCAGTCAATTTATATTTGCCAACTATAAAGATAATAATTGCTTGATGTACAGTTTATAATTGGATCACGGCCATCAGTGACATGGTTATTTGTTGTTAGAGCAATATTAACAAAATTATGCCCATGGCAGTCTAATTAGAGGGGCACCATAGGTGACTCAGCTGGCAGTTTCAATACGTTATCTAAGAGGAATGATCAGAAGACAAATGAGAGCTGGCTTGATGACGTTTCTGATCAGAGGCTGCTCTGAAGACAGTGAGCTTTTGAAGAAGACAGAGGAACTGATGACTGGCGGATTCATGCAGGTCATTAGAGGACAACAAAAAGCAACGGAATTTACCAGATTCAACCTTGTTGCGAGGGATAACAATAGAACTTTCCTTCCTTTTCAGCAGCAGGATCCCAAAGTCATAAAAGGTTAGCTATGAAAAGAAGCCTAAAGATTGCTTAGTTCAGCGATACTCAATCAGGAGTGCCCCTAAGGCTTTTTAAAATCTCCTGGCAGACATTTGCAAATTAATCCCTCCCCAATATCATGATATGTCCTTGGGTCAGGGGACATAACCTTATCCCTACCCCAACTGAGAATCATAACTATAAGTAGCATCATAATGTAGGGACTAAGAACAAACGTCTGCATATTAGATAGGTCTGAATTAATGAGTGCTATGTTACTCACCAGGTGTGTGGCCCTGCTGAGTTTCTTAAATTCTCTGAGCCAACTTTCTTGTCTCTAAATTGAGATAATAGAATATAACGCAAAATCATGGACTGAGGATGAAACGAGGAAAAAGTGCTTAGCTCAGCATCTGACACATAGTAAGCACTCAATAAATGTTCCAATAAACATGATGGTTAATTTTATGTGTCAATTTTTACTGGGCTAATGGATGCCCAGACAGCTGGTAAAACGTTATTTCTGGGTGTGTCTATGAAGATGTTTCCAGAAGAGATTAGCGTTTGAATCGGTAGACAGAGTGAAGAAGATCGCCCTCCCTAATGCAGTGGGCATCCTCCAATCTGTTGAGGGCCAGAACAGAACAAAAAGATGGAGGAAGGGTAATTTGCTCTCTGCTTGAGCTAGGCCATGCATCTTCTCCTGCCCTTGGACACCAGGACTCCTGGTTTTTGGGCCTTTGGACTTGGACCAGGACTTACACCAACAGTCGCCCAGTTCTCTGGTCTTCAGACTCAGATTGAGATTTCACCATTGGCTCCCCTGGTTCTCAGGCCTTCAGGTTTGGACTGGAACTACTCCACCAGTTTTCCTGGGCCTCCAGCTTGAAGATGGCAGATCATGGGACTTCTGAGCCTCCATAATTGCATGAGCCAATCCTTCATAATAAATCTCTTTCTATATATCTATATCTATCCCATTGGTTCTGTTTATCTGCAGAACCCTGACTAATACATAACTTTACTATTATTGCTATTGAATAGGCTGGGCAGCAGCTATCCAGTATATTGAGACAGAAAAAGACTGAGGACCCGAAAGTTACTCCAACTTACTAAGGAGGAACCTGAGACCCAGAGGCTGAAGTGACTTGCCTAAAGTTACCCAGCTTATAAGAGTCTGGACCAGATTCCAGGGCTCCAGATAATAGGTCTGGTGCTCTTTAGGCTACACCAAGTTCTTGTATTCTGACAGCTAAAGGAATAGCAAGATGTAGGGGAAAATGCACTGGCCTAGCGGTCGAAGACATTTAACTGTGCCTCTCACCACTTGTGTGGGGTCCCTAATGTTCCATAAAGTAGAATAATGCATTGATCAAGGATAAGAAATCTGCCCTTACTGCCATGCAACCAAAGTCTCCTTCGCCACATCATAGTCTATGTTCCATTGTCTTTGAAACTTTGACCTTTCTTACACCAGAATTCGTGTCTTCTACTATCTGAGCATTTCGTCAAGGGTCAGGTGCCAATATTACATGGCAATGTGCATGTGTACATGCATACTCATATCTGGTATCAAATATATATGCACATATATATCGGGTATACGTATACATATATATCTAAACCAAATATGTATGTATAGATAAGCCTTTTGATTAATTCCCTTCCTTATTGTCAGTGATATTGTTCTGGTTACTATAGTTATAGCTAAAAAAAAAAGTAATGATAATAAGCACACATATACTTCTAGTAGAAGCCTCAGATGGTAGCTCGAATTGTTAAAGTATTTTTAAAAACTCGAAGAGCTGTAAATAAGGTTTAAGTAGGTTACACGAGTTTTAAAGGACAGTAATAACTTACCTCAAAGCCTGTCATCTAGGAAATGACAGAATTTGACAGGAAACATGTGCTAATACATTTAAGGTAAAACCCAGTGAACTACTCTTAGCCTGTGTTCCCTCTCATCCTCTTCTTTAAAACATAGAGTATTTCTCTTTTCCTATCCCTTTTCCTATGTTTTTTATAAAGTGTTACTATCTCCATCCATGGGTTTCTCCCTCCTTTTTGCCTCTGACTCTCTCCGTCTGTCTCTGTGTCTCTCTCTTTCCTCCTTCCATCTCAGTTTTTCTCAGGATGGTGCAGCAGCCCATGTGGCCACACATACATTCACTCGCCAGCCCAGGTCATGTGCACTTAGTTGTCTTTCCTCTTTTCTTGCTCAGTTTCAGCCCATGAACCTTAGTGTTGTCCTTTCCCTATTCTTCCTGAGCCTGCTTGCAGTTATCCTGTATATTAGGGTTCTCCAGAAACAGAACCAATATATATATTCAATATTTTTTATATATATATACACACACACACACATATATATAATACCCAAATTAAATATATATACACACATATGTATATATAATATATAAATTAAATATATATACACACATATATATAATACATAAATTAAATATATATACACACATATATATAATACATAAATTAAATATATATACACACACATATATGTATATATATAATATATGCATATATATAAAGAGATTTAGTATAAGGGATTGGCTCACATGATAATGGAGGCTGAGAAGTCCCACGATCTGCTGCCTTCAAGCTGGAGGACCGGGAAAGCCAGTGGTATAGCTCAAAAGCCTGAGAACCAGAGAGCTGATAGTACAGATTCCAGTTCGAGTCTGGAAGCCTGAGAACCAGGACACGGAGGGCAGGAGAAGATAGATGGGTCAAGAAGAGAATGAAGTCACCCCTCCTCTACCTTTCGGTTCTATTCAGGCCCTCAACAAATTAGATGATGCCCACCCACATTGGAGAAGGTCATTTGCTTTACTCAGTTCACCCACTCAAATGCAAATCTCTTCCAGAAACACTGTCACAAACACACCCAGAAAGAATATTTCACCAGTAATCTGGGCATGCTGCGGCCCAGTCCAGCTGACACATACAGTTAACCATCACTTCCAGCTTCCTGCTCCAACCTCCTCCCGTGGCTGTTTGCTGCTGCGTCCATTCCCCAAACCTTCCTTCTCAGGTCCTGATTTCTGTATCCAGTTCATGCCAGCTACATACTTTACCCTCTGATGGGCCCCTTTGTGCGGCTGCTTACATTTACACATCTGGTCCTGGACTGTACCTCCACTCTGACTAGCTCTAGGGCAGTTCCCTCACTCACGTCCCTGAACACTCCCTACTTCCTCCGTGTTTGGTCAATCTCCCTATGCTGCTCTCCTCACACGCCTTCCTTTTTTTTACTCCAACTCTCATTTTTTTTTCCCCATAGAACTAATCATAACATAGAATAAAATTTTATTATAGAATTTATTTTGTATAATGAAGACAATTGACTGTTCCTCAGTCTGAATTTTACAAGGCAGGTGAGTGGAACAAGTTATAACTTAGCTAAGGAAACATTAACTGCAGTTGTTTTTACTTACTTATTACTTTGCTATAATCTCTTAATTGAGAAAAGAACTCTCTACCTTGAGAAAATATATGAAAAAGGGTCTTAATCTAATTTTCTTCTCTTTATTTGCCCTAATATTCTGGTCCCTTTATGGTTTCCAACAAATTAATTTTTTTTAATTTCTAAGGAGAGGTAGGAGGTATTTTGGTTGTTTTATTTTTTTCCAGTTGACTGAAAATGGCTTTTAGAATAAGCATGTCTTGCAGAAACACTGATCATAACTCTCATCTGCAACAATGAAAAGAAAGTCAAAAATAATGTGGACAAAATAATTACACAAAAATTTCAGATTTTTGGCAACTACTAACTCTGAGAAAAGATAGCTTGCATAGCTCCCCCTTTTCTCTGTATTTTTTTAATTCATAGGTTTTGAACTTTCACAATTATAAAATCAATTTCAATGTATTTATAACTATATGACTGAGCAGCCTAAAGAAGACTGAAAAAATTGAAAAGACTCAATTCAGTATGACTCCTCTAAACGGGCCGAAGAACTAGGCAGTCTCAGATTCATTCCTCTTCCACTTTATTAAAACAAGCTCAGCTCAGAGACAAATGGAATTTTCAATTATCCTTTAAGGACAAGAAAGACATGCGTGGGCATGATGCGTCTGGTCTGCACTGGATCGTTCTTCCCAGGGTGCTCTTCTGCAGTCCCTACAGTGGGTAAGAATCCCAGTTCAGTGAAGCCCTGACACTTATCTCAACACCAAACTCTTCAATTCTGTGTGGCTTTTTAAACAGGCCCCTTTCCAAGATATACACTGGAAAGGAAAATGAAGAGGATATGTTTTCCTCCCAGTCTGCAAAAATGAACAATTTTAATCTGCCAAATCAGCCCCAATTTCCACTGAAATAAGGCCCAAATTGAGCGAGGCAGCACCAGGTTCCTACCACTATCATCTTTGGTTTATCTCACCATGGTCATAGACGATTTGTTGATTCATTAATTAATCTAGCAATCATTGAGGGCCTTCTATATACCAGGCAAAGTACCTGGTCTTGTGCTGGTGAGTAAAACAGGTATGAGGCTACCCTGAGGCTCCCAGGGAATGGCTCAGAGGCCCACAAGCTTTTGTCTTCCTGATGATTCCTCTTCTCACTTTTGCAGATGCCAACCTGTTTTCAATCTCTTCAGAGCCATTGCTATGTGGCGACTGTTGCCTCCTCTGCTTTGGCCGGGCCATGGCTTGTCACCACTACTGCCATAGGTGTCAGTGCCTTCACTCTCCTTGAGAACCACTCTCTTCCCCTGGGGCACTTCCTTGGCTCTCTATAGTTAAGTGACAGTCTGTCGACTGGGCTACCTAAAAGCCATTTCCCACCCTCTTCAACCATGATCCCTCCAACTACAGAGGCTACACAGTCAAATATATACTGCTTCAGCTTCCTTTTATCCCCTGGCCCCAGATGTAAGCAGAGATCTGCTGGAGGGAATTCTGGGCAAGCTTGCTTCCTTGATAAAAATGGACACGTGCAACCTGTAAGCACTTCCAAGTTTCTCCTTCTTCCTGCTTTGGAAGCAGAAATAATGGCTGGAACTTCAGCACTTATATTGTGAACCTGAGGAAAGATCAAGAGAATCACAAAGATGCCGGCCCTGTCACTGTTGAGCCACTAAAACAACATCAGCAGTCTGTATCACAGGATTTATTATTATATGAGAAATAAACCCCTATCGTTTAAGCAAACATAGTCAGATTTTTTGTCACTTGCAGTCAAATGCAGTTTTTACTGACATATTGCCATTGCCACGATCACAGCCAAAACTGCCTCTGCACCATAGGAATTTAGTGAATCTTTCTATTCATATGCTGTCCAGAACAAGGGTGAACAACTCACCCGAGTGTTATTCAATTCTTTTGAAGTCTACCAGCACATCAGGATTCCCATGGTTGTTTGGTGCTTGTCAACTTTTATTCTGGTTGGTTTCCTGGGGGTACTTGTCCAAATCACCTTGTGACACTGCGTGTGAGAAGTGAGACCTGCAGTATGTATATGGACTCAATCTCCATGCCAGTGGAGTGACATAGATGCCAGCTCACTTCAGATAAGAGTAAGCACCTTATCTCTTAAATATTCCTCTAGTAGGAAGGAATCCGAAAATGCCCTCCTACATCTTCATCTCCCCATAATATGGATACTAATTTCAAGCTCTGGAGGTACATATGCAAATAACCTCCAATCACTAAGGTCGTTTATTCTAGAGGATTTAAGTCATATTTCATTCTAAAGGAGAGTCATGTTTAAATATTCTAAACTTCACACCCATCCTGTTACTAAACAGAAAGTGTTTCCTATCATAGGGAAATTTCTTGATCTGGGCTGTGAATCCCATCTGCTCCCACTTTCTCAGGAACCTCCTTCTCTAGATTATTTCCATTGTCCCTTACCTCACTTCAAACTCTCCTTCTGTACCCAAACTTTTTCATTATCTTTTAAACATACTATTGTCTCTCCTATATTAAAAAACAAAAATTAAAACTAAATTTTAGTAGACTACAAATCTCCAACAAATTCTTATCTATTCTCCCAGTTACAAAATAGATAGCTACGGCTTCAGTTTCTACTACCTCCTACTATTGACTTCTCAGTCACTCCAATCTGGCTTCTGTCCTTACCACCTAAATTCTAGCATTAAGTCACCAATGACCTGCATGTTGCCAAGACGATGAAAATGTTCATGTCTCTCCCATTGAACTCCCAGCTTCCTCTGCACACAGATTTCCCCTCCTCCTTCTATAACAGTCTCTTCTCTTGCCTTCCATCCTTCCATATCCCCATACTTGCTTTTCTTCTGACTTATTATCAGGCCACTTTGTTGACTTCTCCTCTACCTAACCTTTTTGTGTAGACCTTCCACGAGGCTCAGTCTTGGGCCCTCTTCAATTCTCTCCCAAAGTGATCTCATCTACTCTCGTATCTTCAAACACCATCTACAGGCAATGGTATCAAAATCATGTCTCCAATCCAGACTGCTCTTCTGAGTTACAGACTTACAGGTCCAAATGTTTATAATATGTCCGTTTGGGACACTGGAATGTGTTATAAGAACTCAAATATGACATGCCCCAAAATAAACTTATTGTCTATAACCACCTTGCCCAAAAGCTGCTTCTCCTCTAGTGCTCCCTATCATGGTAAATGGTACCAACATCTTCCCACATGCTCCAGCCAGAAGCCTGTGAGCCATCCTTAACACTTCCCTCTCCTTCAGTGATCCTCTGCCACCCCCCCAAAAAGATCAATCGCAAATCCAGTTGACTCTGTCTCCTAAACCCATCTGCTTTCCAATTGAAGTCACCATCATCTTTCACCTGGACTACCCAAATTAGCCTCTAACTAGTTTCCTCTAACCCACTTTTCCTTACCCCAACCCCATTTTTCACATGGCAGTGAGAGCAATCATTTAAGATGTAAATCTGATCAAATCATTCCTCTACTAAAACCATTTTGTGGCTTCCCAGTACTAAGCATTAAATCCAAAATCCTTCTTTGTATTTCCTGGACAAACAAGTTCTTTTTCGCCTCAAGACATTATATATGCCTCAGCCAGGACTGCTGTTTCCCAGACTGTGCACAGTGAACTCTTACTCATCTTTCAGGTATGAGCTTAATTACTATTTTCTAAAGGAAATCTCTCCTGATTAAGGTAGAAATAGTGTCAGATACCCTATTTACTTTCATAACACCTTGTGATTTTCAATTATAGGACTTGTCACCATAGTAATTAAATCCTACATGTGTGATTATCTAGTAGGGAGACCCTAACTGAATACTGTAAGCTCCATGAGTGTAGAGACTGGATATAATTTGCTCACTAACGTATTCTCAATGGCAAGCAGAGAAAAATACGTGCTCAATAACATTTGCTGGATGCATGAATGAGTTTTATATAGTTCTGGCTTTAAGACCTATATTGACTTCCTATTCTGTTCACAGACATATATGACTTTAATTATAACTAAATACTTATGTGTCAATTATGATAAGTATTTAATTATGATAAGTACTTAATTGTGACACATTTACACTTCCAGAAGTATTTAATTATGAAAAGGCATGTATTTCTACAAACTAAAAGACGTTCTGGATTTTTCTAGGAAGGTCATTTCAGGGACAGAATTTCACTGTTCTTGGAGACTACTGACCGTACAATTGTCATGTATTTCTCAAAAGAAGAAAGAAAAACATCAAAAATCGACTAATTCAATAAAATTGGTATATTGCGCATCAAGGTTCAAAAATATATTAGAATAACATCTTTCACTTTTTTGAGACATCTTCTAAATTGAATTAAATTTTAATCCCAAATCTAGAGCTGTGAGATTAAGTAGGAAAAGAAATTGAAGAGTGACACTCCAAAAATTCCCCCTAGTAACATTCTAATAGAAGGACTTAAAGGCCAGTCTGTGCCCCTGAGGCCCATTATTAATACATATGAGAATAGAATGATTAATACGGAACGAGAGACTACAGGGGGAAACCCCTGCCAAAGAGGATTGAGACTGATGAGGATTTGAATTCTGAGAAAGTCTAAATTCTCAAGGGTTCTGATCTATTGACATGAGAATATCGTGGCAGGCAGAAGTGAGAGGAAGAAGTAATTACAGCAGATTTCTCAACCTTGGCACTATTAACATTTTGCACTGGATAGTTCTTTGTTGCAGGGGGCTGTGTTGTACATCGTAGAATATTTAGCAGCATCCCTGGTTTCTACCCAATGGATGCCAATAGTACTCCCCCCGCCCCCAACAAATAGTTACACTCAAAAACGTCTCTAGACAGTGCCAAATGTCCCCTAGGGAGGCAAAATTTCCCCTGATTGATAACCACTGGATTAGAGAAAGTCAAAGGGATTTGTGAATTCGAAAAAGTACAAAAGGACACTGGTTTTCTATCATTCACCAGTTTATTGATTCACACATTCATTCATTCATTTGACAAGACTCAGTACTAGACACAATGTTCCAAAGATGAGTAGAGCAGAGTTTCTGTTAAGAGCTGAAAGTCTACTAAAAGACAAACAGGCCACTGTTTTAGAATGTATTCATAGAATTACAGTCATGTGAGATGTACGTTTTCATGCATAAACAAAATTACCCAAGAAAGGTCCCAACCTTGCTTGAAATGCACTCTACATCTGGTTATGGTGGATGTAGGGAATTAGCATTCAGCATCTAATTTAGCTTCCTAGAGAGCCCTCGTGACGTGCACCAGTTGGAGAGCTAAAACTACTCTGCCCAGAATCCCCTGCTGCCAGATTCTGGGTACAGCTTGGCCCAGTCCTTTCGTCCTTTGCATGAGACTGAATCCACAAGTGAGAAGAGCCCATGTTCCTACTGCTTCATGCTCAGAGGCACAGTCTTGGAGACTTTGAGTCTTCCCTAGCAGTGTTCCAGTGTCCATCTCTAGCTCTGTGGGTGTCCAGAGGTAGGTGCAGTGGGGAGAGTGGTGGCTTCCTGACCCCTGAATGGCAGCCATGGCACTGTGGTCTTGAAATCAGCAAGTCAGTAGTGGACTCCTAATTCCACTTTCCTGCTCCGAGAGAGGCAGCAGCACTCCTGGCAGCCCAGGTAGCAGTATTATTCTGGAACTTATTCTGAGCAATTCAGCCATAAGTCTCTAGCACTCTGATGAATATGTATTGTCCTGATTCCTTGAATTATATTTCATCCTGCTTAAAATATCTAGAGTGAGTTCTTTTTTTTTTTTGCAAATTGAGCCCTGCAACTCTATACAACAAACTGTAATAGCTCAGTAAATCTATCACATGCAGAGTGATCACATACCCCTAGCACGGAAACAGATCATAGATTATCTAGTTAAGCACCAGATGACGAATTTGGCTTCCATTTAGAGGCCATGCTGCATGAAAAATATGTTTGCTTTTGTTTGTGTGTTGTTGAATTGACACAAGTGAAAATATAAGATTGCACTGTAAGCTCAGTGCCAGAGATAAGCACAGGGTGCAATATGGATGTGGCACAGTCAGGGAAGATGTTCTGGAGAAGTGACGTCAGAGCTGAGTCTTAAAGTATGAGTAGGAGTGAGCCAGAAAAAATTGCATTTGAGGGTAGGGAAAAGGACAGAGCAGCCCAAACAGAGGATGTGCAATAGGTATAAAATGTTGAAAAAGCACGATTTATTTACAGAGCTGGAAATTTTTCAGGAGAGCTGGATTGTACAACGAGAGGCAGGGAGTGTGGAGAGATCAGCTGGAAAGCACAGACAAGATCATGCAGGAGGGGAGCAATATCACTTCCACATTTTCTTGAATCTTCAGGTCACTGATGACAAGACACACTATCCACTTTATAGGAGCTTCCCAGGGAAAAATGGAAACACTACACTAAATGTACTCGTTTCTTTTAAAACTAACTGAAAATATCACTCATTTGTCAATCTAAACTCTCTCTTTTCAGTATCTAAATCAGAATTTGCATCTAAACTTTCCTGACAATGTTTGCCTGAGAGTGTCTAGAGGGTCTAGAGAGATTTCTAAATCACTTTCCGTCATATGGCGGTTGGTTATACTTAGCTTTTCACCAGTGCCTGTGGTCTTGACTTTTTTTTAAGATTGACAGTAAATTTCAAGCCATATCAAATTATATTAGGATTTCCTCCTCTGAATTTCCTATTTGGTTAAACCCAGAGTTTTGTTTTTTTCTATTATTGAATTACATATTACCATAGGTCAAATAGCTTTTCTTAAAAGTTAGCCAGAAACTTCTGACAGGTTGATATTCCATAAATGAGAAATGGTCCCATGTGAAAACAAATTAACCACACTAACTTCTCCCTGCTTTGAAAAGCCTGTGATCTGTTCCAAGAGATTTGGCAAGTCCAACACCCTTTAATCCCATTGCCTGGTGTATATGACAGGCAATCTTCTATGTACACAATTTATTTTCATTTCAGTGCTGTATCATAAAGACATCTTTTTGCAGACATTCTAAACAAAGAATTAGGGATCCAAATTTAAGTTTAAATTCAACCACTTGGTATCAAGGCAAAAAAAGCTCTACTGGAGGAGACAATAGATTGAAGAGACACCATGACGCATGGTTAGTCCACACACGCTCCAGACGTGACATCTGTTACAGCTCTGCAACCCTCTCCTCTGCCTGGAAACTGGTAAGACATTTTGACTGTAAGAGTTTTCCTGTCTTCAGAAATGGTAAAAGGTAAGGGGAAAAAAATATCAGGCAAATTGGGGCCTGGAACAAAGTTCAGTGGGGGCCCCTACATACAGCAGAAAAGCTTCTCCTTTCTCCTTAAGACCAGGAGACATGAGGTGTGGGCAAGGCTGAGCAAGGAAGATGATTTGGGATGAGAAGTGAGAGTGAAAAAAAGAAAAAGAAACCAGCAAGAAGTTTTTTGCTTTGGTAGAAGAGATGATTTTATCAAGAATAAAACAAAAAGGGGAGGCAGATGCCTCACTATCATACCTGAGGGAGATTCAGACATGCAAATAATACCTGGTTCCTTTGATCTCTAAAACCTGCCTAACCTTCCTTTTGGACTATTACCCTGCTAAATAGCGGCAGCAATTTAAAATAGTCAATTTATAATGTCTTGATTTTTCTGGTTTACACTAGCGCCATTAATTTCAAATGTTCAATCCACCAGAATTTCATTTCCCTACCCAACTGGTTTAAAAGTCCCCTTTGGATGACTCAGTTTTCTGTCTTTTAGAATTCTGCTCTTCCCCCCTCCCATTCCTAAAGTGACATCTGGAATATAGAATATGTGGAGGTGTGTGGCTCATGTAATGTCCGGAGAGCAGGAACAGAAAGGTCCTCTGATCTTGCTCTACCCTCTGCCTCCATCTCCACAGTAAGATCCTTTATCCCTCACATGACCACGTGCCCTTCTGACATCTGAGGTTGATGTTGGGATATTGATGTAACTCATGGACTGGTCTGTACGGTGAAAAGGAAGGATTCAATATCCCTCCCTGGCTGGTTCAGTCCCATATCTGTCCTCCCTAGTGTTACAGACCACACACACACACACACACCACACACACACACATAGGTCTGGCTCTGTCCACCCTGCAGCCCTTGTCTCAAGCCACTTCACCCCTCCAATGGCGACACCCCCTCCTACACATGGGCAAGCTCTCCAGCCAGCCAGCCTCTCAGGGAATTCTGGGCTCCCCTTCAAGGGGATGAGAAAATATCTAGATCCCAACCACAACTTAGGAATTGAGAGTGACTTGGGAAAGTTAAATTCTGGAATTTCTTCAGTGCCTTAACTTTGCTGAGCTTTTGAGTGTATTTGGATGCAGTCACTCCCAGCTTGGTGTGAGCTAGTCTGTGAGGCATCTCCTTCCCGAGATACACATGTGAAGGAAGGCAAAAGTCCCTAAGTAGTGGATGTTCCCTCAACTTCTCTAACACTCCACACTTCTATGATCCCAGCCAAAGCCTGGAGAGGGATGATGGGAACTCACCGCCTACCAGTCTCACTCTGCGTCTCCATCCTCCCTCCTTTCCTCCCTTTCACAATCTCTTAGACCAGGTAAGAGCTTGCTCCATCCTCTGAATCATATCTTTGTAGTGGTTAGGAGAACACTAGCTGCTGTAACAAATAGACCTTGTAATATTTATGGCTTAATATAACAAAAAGTTTATATCTCTCTCATATTGTCACAGTTCAATGCATGTGTTCCTGGTCAGATGCCTTTCCATGTGGTCACACAGGGACAAAGTTTCTTCCATCATGTGGTTCTGAACTTCTCTTGGTCCTTGAGGGATCCTACATATAAGGTTGCTAGGAAACATATAAGGTGGTGGCAGTGACACAAATCACTTCCACCTGTGTTCCATCAGCCAGGACTCAGTAACACAGCTATACCTAAATGCCAGGGAGGGTGAGACCTGTAATCTACATGTGTGTCTCAGAGGAAATGGAAACTCTGGGGGAGCAAGCTCCATGGTATAGGTCACAGGCAAAGGGAAATCATTTTACGCTATGGAAGAAGCACTCAATTCTGAGTTCTCTATGCTCAGCTTTTATTCTGAAAGAATTTTTATAATCCTTTTCTACAAAGCCTGATCTTCTAATATATTGTCTCGCTTGAAGTCTTATTTTGAATTTTAGAAGCTGACAGTAACCCTTTTTCTTTGCACTTCTGATGTAACACATGTAATCCCACACAACAAGCATCCCTTGAAGCAAATGGATATTTCCAAGTACACTGAATTGCAAAAGATTAAAGCATATTAATACCACTCACATAAAATTATTGTAGCACTAAATGCTGTTTCTGGGACTGCCAAAGACACCCAAGGAAACTGCAGAATTGAACTTATGCCTGAAGGAGGCCAGCGATCTGCTCTCACGTAGCATACAATAAATTGAGGTCCAAACAGAGGTTAAAATCCCTAGACCAGCTCAGTGCTAACCAAATATATTCTCCTTGTCTACCAACCTTTGGCCTCAGCAAGACTACCCTAACCTCTGACCTCAGAGTGGTCCTTGTAGGACTTGTTAAAATTTCAGATTTCATCCCAAAGGCTATGTGGAGAGTAGCATAAATTTGCATTTTTGACAATTTTGGAGAATAGAGGCAGGGAGTCTTATACAGAGTTTATGGCAGTGATCCATACAAGAAAATATGAGAATCAGAATTCTATAAATGCAGAAGGATCTGAATTAGGTCAATTGGATGTGAGGATGGAGGAGAAAACCACAGATTTCTAATCTGAAAGACTAGGAGGATGGTGGTGACATTTTTTAAGACACAGGAGGGAAAAGTCGGCAGTGGGGAAACATAATGAATTTAGTCATAGATATTCTGAGTTTGAAATGCCTGTGATACATCAAAGAAGAGAAGTTCATTGGGCACCTTGATATGTGGATCTGGAGCTTAGAAAGGGGTCTAGGCTAGTGGAACAGATGTGAGAATCTTTGCAATACTAATGGTAGCTAATGTCATAAGAGTGAATGAGCTCACTCTCCAAAAATTGTGTAAAATGAAGAGATGAGGAATGAAGGAGACCTAAGGAATGGTAACATTTAAAGAATGTACAGAGAAAAACGAACAGACAGAGATTGAAAAGGAACATCTAGAGCAGTAAGAGGATAGAGAAGAAAAAAGAGAATCACTTGTCACAGAACTATCAAGTAAGATATCTACTTTGATTAGAAAAAAAAGCAAATAGGAGTAGGGGCTTCATATTGTCACTGCTTATGGAATGTTGAGGACCTTGAGCTAGTTCCATTCAGGCTTTCATTTCCCCAACCTGATCTAAATCTTCAGGACCCACTCTTCTTCTATGGATGCTGAAAACTGGGGGAAAGGGGAACTTATTTACACTGTGTAGTTGTATAGTTGGACAGAGGTTGGCTTTAAACAAAGGCTTGCACACTCCTGCTGGACAGTCACCAGGAAAATTCCTGGCCTGGACCAAGGGAAATCTCCATTAGGCGCCAATGGGAAAGGCAACTAGCAGAGTCCCTGGATGACGAGAACACAGACTCCACTCTCAGGAAGCCCTTGGACACTTGACAATACCTCTCACAGGGGTCGTGGTCTGAGACAGCCCTCATTCCTGGCTGGATTAGCCCTTTGAGGTCCAGTCATCTTGTTCTCAGCCCCGTAACCTCTCTGCTCTCTCAATCTTCAGCACAGGTTTGAGGGATGTTTTTCCACTGGGGAGTCATGGGAAGGAAGTCTTGCTTTCGAGTGTGATGTTTCCTCAAGGTACCATAGGGGTTTTTAGACCAAAAACAGGAAGACCCGTCTGGTTTCTCTTTCCCACCTTGTCACATTCTTCCAATGAGGAAATGAAATCAAAGAACCTAGCTGCTTGAGTTGGGGGTGGGAAGGGATATCAAAAAAAGAAAGAAGGGAAGAAAAATACTGTATCAGTGAAAAATCATCACTTCCTGCATAAAATACTAGGCTGACACCAAAAAAAAAAAAAGCCGGTGCTATGGTCATATGTTTGCGTTCCCCCAAATTCACGCGCTGGATCCTAACGTGAAAGGTGCTAGAATGTGATGGTGCTAGAAGATGGGGCCTTTGGAAGGTGCTTAGGTCACGTGGGTGGAGCTCTCATGAATGGGATTAGTGCTCTTATAAAAGAGATCCCGCAGAGCTCCCTAACTCTTTCCACCATGTGAGGATACAATGAGAAGTCTGCACCCCAGAAGAGGGCCCCCACCCAACCATGCTGGCACCCTGATCTTGGACTTCAGCCTCCAGAACTATAGGCAATAGATTTCTGCTGTTTATAAGCCATACAGTCTGTGGTATTTTGTTGTAGCAGTCCAAACACAGACGACAGCTGGATAGTGTTAAAAAGATGACTTTTAGACATAGTGTGCTGAGAACACTACTTGCCTAAAAAGATAAAACAGCAATGGCCAATAGACAGAAGTGTAAAACAGACCCTTCTCCTCCTGCAGGAGCAGTCAAGAGAAATATACAGGGATGATAAGTGTTACATTCTTACTGAGGTCAATTTTTCCAAGGCCTAAATACCCCTTGTACCTCAAGAATAAATTGTTACTTTGGGTTGGGCATTGACTCTTTCTGAGCTTCACAATCCCATTTAGAGTGAGGGAGATTTGTAAGATGAGAGTCAGGTCACAGATGTAAACTTTTACCAGCCAGCATTAACCAGTTTCACAGCATTAGTTCTAACAAATGTGGCTGTTGGTTAGTCCATTGCACCTTTCTTCCAAACTCAGGTTCCAATAGAATCATTAGCCAGGCCGCAGGCCCACAGTTTTAAAAAGTGAAAGAGGCACTTAACACCAATATCTCTTGCTCTGACCTCATCCTTCACCATTCCCCGAAGTGCTAGACTTCTTATGAGGAGAGACTGGGGAGTGATTCAACTCCTTACATATCACTACCTACAGACATTAAAATCTTGCCTTCCTACATCAATCACAGATTTTTGGCCAGGGTTTCTTTTTCCATAAACTCCTTTATATTTCAAGAAAAAAATCAGATTTTAAAAATTATTAGAATAATTTATATCACAGTGAAAATATTCAAAAATACAGAAATGGGGAGGGGAATATAACCTTTCTAACACAATTCTCTTAATTAGAAGCAACTGTAGTGTAACGGTTACTCTGGAGCCAGCCTGCCTGGACTAAAATCCCAAGGTCACTGTGTGACTTTAGGCACAGCCTCTCCATGCCTCAATTTCCTTATTTGAAAATTTTGGAAATAATCCCTCCTCATACTCTTGTTAAAACACTAAAGCTCTTAGGTCACTGCCTGCCACACACCTTAAGCACTCGATAAATGTTATCTATTGACTATTGTTTTACACTCTTCAAGTGCAAGCCCATTTTCAGCTTGTTACCTCAACTTTTTATCTTATTTTCTTTAATGCCCCAGAATAATAATTAGTCATTGAGGACGATGATATGCAAATAGTAAGAATGAAGTCACAGAGGTCAAAAGGAAGAGCTCAGGTTTTGGATCCAGAGTGGCTTGGACACCTTGGAAAAATATCATTGGAGAATCTGACTCTGACCCTGACAAGTTACCAAAGAAAAAAATGTCATGTTTGTGAAGAAAAACACCAGCTCTTAATAACCAATTTGACTCACATTGTAATCACTTCAAACATTATTGTATAATATAGTTTTCCCCCAAAACATTCATTTCAGTGACTGCAATAAGATACAATTTGTCATACTGTAAGACATATTATGTTAATGTATTTTCATACTAAGATAGGAAATTTAACCAATTAATCCAGATAATTCAATAACAAATTCATTACAAGGACAGAAAAAGAAATTAGTATTAGTCTGGCATCATCAAAAATCTTTTTAAAAAAAATGTTTTTTGACAGTGTCACTTGGGAGTAAAAATGGACTAAACAATTGAGTCCAAGGTTAGAGATTATGGTCAGGGTGCTACTTTAATGGAATTTTTTATTAGAAATGAAACAGAATATAGGATTTTTAACACAGAGGAATAACCACTCTGACACTTAGGCCCAAAAGGCTAAAGAGAAATATCCTTAATATTAACCTAACATGTGACCTCATTATGCCTTAGTCAGTGTAATCCTTAGCCATTAGCTGAGATATAGATTTTTGTACATGAGGGTATTGTTCTCTCTGTGAAAGAAATGCCTTTAGAAACATTTCAAATAATTTATTATAAAAGCTTTCTGGTGAGGCTGTGGGGTAGTGGTGAGAATGTGGAGGTAGGGAAATGCTATTTTGAAAGACTCTAAAATGACTTTTTGATGTTGAGTATAAAATAACCTAATTTGAACTTGGAATTGCCAAAAGGACTTCCTGTTAAAACAGAACTAACTCCTCTCCAGAGGAATTCTATATTTAAATAAAAAGATCAAGGTAGCTGTTGGGTGAGGTCAAGGTACTATGACAGGCAGCAATATGGCTGTATGTGTATATGTATGTATGTATGTTTATGTATGTATATGTGTACATGTGTGCATGTGTATATGTGTATATGTAAGTATGTATAAATGTATGTGTGTGTATGTGCATATGTATGTACATGTTATGGGGAGCCATCCAGATCCACCCTTCACAACTCAGGCACACAATTTGTCAGCTGCCAGGGAGATTGGTTGCACACTGCTCACAGCTCAGGTCTCTCTAGCAACTGCCCTCCAGGAAAGGGAGATGACCCAGCAGGTTTACACCCCCTTCTGGGGACAGTCCACATGCAGGGACTGATTAATGTGGGTATACAAAGGCCAGGCCTCTTTGCCTCAATTCAGAACAACTCAAAAGGACTATCCCAGATCCAGAACTTCCCACGATATTAGCTGAAGTCTTTGTTGCATCCACATCGCTTCCCTCACTCCCTCATAGGAGTTGTTCTGGAGAGCATGCCCCAGTAAACTTCCTGAGCACAAATCTGCATCTCAGAGTTGGTTTCCCAGGGAACCCAAACCAAGACATTAAGCATTTATTGTTTAGTATCACTTTTAGCAAAGGGTTAGTTTACTGATTTATAAATGTTGAAGGGAGATGAAGGTGGGATGAGTTCCTGAATTTAGCCAGACTATCTGTTGATATAGGACCAGTAAAGAACTAAGATGGTGGTTTATTATTTTGCTAGCCTGATACCTTGTGTGTTTTATGTCAGTGCAGATTCCCCGACAACTATCTAAATCGTTTAAAAAAAAAAAGGGACTTTCAGTCCAGTTGTGCCCAACATTCTTTCACCCACCTCCTCAATACTACCACTGTCTTTCAAAGACAGTAGTGTTGGTGTTGGGTGATCCTTTGAGATTAGAAGGGTTTAAATCAAGACCAGGCAGAAAATAGTGCAAGGAAGGACAGTGGAGATGACAAAACGGTGTATCTTTCCAATACAGTGATGCACAATATGTGGTATTTTAGATAAGCAGTGGGTGACAGAGAAGTCCAGCAAGATGCAATCAGGCCACATCAACCATTGAGTCTCAGCTGAGAAAAGGCACAACTTAGAGATCAAAGCAGGTAGACAGTTGACATCAAAGAAATCTAGAAGCAACACTGTCGTGGAACTGAGGTTCAGAGCTAAGGTTCCAACATGGTACACGTGGGAAGGGCCTGGGCTCATGTTTGGTGGGAGAATAAGTATCAAAAAGGAGCCACCATTTGACTCTCTCCCATATTCCTCAATGTTTTGGTTTCCCACTACTTCCTCAACATATTTTCATCACAGTAATAATCATCTTTTTTTAAAAAAAAATCTTGATACTTGATAATTTTTGGAGAATATTCTCATGGGAGGAAACCAGTTTCCATTACTACAGATCCAGCTTCTCAGAGGCTAGAACCTGGGTGTAGGCTGGCAGAGACTGGTGGCCAAAACTCAGGCACAAATATAAATAGCAAGATTGAATAGATCCTTGGTCAAGTTCTTTTGTCTAAGAACAGGATTGATTGGTTGATCTCAGAGCCTTGGGTGGGGCTAAACCTACAGGTAGGGATCAGGAAATCCCAGCTACTGAAAGAGGAAGCATGCTAGGAGAGCGAGCTAGGGAAATTATTGCAATAGGACAGGTGCAAGACCTGGCATAATCAAGCAATTGTCAAGGATTAAGGGGAAAGTGTCTATTTGGAGAAAAGAGAGAAAATCACTATTGCAGAAGAACTTTGAAAAACCACCTGAGAAGAAAGAAATTGTAGGTACAAGAGGAAATGATAATGTATGCATTTCACTTATTGCTTGTGAAAAATAATGGCCCACAAGCATGCAGAGTAGGCATATCCTTCTCTCGCATGTGAACCCCTGAAGGCTTTCCCCAAAGGTCTAGAGTATATGCTCTACACTTATTCTCCAGCCAAAGGAGAATTAAGCTCATTAATTTTTTCCCCAGTGTTTGATAAAACCAAAAGTTCTATTGAACCTAATCGACATTGGTCTAAATATATCTAAACAGATTAATCAGAAGATGATAATGGTATCTCATATGTGCTTTATACTTGATAAAACTTGATCATACATTATCTCATTTGAAGAATGTTACGTCCTATTATCATTATTTTATAGACGTGAAAAGTGAAGCTTTAAGTAATATTATGAGAGACATCTTGCCAGTAGGTATCATAGCCAGGACAGAAACTGAGGTATCTGGACTCCTGGATTAATTCTCATCACATCATTCCATAGAACCTCTCTAAACCAGGAGCACTTGGACAGAGTCAGATACCCTGTGAAAACTCAATAAATGTCAATTAAAGGAACATTCTGTGATTAGCATTTTTTACCTGTGACATGACATTTTCTGCCACCTAGTGGTTTTCTAGACCTAAGCATGTGAAGTCATCTTATGGGGCTCCGGTTTCAACTTTAAAATAAGGAGTTTGGAATAGATATTTTTTAAGATTCCTTTCAGGTATAAAATCTAACAAGTTTCTTCTTTAGTAAATGATGCACAAGCCTTCACCATCTGGTAGCCTGTAGTGTGTGTGTGTGTGTGTGTGTGTGTGTGTGTGTATCCACGTTGGCGCAAGAGACTTTCCACATTCATTACATCCAAAGGGTTGCAACTGACACTCATTAAAGGATGTTTGATGGTTCAAAACTTGCCTATATTTCTTATATTCGTAGAGTTTTTTTCCTTCCTTTGAAACTTCTCATGCATATTTAGGGGTATATCTACTTAAATGATGGTTTTCTAGTCCCAGTTAATTGAAGTTTAACTTGCATGACTATTAGTAATCAATTGTTCACTAATACCGATACAAATTGTGAGACACCGACAGAGTTTAAGGAAACTTATTGAAGTATATCTAGATTTGCATTTACAAGTCCAATTTGTGTCATAAATGTAATTAGTCTCCATAATTATAATTTTATATATATACACAAATATTTGAAATATAAAACACTTGGTTCATGTGGCTTCACAGTTTAGAGCTTTCTTTCACACACACCCACAGAGTTTTTTCTGCAACATTTATGCGACCCTTGAGTCATCTCCACTTATTTCTTTGCCTAGGCTACTGAGTGGCTCTGACTATCCTAAATTCCTTCCTCTGGAATGCTACCAAGACAGCCCACAAACTTTAGAAATATGCCTACTACCCAAAAGATCCAGCTCGATGTTTTACAAAATCTATACATGGAGACTAATAAGTGACCTCAGTGATGTGAAGCATCTAAAATTCCAGAGAAATTCAGTTCTGGATACAGACTGGACCATTTGTCTTCATTAAGAAGCAGACATACCCTGGGAATCACTTGACTGGATTGCCTTATCTGTGATAGAGTGTCCTGTTTGGCAATCACGAAAACTTAGCTCTGGAAGAGATTTCAGAATATTGCTGAAAATATGGATTAGGACAAACTAGGTGGTTTATGTTAATTGTTGCTCTTTGTTTCTTTTGATGAAAGTTTGTTCATCCTAACAAATCACTTAATACAGTCAAGGATAAAAATGTTTAAAGGGTATGGTCCTAATTGTATGTGGGGCTGAGTTCCTGATTACCCAGGAATTAGGATAGATTTTCAATCTACTAATTACTGAGTATGCGAGGTTGTCCTACTCAAACTGATTTCTATATGTCATCGTATTTTCATATGCTTTATTAGTCTTGATGTACATACATTTGTTTTTAATCATTATTTTTTTTCTTCTTTTGACTTGCTCTTTTCCAGCTATCATCTAGCATTATTTTATCTTGGTATTTTCACAGATTCTTAGATCTAATATTTTTATTTCTGAAGTCTCGAATATTTATAAAGAAAGATTTCACTAAGAATAGTACATTAATCCATGTTTGAAATTTTTCTTTTTTAAGTTAAATTTAATTATTTATTTTATCTAGAGCTTGTTCATGAATGACTGGCATTCTACTTTAATTTGTGCTAACTGTTGTTTGATAATCTAATTTTTATTTTGCTTCGATATAGCTATCTTTGTTTCTTCTATGGACTTTTTCCTACAGTTTCTCTAATTAATAAACAATGTTTAAGATTTATAACAGAGTAAAACCAAGTGAAAGCAAGATTAGGACCATATATACTTTGCTGTGAAACGTTAAATAACCACATTCTTTCTTTAGTAGAATAATTATAGTATAAAGCAATATTCCGTCAACACAGAGGATGAAAATAGTCAGTTTATAAGTTCAAATGATAATTTCCCTAGGACTCATATTATAAGGACTTAAAATATAAAAATAAGTCTTAAATATCTTTCCAAAAACTAAAATTAGTATATAATTTAATCACTCATTTATATAGGCATTTGAACAAATCTAAAAGCTCAAGAAATAATGAGACAGAAATAGATGGCTCTTATAGTGTCACAAAGATAGAATTATTTTACCGCTTTACTTAGTCACTACTGAAATGACTTTCTCTATTATGTCACAAACTGGGCCAAGACAACATTATGGTACATATATGAATGGGTTTACATCTTAAAGTAATTCTCCCACAAAGAATGCCTCAGAAATTTGTGGGAAATGCTTCAGGAATCAAAACATTTTATAAATTAAAAAAAAACAATTGACTAGAGATTTAATCCCTCAAGCAATATAGAAGTTACAGAAATTGGCCACAGGAGGATTTTTTTCCGACTAAAATATTTCAAAAGACTTTTTGATTGGGGAAATCATAGTATTAGAAGTTATTGCATTTACTTTTAAATAGACAATAGATATAACTGAGATTTTTCTTTAGAAGAAATATCCTTTCCATATATTTCTGGAAAATGAACTGAGAGATGCTGCTGGGCAAATGAACTTCTTAAAGTTTACATGAATTTAAAAGGCAAATAAATACTCCCAATTGTTCTGGAATATGGTTCTGAAAATGTTTTCACCATAATTTCCATTTCTTGTCTCTGTCAGAGTCCAGCAAACAGAACAAGACATGATTGAAGCCAAAGTTAGCCTTTGATTAAGACCCCAGGGAAATCTGAACATACCAGGCTGTTGAACTAAGGGATTCAGTGTACCATCCCATCTCCCCATTTGCATCCTCTGGATCCTTGCCCCATTTAATCTGGTTGGTTGGTAATTCCCCCTATGTATGTATACATGTAACCCACTGCACCCCTCCCACCCTCTGGGAGACAATCCTCTTTCAGACCTCCAAGGTCTAATCTCTGATAATCAGAGCAGATGGACCTAAATTTTACTTCCTAAAGTTACTTTTGACAGAACTGCGTATGTGTAAGCTGCTGTGGCCTATGCATAGAATAAAGATATAATTTATCACCAAATCAGGTTATTTGTGAGGTAGTAAAGGTGTCCAATAGTTATCTATTGCTGCTGTAACAAATTACCACAAACTTGGCGACTTAAAAAAACACAAATTTATTATTTTACAGTTCCAGAGGTCAGAAGTCCAAAACTGTTTCCACTGGCCAAAATTCAAGGCACTGGCAGGGCTGGCTCTTTGTAGACACTCTGAGGGCAGAATCTGTTCCCTCACCTTTTTCAGTTTCTAGAAACTGCCTGCATTCCTTGCCTCCTGGCCCCTTCTCACATCACTCCAACCTCATGCTTCATCATCACACTTCCTACTATCAACTCTGATCCTCCTGCCTCCCTTCCAAAAGTACTCTTATGATTACATTGGGCTCATCCAGGTAATCCAAGTTAATCTCCCCATCTCAAGATCCTTAATGTAATCACATCTTTAAAGTCCCTTTTACCATGTAAGGTAACAAACTCATGGGTTCTGGGGATTAGGACATAGACATCTTTAGGGGGACATTATTCAGCCTACCACACGTACCATAGGTCAGAAGGTGTAAATTAGGACTATCCCAACAAAACTGGGACATTGGGTCACTCTTCCTAATGAGAGGCCAGAGACAGAAAAGACAGCACAACATCTATTGCCATCTTCCCTCTGTTCTCGAAATTGCCCTTGCCAAGTCCCGGTATGCTCTCTCTTTTCCCGCCCACAAGCCCATCTCTGCTGTTTGAAATAATTCCTATTGTTCAATGCTCATTCTGAAAGCCAGCTCAGAATAATCACTCCCTTCCCTGCTCCCTTTTCAGCATGGATTTATGTCATCTCCTACTGTACTTGCCACCATCTACCGAACTTAATGTAAATATATTTGTGAATGTGCCTTTTCTCCCCTACCAGAAGTAAGCTCTTGATGGCAGGGACCACACTTTAGGCCAAAAGATAGCCAGCCACAAGCATTCAACACGTGCAACGGAAACATGTCCTCAACCCTTTCCAGGCCAAGGTCTGTTAGTGCAGCCTCTCCAAGCCAAATTCCCGTGGGTTTATCTAAGCAAATAACCGAGTGCATGACTCATCTGACACACCAGACAACTGACGAGTGCCTTCTCCATGCTGAAGACAAAAACATTTCCCCAGAAAATTCCTTCAGACTGTGTTAAAGCCAACATTTTGAGGGAACTGTGTCTACTAGCCAACATGATTTTTATTAATAGGATGCTGCCACCCATAGTGCTTATCCTGGATATTCATTGCAGAAACAAAAAACACTTTCGATAGTGTTTAATTATAAACTAAGTGCTTTCAGATGTTCGTCAACAATCAAACTCATTAGAGCTGGTTTTTAGTTTTTGGGTTTTTTTTTAACGGGAGAAGATGATAGCATTGAAACCCTTTTTATCAAGGAAAAAGATACAAGCTGCTAGAATTCCAGTTAGTCAGTTATTTCTCTGGAAACTGTGCAATAGTAGAGGTAATAAGGGAAATCCATGAGAAGTTATGTTTATTTGGTGGACCCCAATCAAGGAACTTTCTATACTGCAATAAACCAAAAATAGCCCTTGGTACATTTGTTTCTCTAGATGCCCCCACAGCACACACTTCTGACACTTTTAGCCAGATTGTAGTGTATCAGAAACTGGAAGAGTAATAAACATTGCAGAATGACTTATTAGCAAAGGACTTTGGATGTCATTCAGACCACTTTTTTTCTTTCCATTATTATTCATTCCTAGGTTCATTCACAACCCAGGGAAAGAAAGCCCAAAAATAGCCACCAGACCCAGCCTATCGTGGAGCAGCTGTCTTTGGTGCACGAGGCAAGCAGACAGTTGGAAGGCCAAGTGCAGAGAGTAAACAGAGGCTACATGGAAACAGGAATCATGCTAATCACCAATTTGTTAGCAATTGTGCTGCAGTTTGTATTTTCAAAGCATTGTATCATCGTTAATTAATTAATGAGTGATAATTAGTATCGCAGTGGCATCTAAAATTGTGTGCAAGATTTGAAAAGAAATTGTTTCATAGGGAGTGCACTTACAAAGCAAGAGATTTTTCCTTTCTCTTCTTGTTGTTTTTTAGTTTATTCGTTTTCCACTAAACAGGCTGTGCCATGTTCTCTCTCACTTTTTCTGTCTTAGCTTATGCTGTTCCTTCTACCAGGAGCACTCTTGGCCAGGTAACTCCCATCCACCTATTAGATATTAGCTCACACATCACTTTCTCCTAGGGATATTTTCTCAGCCCTGCTAAGCTATTTTAGGGACTCCCATAGTCCCCCTTCATAGAACATTTCACCCTCCATTAAATTGCCTATTTAATTACCTGAAACCCATGCTAGACTGTTGGTCTGTGAGGGCAGAGGCCCCATATGCCTTGTTCACCTAGCACAGTGACTGTCACATGGTGATCACCCAATAAGTGTTTCTTAAATGAATAAAAGAATCTCCCATGAGAGAGAGTTAAAAAGAGGTTATTATTGCTAGCATGAGTTCTCACTCTACATGAATTAACCTGCTCAGCGTTCCAGATATTTTACCTCATCTAATGCTCACCATGTTCCTTTGAGGGAGGCACCAGGTAGGAAACTGAAGTGACAGAGAGCAAGTCATTTGCACATGACCACACTGCTGGTAAGTGGTGAAAATGAGGTTGAATTACAGGTTTTCTGATTCCAAACATAATGTGATGCAAGAAGAAAGAAGTAATGAAGGAAATAGTCACCCCTGAAATCCGGGAACCAGTCTGATACTCATAGCTAGGTCTCAGTGTTATCACAAACTGGAACGACCTCAAGAGCTAGGCCAGGCTTTCTCCTGCTGCGCGTTAACAATCTCACAGAACATCAACCTCAGACAAGGCCACTCTGAGACCATGATAAAGTGAGACTAAACAAGGCCACTTCATAATTTTGTCTAAGCACACACCAAAATATGGTCACCGTGAAAAACTCACAAAATACCAAACATCCCCCTCTCCTGGCTAATATGAGTTTCTGCCGCTTCTTTACCAATTACAGCTTTATCCTTGCCCTCTCTACAGATAGGATTCACTGAGACACCCAGTCATAGAATTGCCCTCACTTCCTGACAGCATCCATCTAGAGTAACTCTCTGCTTCTCTAGACCCGCCTCAAAAGCACCCATCCAAAGCCCAAACCCTATAATAAGTCTTTTTTAATGTCTTCTTATTGAAACATACCCCTGTTCCCATAGAGTATGTTCTCTCTTGCTGCAATTGAGTAAGAAACCCGACTTGTTCAACTACAGGTGTGTTCCTGGTGGACTCCGGCTGGAGGGCATTGACAGCGAGTGATATAAGACCATCCATGGGGCTGGAGAAAGAAAACATTAGAACTTTCATTTATAAATTTTTGTTTAAAAGAATAAGAAAAATAATCCTAACCAATATTTGACACAGTGTATAAACACGGCTCTCTTCTTCCATTCCTCCCTCTGTGAGATAGCCACGTGACAAATAAGGTCCACAAAATAACTAGAGGGTTATAAAAAGACAAATACTGCATGATTCCGCTGATATAAGATATCCAGAGTAGTCAAAATCATGGAAACAGAAAGTAGAATGGTGGTTGCCAGGGGCTGGGGGGAGGGGGAATGGGGAGTTTTTGTTGTATGGGTATAGAGTTTCAGTTTTACAAGATGAAAAAGTTCTAGATATCTGTTATACAATAATGTAACTATAGTCAACACCACTGAACTGTACACTTAAAAATGATTAAGACAGTAAATTTTATATTATGTGCTTTTTTTACCACAATTAAAAAAAAAAAAACTAGAAGAAAGAGTAAGAGTTTATCCAAACAGAGGATCTGACACGGCAGCCATCGTCTTTCTCCTCCTGGAGACTGCAACAATGCTGCTGACGTGTGCTCAGTTAAGTGGATTTATGGATTATATTAGCTTAAATAGAATATATACAATACTTTGTAATGATATAGAGAGTATCCAAGGAAATCCTTGACCTACATCTAACAGTGGTTCTCAATCTCGACTGCATGTGAAAACAACCTGGAATGTTTCTGAAAAATACCACCATCTGAGTCCCACACCATAGCAATGAAACCAGAATCTCCAGGGATGGAGCCTAAGAACTGGTTTTTTTGTTTGTTTCTGTTTTTTTTGCTTTTTAATGCTCTAAGTGATTCTAATATGTAGCCAACGGTTGAGAGCCGTTGAAAATAGAGGTTCACTAGATCTCTCATGACAAAGCACTCAAGAGTTCTTAAACGTTAAGCACATGTTACACATTGTTCTTTTACAACTGACAAGTGTTCCCAATATAGTGACCTCTTCTATAATGAAAAATTGCTATGAATAGTACGCTACCTAGCAAATTTTTTAAAAATACATAAACTTTATCTTTACTTTTGAAGAAAAAGTAACACTTTAAGAATGAGTGAAATAATCACTGCTTTTCAAAAGAAACTTGTGCTATAGAGAAAGCATTTTGAAGATGTGTGTTTGGAAATGTTTCCACGATTTTGTTGCTGAAAAAGTGAAGTCATCATAGCTGTACAACCAAAAACCTGAAAACAAAGTTTTCTATCTTATTTAAAAAGGCTTTTGGTGAATTTGGGGCCCAATGTTAAAGATATAAAAACCTCATTTTAATTTGTAAGAATTGGTTGTCATGAAGGAAGATGGTAATTTACTATACAAATTTCAACTAAAACTTTGCATAACTAGTGAGTAGAACTGAAAAATTAATATCACAATTAAAATTTTTTTAGCCAATGACACATTTCTTTCATTGTAATCTCCATATCTTTGAGAGATTTTTTCCAGGAAGACAGGATTAAAACTAAATATAGAACCAGAATTTTGAATTGCTATATAAGAAAGTGCTCAAAAAAAATTTTTTTCAAAAGTAATAAAGCATATTCAATAATAGTGCTCTTTTTAAACATACTGATATACCATCAAAAATAAAATAAAATAAAACAAATTATATTTAAACATTATTAAATGTGTTTCCTAAGTCTATTTTTGAATGTTCCTTATAACACACAATATACTAATTTATAGATATACAAATAAACATATATCGAAGCCGCATTCAAAAATGTCAGTATTAAGAGGTATATGGTCAAAAAAAGGACAGATGGGGCCAGCCCCGTGGTTTAGCGTTTAAGTGCGCGTGCTCCACTGCTGGCGGCCCGGGGTTCGGATCCCGGGCGCGCACCAACGCACCACTTGTCCGGCCATGCTGAGGCCGTGTCCCACATACAGCAACTAGAAGGATGTGCAGCTATGACATACAACTATCTACTGGGGCTTTGGGGGAAAAAATAAAAATAAAAAATAATAAAAATAAAAAATTAAAAAGGATAGAGAACACAGCACTGCACTATACTTCCTCCTCCCCAAAAGTTTAGTGTTCCTAAACCATTATAACATGTCCATAACATTAGCTATCTATTCCCGGCAAATGTGGTTAAATATTATTTATAATGCTTAAGACTCTAAGTGTGTTGGAAGCAGGAGAAGGGGGTATTTATTTTGTTATATCATAAAATTTGGGCCGGCCCTGTGGCTTAGCGGTTAAGCGTGCGCACTCCGCTGCTGGCGGCCCGGGTTCGGATCCCGGGCGCACACCGACGCACTGCTTCCCCGGCCATGCTGAGGCCTCATCCCACATACAGCAACTAGAAGGATGTGCAGCTATGACATACAACTATCTACTGGGGCTTTGGGGGGAAAATAAATAAATAAATAAAATCTTTAAAATAAATAAATAAATAAAATAAAATTTAAAGCTAGTGCTTGAGAAAAATCTGAGTTGGGTATCAATAGAGCCAATTGGTCTAAAATAGCATTGCTAGTAAGATAACAAAAAAACAACAGCAAAGGATTTGAAATTTAAAAGTCAGAGAATATTCAACGCAATCAACAACATTTTAAGTACATTTTGTTATTTTAATCATAGGTGAAAGTCAAAAAATATCCTTCCTGTTCCTGGAGTTCCAAAACTGCTTCTCCTGGTAGATTCTGCTGTGCAAACTATTACTAAATTCTCTTTCTTTGCCCTTGTGGTATATATATATTTTTAAGCCAAGGTATAAAAGATATGTTTATATTATTTTGTAGTGCAAATGGATTTTTATTGAGAATTCTTCTATTAGGTGATTTTGCTGTGAATAGAAGATTCTTGGAAAACAGAAGAAAACAAAAAAATGCAGCTTATTAAAGAAAACACAATCTATCTACAGTGCATCTCCTAGGAAAGTAACGATGGCTGGTGTGTACTTGAAAGTCTCATGCCATCTGAAAAACCTGATGTGGCTACTTTAAATATGCATCACTATGTCACTCAAGTACATTGCCTAAATTTCAATCATGCAACCAGTCGAAACACTGGTCTCCTATTAGCCTTATAATATCATTAGTATTGCTTATATCTTGTCACTGAACCTGGGGAAGATCAAATTGAAAGTGTCTTGTCCACTATATCCACCAGATCATGCAAGTGGAAATAAGACATTAAACTTTCTGCCTGCATGTGGTAAAACCTCTGTTTAAAACACACTTTTGAACGTGCTTTATTAAGGTGAGGTTCGAAGGAGAAAAGACATGGGCCTTTAAACGGAATCTTAAAGTGGTAGGAAAACCAGCATGTGTAGGTGGAGAAGAATCGGTGAGTTGAGCCAGAGATGTTGCAACTGTGCCCTGAGAGCCGAGGTTTGCAGGCAGAGGCCCCAGAGGGCCCCCTTGAAACCAGATCAGATGGGTCTCCAGTCTCTTCCACTTAAGTTTTTCATCTGACTCTTACATTCAGCTTCCATTTAAGAATTCTGTTGAAAAATACCATTCTGCTGTCTTAAAAAAAAAAAAGTGTGAATAGGACTGGGTCAAGCAATTTTATGATATTGTCTAACCCTGATAGTGGATGAGAAATTGGACTGTAAAAGGAGTCAAATGAAGGCAAAGGACCTATTTCTTGATGAAGTGCCCACACAGGGGACCACTAAGTAGGAAAACCAAAGAGCAACAAAGAGTGGGCCGCAAGTGGAATTCCAATTCATGTCTTCACTAAGGGGTGGAAAGTGGCTGGGAATATGGAGCACTGACCACAAAGAGAATAGAACAGAGAAGGAAGGAACAGCAACTTCATGGGCTTTTCACCAACTGTAAGAGCAAAGCTATGCACGGTGAAAGTTTCTTGTTGTTCAAAGTGAAGCAATAATTTCTACTCTGAATGTTTTCCATCTTAGCTTCTTGTCTCACTTTTCTATTTTATTAATTTATTTTTTAACTATGAAAGTATTATAGTTTCATAATCAAAGAGATGGCGTAATTTTTTAAAAATTAAAAAATTATTATGGGAATATTAGCATATTTATGTTGCTTTTGCTTTTTAAATTCAGTGTAATCTTAGAGAGCACACTATTATATATTCTGCTTTATGCTCAACATTATATGCAGAATAACACAAGTTATTTAGCTTAATTTTGGTGACAGAATCAAAATTAGCATCAACACTGTTACAAGTTAAAAGCCTAGTGAGAAAGTTTCCTATTCTTGTCAAAACATTAAAAACTGTTACTGTCAGCTATAAACACATAGAGAAAAGAAAAAAAATAGTAAAACTAGCAAAAAATAGTAAAGTATTTACTTAATACATAATAATTTGAAACACTGAAAAGTAAAGTGTCTTATTTCTTTGTAAAAAAACATTAGCTTGAACAGTGTTTGCCTTCTTCCCATGGATTAATTTATGATAGGAAGCAAACATTGTTTCTATGCTTTGGTGAACTGTGATTCTCCTTTCTAAGTTTGGATCACCTTCCAACAATTTATCCTTTGCACTTTCAGTGTCAGGAAATATTTCCAAAAGTTCCTTTAATGTGAAATTTTTCCCAGCATCTCTTCCTCTGGGACATCTTCATTCTTTTCACCTCAACCAAGTGCCTCGTATACGTCCACAAGTTCACTTTCATTATTTTCCTCCGGCCGCACGTCTAGACTCTCTGGAACAGCAGTAGCGTCAACATCCCCGTCACCAGTTCTTTCTTCTATAACTCTACTTACATTTGACTCAAAGTTCACTTCCAGTGTTACCGTGTTCATTGTTTTGCTGCACATTGATTTTTATTGGCCAATTCCCTCTTTCGAATATCTCTTTTTGTAAAAATGTCATGTGGGTTTATCATTGGAAGATAAGAAGGCAAGACTGCTACATACTTTGCTGTCCAGGTATAAACTGAATAACAGGTGTCCAGTGACGATCACCAACAGTCTTTGAAAGCAGTGATGTGACTGGTCGCTGATCACGATGTCCCTCTACTATTTAGGAAGTGATTTATGGACTAAAGAGCGAGCAACAGAGTTGGTACTTTATGCAATTAGTCACTGTTAACATACCATATTAACTGAAATTTGAATCATGTTTTGGGGGGACGGGTGTTATTTAACTAAATCATGATAACTGAAATTCCTTCGAGGGACTTTGCCTTTTTTATCTGTATTTTTCTTGAAGAATCTAGTAGTGTGTACCACATTCAAGAAAAACACAGATGAGAAAGGCAAAGTCCCTCACTTCAACAAGTTTACAGTTTAATGGACACCAATAAGATGATCCCATACTTTCTGTAATCTGATGAGCATAATGTTTAAAAATGATGTAAAAGTTCATAGGTGAGGGAAATTACCCCCGGTCAAGGGATCAAAAAACAGATGGCATGGTAGCTAATGGCATGGAAGACAAACACTTTCAAGGTTATTCCAATAGCTCCTTGGCTTTCCACCAAAAGGATAGAAAACTTCTTTTGGTTTTTCCTATTCCCCTAGTGTTAATTGTCTTGCTGTTTTAAACGATGTCATGATGAAGAACTTTGTAACTGGAATAACTTTAAAGTGGAATAACTAGACGAAATGGCAGGAAGAATTTTAAGGCTGCTGGGACATACCGCTGCCTGAAAGTGTCTTCAATGCCATCAGCTCTGTGATCTGTTTTGATCCCTCAACCCAAGGTAATTTCACTCATCTATGAATCATTATATCACTTTTGAGCCTTATGTTCATCAGGTTATACTATTCTATGCATTAAAGTGTGGAAACAACACCTACAAAGTATTAGGGACTCATTCGTCTGGAGAGCCAAAGTTCGGAAAATAGCCTGTATTGCTTACCGAACGCCAAGAATGATAGCTGTCACAGAGAACAAGAGTCTCCAAAAGATTTATATTCTGAGTTTTCTGGGGTGACAATCCATGTGGAAAAATTAACCACACTGGTGAAATATTTAGTAGCTCAGGAACATTTTGTATTTTGAGAGTTTAGAAAAAGTTCTTTGTGACGCTTCAAAGAAAGAACATAAAAAAGAAATGTAGTCAACTTGTGAGTATCACGTCCCTTCTGTCACAGCTGGGTTCCACACTGCTAACAGTGAGGGTGCTCGGAGGACTTGGGGTGCAGGTGGGGCAAGGGTCATCTTGTTTCTGTTTGAGGTTGAATCTACATTAACACCTCATAATGCCTTCAAAACCATACCTAAATAGTGAGTGATAAAAAATTGGAATTTTGCATACCTCAGGTTTTATCCACCCACATGAATATGGCATCACTCTGTGCTTCGTTCACTCTTATTCTGCTACATCTCAGGAGAATGTAAAGATCACGCTACATTTATGTTTTTCTCCAAAAGTTTTCCAAAGCATTAGGTGCAAAAATTAAGTGACTATATGGACATTGCTTCAATTTCCCTGCATAGTGGTGTCACATTTGTGATTAAAAAGTAAAGAATTGGAGACTTCCAGTCCATCGGGAAAGGAGTTCAGAAGTGGTCACTCCATCCTAACCATAAGTAAAAAGCTGAACAAACTGAAAAATCAACAACTCTTCTTAGATCTGAAAGAGAAGTGAGGTCACAGAGCAAAACGCTGCCCCTAAATTCAAGAGACGGACAGGCAATTCAGAGAATCACAACTTACCGGTACAGAAACCCCAGTGCAGAAACCTCCATGGGAACCAGCACCCGGGTAGGAGCGCTTAAACTGTAATTGGTGAATTGCTGTAGGCTCAGTGTGGACAAGTCTGAGAGTTAAAAACTCCAGAGGGATCCAGTGTTGGGGGGAAGGGGACGGCAAACTTTTGTGAGTTTCACCTCCAGGAGCTCTCCCAGGTTCTCACAGTGAAAATCAGAGAAAAACCTCCTCATGCTTCTGTCAGGGGGAGGGGAAACTAACCATTTTGAAATATGCCAGAGATTTCTGTTCTGCTTAACAGGGCCTGCTCTCAGAAGAAAGTATTTTACTACAGTCTAACCCATTGGGATTTTATCAGCGCCTAACCTACCCGGGGAAGGTAAATACTGAATTTCTGCTCCTTCTAGCCTTCCAAATGGGGTGAGGGAAACACATAATTCCAGCTCCCTCTAGCCATCCTATCTCCCCTAAGATGGGGAAAACTGAGAAGCACTGGTGAGGTTCACAGTCCAGGGGCACAGGCTCATCAAAAGACTGAGGCCTGATCACAGGACTATAGAACACTTTCCCTGCCCCACACCTCACCACCAAACCACTAAAGGCCCGTTTACTGCAGTTCCTTTCACTCACTACGTCATGTCCAGATTTCGACAAAACACAGCAAGGCATACTAAAAGGTAAAAAGTATTGTTTGAAGAGACTGAGCAAACATCAGAACCAGAGTCAGAGATGGCAGATATGTGGGATTCATCAGATTTGGAATTTAAAACAACTAGGGTTAATATGCTGAGAGTGCTAATGGAAAAAGTAGACAACATGCAAGAACAGATGGATAACATAAGCAGAAAGATGGAAATTCTAAGAAAGAACCAAAAAGAAACGCTAGAGATCAAAAAACAATGTAACAGGAATAAAGAACGTCTTTGATGGGCTAATAAGTAGACTGGACATAGTCGAGGAAAGATCTCTGAGCTTGAGGATATGACAACAGAAACTTCCAAAATTGAAAAGCAAAGAGAAAAAAGACGAAAAAAAATAGAACAGACTATCTAAGAACTGTGGGACAACTACAAAAGATGTAACATAGGAATACCAGAGGTAATGGGACTACCAGATGGAGAAGGAAGAGAGAAAGGAATGGAAGCAATATTTGAAGTAATAATGAGTGAGAGTTTCCCCCAAAATTAATGTCAGACACCAAACCATAAATCCAGGAAGCTCAGAGAACACCAAGCAAGATAAATGCTCCAAAATGGCACACGTAGACATATCATTTTCAAACTACAGAAAATCACAGATGAAAAAATCTTGAAAGAAGCCAGAGGAAAAACGTCTTACCTACAGAGAGGCAAAGACAAGAAGTCCATCCTACTTCTCCTCAGAAACCATGCAAGCAAGAGGAGAGTAGTGGAAATATTCAAAGTGTTGAGAGAAAAAAATCACCTAGAATTCTGTACCCTGTAAAATTATCCTTCATTAGTGAAGGAGAAATAAAGACTTTCTCAGACAAACAAAAATTGAGGGAATTTGTTGCTAGTAGACTTGCCTTGCAAGAAACGTTAAAAAAAAGTTCTTCAGAGAGAAGAAAATGATACAGGTCAGAAACTTGAATCTACATAAATAAAGGAAGAACATCAGAGAATGAATAAGTGAAAGTAAAAAAAACTTTTTTTTATTGTTAATTGATCTAACAGATAAGTGGTTCAACATAATAATAGCAACAATGTATTTGATTATGTATGCTTATGTATGTGTATGTACATATGTATATACATATACAACTATATGCTTATGTATAAGTGAAATGAATGACAGCAATGATACAAGGAACAGGAGGGAGGAATTATACATCTGTCCAAATCCATTGAATGTGCCATACCAAGAGTGAAGCCTAATGTAAACAATGGACTTTGGGTGATGATGTGTCAATGTCGGTTCATCAATAGCAATAAATGTACCATTCTGGTGCAAGATGTTCATAGTGGAGGAGATTGTACATGTGTGGGGACAGGGGGTATACAGGAACTATCTATTTGCCGCTCAATTTTGCTGTGAACCAGAAACTACTCTAAAAAACAAAGTTTATTAATATTAAAAAAAACACTCAGACACCCCCACACAATGGGTAAAACCAAAAAGTGACATCATCAAATCTTGGTGAGGACATAGAGGAACAGGAATTCTCAAATGTTGCTGGCAGATATATAAACAGTGCGATCACTTTGGAATAATGTTTGGCAGTTTCCTATAAAGTTAAGTATACATCTACTCCTCGGCACAGCAGTTCAACTCCTATGTATTTATCCTAGAGAAATGAAAATCTATGACCATAACAAAAAGAACTGTACAAGAATGTTCATAACAACATTATTCACAATTGCCAAGCAATGGACACAATCTAAATGTCCAACACCAGGAGAATGGATAAACAAAGTATGGCATATTCATACCAAGGAATACTACATGGCAATAAGAATGAACTACTAATACATAGAACAACATGGATGAATCTCATAGGCACAATGCTGAGCCAAAGTAACAAAATGCTGAGAATAATAAATAATTATTACATTTTTAAAAAGATATTCAACATCATATGTCATTAGGGAATTGCAAATTAAAATGAGATATCACTATACACCTATTAGAGTGGCCAAAATCCAAAACACTAACAACACCAAATGCTGGTGAGGATGTGGAGCAAGGGGAACTCTCATTCGTTGTTAATGAGAACAAAAAAATGGTACAGCCGCTTTGGAAGACAGTTTGGTAGTTTCTTACAAAACTAAACATACTCTCACCATATGATCCAGTAATCATACTTCTTGATATCTACCCAAAGGAGCTGAAAACTTTTGTCCACACAAAAACTTGTACATGGATGTTTACACAGCTTTAATGATAACTGCTAAAACTTGGAAGCAACCAAGCTGTCTTGCAGTAGGTAACTGGATAAACTGTGGTACATCCCAACCATGGACTATTACTTAGCATTATAAAGAAATGAGATATCAAGCCATGAAAAGATATAGAGGAAAGTGAAATGCATATTATTAAGTGAAAGAAGCCAATCTGAAAAGGCTACACACCACTATGATTCCAACTATAGGACATTCTAGAAAAGGCAAAACTATGGAGACAGTAAAAAGATCAGTGGTTGCCGAGGCCTAGAGGGGAGGGAAGGGTAAATAAGCAGAGCACAGAGGATTTTGGGGGCCGTGAAACTGTTCCGTGTGATACCACAATGGTGGATACACGTCATTATACATTTATCAAAATCCATAGACTGCACACCACCAAGAATGAATGCTAACATAAAGAATGGATTTTGGGTGATAATGATGTGTCAGTGTAGGTTCATCGATTGTAACAAATGTAGCAGTCTAGTGCCAAGTTGATAGTTGGGGAGGCTGTGTGTGGGGGCAGAGGATATATGGGAACTCTCTGTACTTTCTGCTCGATTTTGCTGTGAACCTAAAACTGCTCTAAAAAAAGTAAATAATTGAATAAGGTGGTTTCTGATGAAAAAAGCGGGCATCAATCTAGTAGATATTAACCGTATAGAGTACAAAAGAAGAGAAAAAGTAGAGTCCAGTAAATATCATGATTCAAGAAAAAAGAGTATTCATTTATCAGATATTGGGATGTATGAGAAAATAGGCCTAAAGTGTCCATAAACATAGAAACTGAGATCTTGAAAAACTAGCAGAAACTTTGTGGGACTATACCCATAAATGAAATGTCAACATAAATTGGCACAATTTGTATCGTTGGGACAGAAAGGAGAGGAAAGTTAAAATTAGTATAATTATACATAAAAGCGTTTACAATTCTACAAGGCATATTTTAACACTAAATTGATGAAAAGTCTAAAAGAGAAATATTTTATTTTCAAGAGAATTTTTAAAAATATTGTAAACTGCATGAAGTATTACGCTGCTGCTACTCCAAGAATCAGTTTCCATTCCTGATGACAACTTTCAGAGGACTACAATTCCCAGCATCCCTTGGTGCTTTATAGTTTCAAATGCCTTTGTAAGAACTATAATCCAGATATTTTAAATATCAGACAATACTGCAAATCAGCCATTATATTTTCAGTTTAATGTGGCCTTGACTAATAAAAGTAAATGATGAATTAACCCCTGAACATTAATCAATACTGTTAGTGTTTATTGGTTATTTAAAATACCGTAATGAAATTAAATAACACTGCCAGTTTGACACTTGTTAGATCAGTTTTGCTCATCTGTATTTACTTGTGTTGCTTATGTGTATTTACTTCTCCATATGTTAGTTAATTAATACATGTACATATACACATAATACACATTCTCCTCTTAGAATTTGCTGCTTAAAGTGTATAAAATTCATTTTCTGATTGTTAACATATTTGTTCCAAAATTTGTTAATGCTGTTACTTCTTTTGGTAATGTGTTAATTACTGACAAAAATAAAGTGTTTATAAAGTCATTATATTTACCAAACACTTGAAAAATTTTGCTTGTCTGTTAAGAAAAATAACAGCGTGGATTAAACTGCCACTTAACCATTAAAGACAGTAGTTGACAATCATAAAACACAACACTCTGCTTCTTGTCTTTCTACATTTGCTACTTTGTCCTAAATTCTAAATTTAATAACATATTTCTTTCCTCTATCTCTCTGTCACTCTCTCCAATGCCAACAAAATTTTTCCCCCAATATCTGAGCCACTGAAATGATACCTGACTCTCCAGAGCTCCCATCCATCCTAAAGTGTCACTGGTCAGTAGACAGGCAGTATGTGTCCCTACAGGAATATGATTCAAACCAAGAAACAGAAAAGTCTTGCTGAAGGGGCTTTCGCGTCACAAAATGACACCTTCAGGGATCTTTGAGAGCTCTTGGTACAATTATTCGGCTTGTCGTCACTGTTTTAGTCACTGAAATACTGCCACCTTCAGGAAGAAATGTGAAAAACCGCAATTGCATTCTCAGTGGGGACCTTTAAATCCAAAACTCCACACTACCCTTTCTTAAAAAACATAGCTGTGAAGTATCCTGCTAAGTTATTTTTCCTATGTATCTAAATATTAGTCATCTATTTCTGTATACCTTTTTACCTTATTAGTTTTTTTCCCAAACAACCACACATTACAGTGAAAAACTGCCCAGAAATAATAAATGAAAGAGAATTCGCCGCTGTCAATCAAATAAAAACCACCTCAATCAGACCAAGGGTTTTCAGATATGAAATAACAAAGCATGAAGAACAAGTTCCAAAATATTTTCTGTGCTCAAATAATAAAATACATATAGAATATCTAGGTACACGGTTTAAAAAAATAATTCCAAAAACAATTTGTACCTTTTACAAGAAAAATATTTCTTTAAATGTACTATATTGAGGTTTCTAAAATAGAAACTTTTTCCCCTTTACATTTTGGTTCCTCCTTCATTTATGGGTTAACATAAAAATTAAAAGCAGCTCTGTGCCAGCTTTCTCGTGTTTAAATTGAGTATTTTTCAGTTTGCATCAAAAAGTTACACTCTCTCTCCTGCTCTCTCTTCTGTCTCTCTCCCTCTTTTTTCTTTTACAACTTAAGCTCTCTTTTTCATAATCTGCTCTTGATCTAATTTTACTACTTTTCCTTTTGCTTATCCCTGTCTCCCTTCTCCTCTTCCTCTCTCTTCCTCAGTTTACTTTTCCTTACTTTTCCATTGTAAATTGCCAATTTCTTTTGTCTTAAAAGTAATGTACACAGTGCCCTCTTTCTGCTTTCTCTTGATTCAAAATCCGTTCCCTATTATCAGAAAATACCAAGTACTTTTCAAAATCATAGATTTTTTTTTTAAAGTACAAGTTCTGTGAAATATCACAAATATTGTATAAAACACTAATTACATAGTCCAACTGGAAAGGACACATACATAAAACTTCTTATTTTTGTCCTCTAAAGTAAATTTGACAGTTACAAAGATGTCAGTTTCCCCCAGATTAATTGGCAAATTGTATAAATTAAAATCTCAACATGAAAAGAACAGTTGAATGGAGCAGAAACAGATCATAGTGACTGTGGTATAGATAAGAATTTAGCCTGTGATAAAGCTATCATTTTTTAAAAGTAGGGAAGATTGCTTAATTATTAAATGATGAACAATTGGTTAACTATTTGGAAAAAACAATAAAATTAGATCTTCTACCTCATAAAGACACAAAAATAAATCCCAAATGAAGTACAATGAACTATTTTTTAAATAAAGGTCTATTTAAAATATAAGTGAATATTTACTAGATTCTAATGTAGATAAGGAAGAAACAATAAAGAAAAAAGATTGACATGTGGGTTAACATAAAAATTAAAAGCATCTCTATTTAAAACATCATAAATATAATTAAAAGTCAAATGGTAAACTTGGAAAAATAATTTTCAACATTAATGACAGATAAAGGTTTAATATCCTTATATCTGAAGATACATTACAAATAAAAAGATAAATACCTATACAGCAAAAAATGAGCAAAGGTCATGAATAGACAATTCAAAAGAAACATCCGTGTTCCATACATATTTTTTAATGTTCAATCTCATTAGTAATCAAAAATGCAAACTATAACAGCAAGTTTTTGCCTCTAAAATCAATGAATGTTTTTAAAATTCTAATGCCCAGTTTTGGAAATGGTGTTGCAAAAATGTCACTCCCATATATAACCTTTTTGGATGACAGTTTGACAATGTATATCCAAAGTCTTAATGCTCTTACCCTTTGACCCAGCAATTCCTTAGGACACAATCTTGTATGTCCAAGAGAAAAAATCAAGATGTAAAGAAATTTATACACAAGAATAATCACAGTGGAGATCGGTAATAAATAACGGTACATACATATAATGGAATACTATTCAGTTATTTATTCAGTTTCAAAAATAATTACATTGGAAAATGCTCAAGTATTTATAAAGCAATTAAAGAGAGTTACTTATATTACAGAATAATCATAATGTACACTTATATACACAGGGAGATGAAACTAACAGCAAATTGATTTTTTTTTGAGTAGTAAGATCATGGTTAATTTCTTTTCATTTTTTAAAAATACTTTTATATATTTTCAAATTTTTTACAATAATATTACATTTTGGAGCCGGCCCAGTGGCACAGTGGTTAAGTCCGCACACTCTGCTTCCACGACCTGCAGTTTGCAGGTTCGGATCCTGCATGCGGACCTACGCACCACTTATCAAGCCATGCTGTGGCAGGCGCCCCACATATAAAGTAGAGGAAGATGGGCACGGATGTCAGCCCAGGGCCAATCTTCCTTAGCAAAAAGAGCAGGATTCACAACAGATATTGGCTCAGGGCTAATCTTCCTCACCAAAAAAAGAAAAAAGTAAATAATAATAATAATTTTACATTTTAATCAGAAAAAGAGTTGTTTTCAAACAATTAAAACACTTTATTTCAATTCCATTTTTAAATCAAGTATACTAATGGAAAAGCAGAGATACCATATGTAACCTACATTTCTAGAAATGATTCCCTTGTCAAAGCCCATAGAATGCACAGCACCAGGAATGAACCCTAATGTAAACTATGGATTTGGAGTAATAAGATGTGTCAAAGTTCATCTATTGTAACAAATGTACCACTCTGGTGCACGATGTTGACAGTGGAGGAGGGTAGGGGGTGAGTGGGCTAGGAGATATATGGGAACTCACTGTACTTTCTGCTCAATTTTGCTATGAAACTAAAACTGCTCTAAAAAAAAAAGAAAAAAAGATTCCCAGAATGCAAATTGGATGCAAAGTAGATCCAGCACCTCGTAACACAGAAATTTAAAAACAATACTGATTTAGTGTAGAAGCCGTTGAAGTATACTGATCAGGTACATAACACATTTTCGGATATCACTCGCTGTGAGCAAATCTATATCTCACATAATGAGTATGAAATCAAGACATATTTTTCATTTGCCTTCTTATCCCCATAGATGGAAGCAAAGTAGTCTTTAATAGCTCCATCCAAAGGAATATGAGATACATATGTAATTTTAAATTTTGGGAGTCACAGCAAAAAAAAAAACTAAAGTAAAAGGAAATAGGTAAAATAAATTTTAATAATATATTTTATTTAACCCAATATATCCAAATATTATCATTTCAACATGTAACCAGCATTAAAAAGTTATTGAGATATTTCATCCTTTTTATCGTATTGTCACCAAAATCTGATGTGAATTTTACATTTGCTGCACATCTCAATTTAGTTGCTACATTTTCATTGGAAATATTTGATCAGTATTTAGATTTCATAAAATTTACTGTTGAAAAAGTAGGTTAATATACCCAAGTTTTTCCAGACATAATTAAATTTTCCTATTACTGAATCAAGAATCTCTTTCCAAATTTAAATTTAAATGAATTAAAATTAAATAAAATTAAAAACCAAGTTCTTCAGTTGTACTAGTCGCATTTCATGCATAGCTAGAAGATACCTTATTAGATATCTCTCCTCCTGGAAGGGAATACTAGTGAAATATTGACATTGGATATACTACTTTATGGGGAACAGGCCTGAACACACCTGCTACTCAGCAAGTTCAAATCTAATTCTTAATCATGTTAAAAGAATGTAAACTGTAGATCCTTACCAACTTTCTTGGCCTCTCTTTAATATCACTGAATCACATGTGTGATGAGTTATTCTCAGCAAATTTATCTACAAAAAGAGAAGAAATATCCCATACTGAAAACGAGGTATTGCTCCCAGCAATAAATTGTCTGCAGTTTCACTTCCCCTCTCTGGATTTAGGGATGATTCTGCCGCCAACAATTTCTAATAGTAAAGACTGAGGGTGTGAAGAATGCAAAATACAGGCATTTTGCTATTTATAGTAGATGAATTTGTGACTGCCCAGGCAACAGAACTTCCTCACATATTTAAGAAGTCTTGCATGACTCAAAGGAGTGGAACGAATGAACTGTCCAAAGCTCAGCTGTGCTTTTCAGCTGGTCCATACAAATCGGACAAGCCCTTTACTGTTAGAAGCCATTCCCCTGGTGGTGCTAAAGATTGCAATATTTTAAATGTACCACAAACTGGAGTTGAATTCTTGCACAGCGGTTATGTGAAGTCGTGTCCTGAGTACTATCAATGGAATAGCTAAAAGAGAATATGCACATGATCATGGCTGCCAAAGATGTTAACTGTTTGGAAAAATTATAACATATCATGACGAATGCTTCTTTCCTTCCTCTGAATAAATGTGTTCCCCCAAAACCATCGTCCCTCACCTAGAAACTCCAGTAAAAAGCAAAACCAACTAGGACGTGGTATATGATAACATAAGAGCATACAGGAACCACTAATTTCAATGTGTCAATCAGTCATCAACAAACTTTAATCGTACCGAGTGCCAGGCATTCCAAAAGTGGTCAGGATACAACTACATAAATGATACAGCTCCTAATCAGGGAGATTAGATTTATAGACAGCAAAAGACAACTAACAACTGTGAATAATAAACAGAAACCTCATTTAAAATGGAGTCTGGAGGCCAGAATAGAGAACTCTCACACACGTGCCACTCAAGGCACATTACAGATCCCCACAGGAAGAGACAGACCCCAACATGAAGAGACACACCCAGCATCTCTGACAGGAAGTGACACTACTTACTACTCCAGCAGAAGGAAGGAAGGAATTCCTCCTCTCCCAGCAATAGCTCTGCCAATGAGAGACCGCCATAACTCAGCCAATGAGAAGGCCTATACTGCAAACTCCCAGTCTCCTCCAGTGGAATCTTTGTTAATAACAGGCCCTTCTCAACTTCATAAAGGAACGGTCCCTTTCCTTTGTTTCTCCAGACTTGCCTGTGGTTTGCCACAGACCTCATATTCCAAATTGTAATTCTGTGCTGTTCCCAGATAAACTCATTTTGCTGGTAAAATAACTGGCTATTTGTTTTAGGTCAAGACAACATACGGCAGCATGCAGTTAAGTTCAGAGTTGAGGGAACCAAATAACAACTGCTCTCGGAAGGGGGCAGTGGCTCTGGAGTCCCCAGTGGTTCTCAAAGTGAGGTCCGCAGACCCCTGGAGGTCCCCAAGACCCTTTCATGGGTTCTGTGAGGTTAAAATTATTTTCACAATAATTTTAAGATGTCATTTACATTTTTCACTGTTGATGTTTTCACTGATAGCGGGTAAAACTGTGGGTGCCTCAGCATAAAGCAGGGCACTGGCAGCAGCTGTAGGAGCCGTCACTGTAGCTTCACCGCTACACACGTGCGAGAAAAAATAAGTCAGTTTCACTTAAGAATGTCTTTGAGGGGCCTGCGCAGTGGTGTAGCGGTGAAGTTCACGTGTTCCACTTGGGTGCCTGGGGTTCCTAGGTTCAGATCCCGGGCATGGACTTACTCACTGCTGGTCAAGCCATGCTGTGGTGGCGTCCCATACACAAAATAGAGGAAGATTGGCACAGATGTTGGCTCAACGACAATCTTCCTCAAGCAAAAAGAAGAGGATTGGCAATGGATGTTAGCTCAGGGCCAATCTTACTAACAACAACAACAAAAAGAATGTCTTTGATAAAGCAGTGAAAATTTTTAATTTTATTAAATCCTGACCCATCAGGGCATGTCTTTTCACTATTTCGTGGGATGAAATGGAGGGACACATAAAGTGCTTCTGCTACATACAGAGGTACGATGGTGTCTTGAGGAAAAGCAGGGGCACAACTGAGTTTCAAGTTGAACTAGCGACTTGCTCATAGAGTAGCATTTTTATTTGAAAGAACAACTGACAAACTATGGTTATTCAGTCTTGAGTATTTGGCAGATATTTTCTCAGAAATGAACAAAGCGAGCCTGTCGCTTCAAAGAAAACAACCGACAGTATTACTTGCCAATGATAAAATTTGAATTTTCAAGCAAAAATTAGAATTTTGGAAAACTTGTATCCTAATATGTAAAATTTTTTCTGATGAAATCAGTGATAAAATTAATGAATTTGATATTTTTGATAATGTATGATGAAATGAGTCCACAATGGAAGATCTGCATGATCCAGTGAACCAATAGTTTCCTAATGACCAGTGCCTGATGTTACAAATCACGCATGGGAAAAAGGCCCATTCAATAGACCAACGAGTTTTAAAGCCACAGAGCATGAAAAGTGTATTTGTATGGATTTAAATCCACATTGCAACTAACTTTGTAAAAATTACCACTTGAAGAATTTTGGAGTATTATCAAAGAATATCCACAATTATCTGAAAAAAGCTATTAAAATACTCCTCCCTTTCCCAGCTATATATCTCTGAGGCCAGATTTTCTTCATATACATCAAACTACACACCATATCACAATGATGAAATGCAGACACAAACGTGAAAATTCAGTTGCTTAGAGCCAGCTAGATATTAAATCCAGCTAGATATTAAAAAGATTTACAAAATGCAAAACAGCATTTTTCTCAAATTTTTTTTGTTTTGGAAAACATTATTACTTTTCATTAAAAATATGTCATGTACATTAATATGGAATGGGCTTATCATTATTATAAATTAAGTCACAAATGAATATTTTAAACATCTTTCCAGTTTTAATTTCTAATACGATGAGTACCGATAGATGCAATCCACATAAACAACAGTTTTTGGGGCATGAGACCAAAATATTTGAGAATTGCTGGACTAGAGAAAAGGGAAGCAATTGGGAGGAGCTAGCGAAAGTGTTCTGTCGGACCAGCTATCGCATAATCTCCACACGTACCCCTTCCCCGAAATCCTTTAAGGCCCCAAATGAAGGGTGTTGATTATTTAAATATACACAATTTACACTAGTGTCCTTTACATAAGAATGTATTGACTTGTGGAAACGCAATATAAAATCCCCAAATGCAGCAAAACTCCTTTATAATCAGAGATCTACTATTAAGTGGCAGAACTAATAACTAAGACATAGAATAACTGTATTATGTGAGATTTTACCATGTATCAGTGGTTCCTTTTCATATCCAAAGTCTCTTTTTAAATATTTATTATCATTTACAACTCTCCATGGACCTTATGTAATTAAAGATATTGTCTAGCAAACAAACTATATTTATTAAGTAGAAAACAGTTAATTCATTTTCCTATTTTAGATTAACCATCCAGCTCTGTATCCATGTAATGCCAGGCAAAGCAAAAACGATGGAATTTTAGTTACTCTATCTGCAGTAATCATGCAATTCCTGTTTAGATGTTTGAAATTTTAAAATAGCTTGTGGACTCTTTCCTACCACATTATTACTTCCCTAAATCATTTGGGATACAGACACTCCAGACTGAGACCCTCTGTGGCATGTAGGGTGGTGTTTTGCTTTTTTTTAAATTTAGTTTTTGGTCACTCAAATTGTAATAGAAATGAGTCTGACAGTTTTGCTCAGTCACTAGATATTTGAGAGTCCAGGGTTGGTGTCCCTTATAGGGACACACTGCAGTCTCGGGGTTTGCAAGATAGTGTAAACAGCCTGGGCTCTCAAGTCAGAAAGTGGCTTTCCAAGTAATAGCTGTGTCAACTCAGGCAAGGAGCTTAACCTCGTTGATCCTCAGTTTCCCTACACGTGAAATGGAGCTAATGACACCTGCCTTGCGTAGCTGTTGTGTGGCACACAAAATGACAGCCATCATTATTAAGCCAAAAAGCCAAGTTGTGTTACACAACAATATAACGTTTTAAAAGTTGAAATTATCAATATTTCATATTATTGCCAGTTTGTGGTAAAAAAATTTTTTAAAGAAACCTTTTGTGGTTGATCGTTAGTGCAATTTTTGCCACCTTTAAAACATGAAATAAAACACGTTTCCATGCTCAGTGTGCAGTTGCTCAATAAACACATTTGAAAGTAAATAGCATTGGTTCTTGGCCAGGGTAAAATTGTTCCCTTTTATCTTTAGGTACTAAGAACTATCTGTGTTCTCAGACCCCATGGTGAGCTGGTCCCCTGGTTCAGCAGTGGTAGGAATGACTCCACAGAAGCAGCTGGGTCATCGGTTTCTCTCAGCATTTTGAACCCAATTTGGAAATCCCCCACCCAATCTACTCACTTTCTTTTCCCCACCTAGACCACAAATCTGTCCTTTCCTTCTCTTCTTAATTCCTCCTCATCCCTCTCAAATACCAATTTAATATTTTCCTACAAATTTTATAGTACCTTAATTAGTATTCATCATCATTTGGGGAAGAATCTATATTCTTACATCATTAAATGGACTTTCCATGTTAACGAAATTTCTGACAATTCAGTGTGCTAGTGAAATTCTTCCCTTTAGTAGTTATGGCTGCATTTCTAGAATCTGTTATGGTGTTTGAAAAAAATACATTAAAAGTAGATATCATCAATATGTTTTGTTCTTAATTGTAACAAAATTAAAACAACCTAGTTTCATGTTATAATAAATTCTGTAATTAAAAAACTGTAATTCTTCCCTACCTTCCAAAGGTATTTCAGGGATTAATTAGGGTTTTTAATTGTGCATGAGATTTATCGAGTAAGGGCCCAACCTTGCTAGTATTATCTATTTTTCATTTGGATAGTTTAGAAGCTATCACTTGTTAAAAGCTATTCAGACATAACTCTAATAGCCGGTCTCTAATTTTTTACATTTTCGGACTTTACTTCAAAAAAGAACAATTACTACTTCACAAGTGTATTTTTAATATAGATTTTAAAAATTCTCATTTCTGAGGAAATAAGTCTTTGGAGAAGATTTATAATGCGTCCTTGACAATTGTGAAAACTCAAGCGCCGGGGCTACAAAGTGAGGGAGGTTTTCAAGAAAATCCGGCCCCTGGTGAATCTGGAGATTCTCTCTGGATGGGGCTGGACCAATCCGAGCCGCCCCAGCTCCGCGCTCGCCGCAGACGTCGGCGCCGGCAGACACACATCCCGGCGGGCCGGGCCAGTCCTGCCAGTTTCCCTTCCTAGATGCCTCGGAATCGTTACCACAGTGATCTGATGACTCTGTGGGTCATGGTGGTTCTCAACCTCTTCTAAAGAGAGACGCCGTTTTAACATTCAAAATAATTTAACAGACCCCACCACCGCCACCATCCAGACTGTGATAGCCGTACTTTTAAATTCTCTGTTGATTAAGAAAACTACAAAACGATCAAAAGCTTCAATCGATTCTGTAACACTTTCAAATACCTGTATGTTTTATTGATCATAACATTTGCATATATCTGACTTTATTTATTTATGGTGGATGCTCACTAAGTTCACAGGCACCGATTGGTGCACAAATGGCTTCGCCCACCCCTTGCACAGGGGAGCCCCCAGGATCCCCAGGAGGCGCCGAAGCTCCGAGGCGCGCGGCCCGGGAGCTGCTGCGGAGGACGCAGCGGCGGTAGGTCCTGCCTTCTACCCTAAACGTTCCATTAAGCCGGATTCCCAGCGACGGCAGGCGGCTCTTCCTGCACGTCGCCGGGGCATCGCAGGGCATCTGCTGCCCCCTATCGGTGGTGAGGCGAACAGTAACCCGAACCCGGTTAGAATCGACTAGAAGAGGCCTCTTGAATAAAAGAATATTCCATGACGACGCAGTAGCCAGAGGGCTCTCAGAGCCTGTTTTCCGCGCACCCTGAGCGCTGTAACGCAGGTGGCCGCAGGCGAGGGAGAGGATGTTGGACTGTGAGGAGGAAGCGGGCGCGGCGTAGGTGAAGCCTGGGGAGGGGCCGGGGTTGGGGGAGGTCCAGACGCACGCCAGGTTCAGCTTGTGTTTTCCACCCTCCTATTCGCCAGTCCACCTCATCCTTATGAAAAGCGTTCGCCCTCAGTCGGGGTGGGGACGTTCCTGAGAGCACAGCGTGGCGTTTTCCCAGGCCCCTGAAGCACCTGTCCCCTCATATTACACTTTGAGCAGAGTCCAGTGACCTCTGCTGCAGAGGTGACAAAGGCCACGCTCCCTGAGAAGCCGCCTCAGCTGTGTCCAGGAATGGCCTCCCAACAGCGTGTTACTTCTCCGATCCCTTTGGTGGGGATATGAATATGCTTCAGAAAAGTAAAATAAATACTGAAAAGAAAGCTCTCGGATAGCCGCGGCTGCCACGGATGCCGTACATGTGAAATTTTCTCCTAGGACTGGACATGGAAAATTTGCCTCCCCTGGGACGTGGCCGAGACTGCTAGCGGGCTGAGAACGTGTGTGTGACTTACATACTCAGAGATTTCTTATTTTGTCTTCATTATTTTCTCCCACCCCACCACCACCCCCCTTCCACACACACACTTCGCAGTACCCTAACTTGTTCGATCTCGTCCATATTTGCCTTTTGGGAAGAAGGCCAGAGACAGAGGGACGAAGGTGAGTGGGGGGAGGGAGGGGAAGAGGGAGAATCGTCTTCCACACCGGACTTGAAGCGGGAAGACGCCCCGGCGGAGGGTCTTCAGGACGACAACGGGAAAGTCCCACGACACGCTCACGGCGCTAGTGCTGGCGCCCCCAATCTGCCGGTGGCGGCAGGAGATCCGGGATCCAGTTGGTCCCCTCCGAGGGTCCCGCCTGCCCCCGGTGGGGGTCGGGCCCTCCAGGGTCGCCGCGAGTGTGGGAGAGGAGGGAGGCGCCCCTGGCTCCGTTCTCCCTCCCAGCTCGCCGGGGCCACGGCCCCGCCAAGTCCCCGCTCCCGGGCGGCCGCAGGTGCCGAGTGGCCCGTCCCCGGCGGGAGTGAAACGCGTGCTGGCCGCCCCCTCCCCGCCTGCGGCTCCAGGAGGGGCTCCGGGATGGCCGCGGGCCCGGCGCGCGGGGGCGGCGGCTCCCGGGCGCAGGCGGAAGGCGCGGCACGGCCACGGCCACGGCCGCCGCCGGGGCGCAGGCGGAAGCGCGGGCTCCGGAGGGGAGGGGCGGCCGCGCCCGGCGAGGCCCAGGGCTCCCGGCCCCGGCGGCGCCCGTCGGAGCGGAGCCGAGCCCCGGCGGCCGCGGCGCGCCCAGGCACGGATGGCCGCTGGTCAGGTTCGGCCGCGTCCCCGCGCCTGGTGGGGCGAGGCCGTGCCCACGCGTGTCTGCCCGGCGGGGCGTCTGCCACTCGCACACTCGGCGCCCCTCCGGCCGCGCAGGCCCGGCTCTGGGGCTGGCCGCTCCTGCGTCTGCCACCTCCAGGACCCAGGCGCCAACCCCAGCCTCCCGGCCAGCCGGGACTTCCCGGATGGGGCCATGCTTTCCTTCCAGGACAACCAGGGCTCCTCCCCTCCCGGCGATCTTTCTAGGAGGCCACCTCCAGAGATTCCGAGGCGATTTCCTCCCTGCCCCTACCGAACGGGTAACGCCTCTCACTGAAAACACCGGGGGAAATCACAAGCTGAGTATCTGGCGAGGGACCACCACCGCCACCGAAAAAACACACGGTTCAGCGTGCGCGGACTGCTTGGATCGGTGGGTTAATGGGGGTAGAAGTTCGCTCTCTGTTTTTGATAGCCCTGATTTTCAAGCTTTTTAAAAGTTACGTTGTCCTGTTTTCTGCTCGGTCAACAACACGGAAAATGGAATATTGCTTTTTTTGTGATTCAAAATCAGTTGTCATGACAGTGACTTGGAGAATTTCCCGGCATCTTGTGCGATAAAATGGAGATGCACACCTGGGTGAGAGTGTATTATATTGTATTGTATTATATAGTGGCCGGCTGGATCGGGGCAGCGGAGTCCCTGAGACTCATTCTCTGCCTCTCTAAGCTCACCCACCTAGTGGGACTTCTGTCATTTAATTATTTTTTAATTATCCTGAGGCTCTCAGTCTACGAGTAAGCATAGGGCAAAGATTGAGCACAGCACTTAAACAGCTCCTTCAAACCGTCTTTACCTTTCTTGGGGAAGTAATTCTTGGTCTAATAAAGAATTTCAGATCTGAAGGCAAAAAAAAAAGTTGCTAAAAAAAACAGTTATACTTCTGTTATTTATTCAACAGATATTTATGGAGCACCTGTCCCCCCTCCCCCACACACACACGATACATACATACATGCTGTGGGCTATACAAATGATGATATATGACATCTGTTGAATGCTTAGCATGAGACAGGCGATATACTTGTTTTAAAAGCATTATATCATTTTACCCTTCCAGGGTCCATATGAAGTAGATATTGTTATCCCTCCTTTTCAGGTGAGAAAAATGAGATATTGCAGACCTGAAATAACTTGCTCAAGGTCACCCAGTTAGTAAGTGGCATAGCAGGGGCTTAAACCCGGACAGTCTGATACAGAGTCCACAGGCTCAACCACGACACTGTAAACTCCAGGCAGATCTGGGGAGCTGCATATTTCAGAACCACTTCAGGTGAATGTAATGCAAAGCAGAACTTGAGAAGCGTTAATGTAATCACACTCCCTCATCTTCCTGATCAGAAAGCACACCCAAAGAAGTGATTTGTCCAAAGACGCGCAGTTCATTGCAGAATGAGATCCAGAGAGCCAGCTACCTCCTGGTTCCTTGTGGAAAGTCCTTTCTACCATCCAAACCACATCGGCTCAGTCCAGGAGAAGTCAAAGAATGTAAATAATTCAGCAATTATAATAAACGTACAGTCAAATCTTGATTATCCTTAGCTTCCTCTTCTAATTGCTTGCCTTCTGGATATTTGACTGTTGTAGTTTCTCTCCCAAAGGGAGAGAGAAGCCGAGTGAAACCCAATTATTTTATTTCTGCTAATGTTAACTGGTAAGAACACAAATATTAAAAAGAAAAAAGGGGGAAAAAAAGCCAGAGAGGTTTTATGGCAGAAAAGGCTAGAACAAGTGCCTAAAATAAGACCTGCCAGTGATCCCTGGGTTTTGGTTTCCATGCTACCCATAACTGCCATTGCTGTAGTGAAGGCTTACAGTGGACGAGCAGCAAAATGGACGGCCCATCTGAGGAAACTATTTCTCCACTACTCCTCTTCCCATGCACCCATGCCTGCCCCACTGTTGATATTTGAGAAGTAGGGAAAAGGAGAAGGAAATAAATGAAGAGAGTATAATGAATTATTCTAGAACAATTTCTACTTTTGTTTTTGAGAGTGAAAGAGTTAGTACAAAAAAGAAATAACTAGGCCACTTTTCCTCCATCCTCAGCCTCAAGCACTGAGCATGGATAGTCATACACTGTCATTAAGCAAATAGACTTAGCTTGCTTATAACATCTCAACTTCTATTTCTTTTTTTTTTTTTTAATATTTTTCTTTTTAACCTACTCTCGAATCACAGAGATGTTGAGAGGCTGTGTGAGAACCCTGGGGACCGCTGCCTTTTCTCAACAACTGACCAGATCGTTTGCTTATACAAAATCATTTACTGATTCCTCATCAACTCTAGGGAATAAAATTGGACTTGTGAACAAGGCAACCAAAATATTACATGATATAGCCCCTGATTACTTCTCCCTGCCCACAACTCGGCGTCTCATTGAAACTTTGAGCAACACGGAACTAGCTGTAGTCCTCTGAACACACAGCGCTGGCTGCTGCCTTTGTGATCTTGCGTCATGCCCATCCTCTCCCTGGAATTCCGTGCCCCCTTGTCCTCTTGGTAAATGCCTATTTATTGCCCAAACTCTGCTCAGACAGCGCCACACCTGTGAATTCTTTCCTGCTCCTCTGCTGCATCCCCTAAAAGCAATAATCCCTTGCTCACATAGAAGGCCACTTCTGTTCCTTATATATTCTCTATTCTGGCTCTTAGTCTGTGCAATGATTTTTTTCCATATCCCTTTCCTTCTGTTAGACTGGAGTTCCTTGGGAATCTGTCTATATAAACTTTTTTTAGTGTATCTGAAAAGTTAGGGAACATAGGATTAACTTATCTTTAAGTAGAATATTATTTACATTTTGAAATAATATGCTTAGTAGGTTTAAAGCAATAGGTCCATTAGTTATGTAGTACAGAATGTCCAAAAAGTCTGGAAACAGAGAAATACATAGTGTATTTATTATACTTTTTTTCAGATTACTCCATCACTTTAAATGTAGAGGTGCTTAGCCTAAAAAGTTTTCTGGAGGTTGAAGAATAACATACTGAGCATATTATGTGAGAATGTAACTAAAATAGTGTTTAAATATAAGTATACCCTGTTTCCTGAATTCCAGAGCCCTTGTAGTCCCAGCACCTAACACCGTGTCCAGTGCCTGAGGGATCATAAGTGTCTGTTGAATTGTTCTAAACTGAACGGAGCAACGAGCATAAACATCCACTGGTCCAGGGGCTTCCAGTTCTAGCTCACCACTGGTCCAGCCTCTGTCTGTCATTTTGGTGAGCTCTCACCAGCTTCAGTTCCTTTGTCAGTCACACTCCTCTATTTGCTCTGTTTCAGTTAGAATTAATGCTTTTGCCTAAATTATAATTACATACACGCTTTTGACATTTATTAGGGGAGGGAGTCCCCAGACTTTCCCCACTGATGACAATACAAGTTATTGAGGGGTAGAGACAATTAATGGAGCAATAGAACAGATAAGGCCTCCAAACTGGTGCGTGGGTCATTCATTCATTTATTCAACAAATATTTCTCCACCACCCACTACATGTCAGCCTCTGGCCAGGCAATGGCCTCCCAGACCTGCAGAGGAGCCGTGTTCTATCCCGCATCTCTGGTTGTACTTGTGGCAGAATTTCCTGTTGCTGGAAGCTTACAAGCGGGCAAGTACTTTCTATACCTTCCGAGACCATGAGAGTATGCCAAAACCAGCCACTTGAAGTAAGAGCTTTGCGTGGATAAATTTTCCATGTCAGATTAACACATTTTACTTTAGTGAATAAGGAACTTGTGTATATTTATGCACAATTCAAGAAATAATTGATAGATATTTAATAGCACCTGTGCAGCACAAATATATGTATACCTATAGTCCACATCCGTGAAAAATGGTCTGTCATTAACAAACTGATCTCATATGATGAGAGATCTGCTTCTCTAGAAGGGTTCACCTAGCATTTAATATAATAATACTGTAACTGTCTTATATGTTTATTTATTTAGATATATTAGCAATGTTCATATACTCACTTCAGGTAATTAATGAGGAAGAAAGCCTGTGATATAGTAGGTACAGTTGAATATACTTAACATCGTTAAACTATACCTTGTACATCACTAGGGAGGCGATTCTAGAACTTTAGATTCTTCAGTCCTGAGGAAAATAATGTGAAATATAGTAAGAGATGAAGAATTAATAAAGTCTGTATTTCTGAGGAATGATTATATTCTCTAACAAAAATCATTTTGGGAACTCTTGTCTCAAGAAACATTTCTTAGATTACAGATTTGAGAAATAGAGCACAAGTGTTGATGCCCCCAGTAAGGGGCATTTTTAGAAGTTCAGTTTTTATGTTTTTTTCATCAGTGACACTCAGGTCATGTCTCAACTGGCAAAGCAACCAAAAATATCCAGTCAGTTATCTGAGTAATTTAAGCCCCCAGATAAACTGTCTTTCTTTGAATCACCTCAGCAGTGTCATCCTTACAATCATATTCACTTAGCATAGGAAAGGCAACACAATAGATTGGAAGTATCTGGAGCCAGACGATTTGGATTCAAATCCTGACTCCCCATTTATCAGCTCGGTGACCTCGGCTGTGCTGAGCTCTTTCCAGTTTTGGTTAACTGCTTGCTGAAACAGGTGCATGCCAACTGCCCTGTCTACCGCTAGGGAGGCGTTGTGAGGATCAGATAAGGTCCTGGATGTGAAACCTGCACCTGGACCTGCAGAGCAGTTCTAATATGTGCTTCTGATGTCAGTCATACAATTATCAATCAAAAGAAATATCCCACTACTGGGTATTTACCCAAAGAACTTGAAATCAACAATACAAGGAGACTTATGCACCCCTAAGTTCATCGCAGCATTATTCACAATAGTCAAGACATGGAAGCAACCCAAGCGCCCATCAACAGATGAATGGATAAAGAAGTTGTGGTATATATATATATACAATGGAATACTACTCAGCCATAAAAAGAGACAAAATCGTCCCATTTGCAACAACATGGATGGACCTTGAGGGTATTGTGTTAAGTGAAATGAGCCAGACAGAGAAAGACAAACACAGCATGATTTCACTCATATGTGAAAGATAAACAAACACATGGATAAAGAGAACAGATTAGTGGTTACCAGAGAGGAAGGGGGTTGGGGGATGGGTGAAAGGGGTAAAGGGGCACATACGTATGGTGACAGATAAAAATTAGACTATTGGTGGTGAGCACGATGCAGTCTATATAGAAACTGATAAATAATAATGTATACCTGCAATTACACAATGTTATAAACCATTATAACCTCAATAAAATAGTAAAAAAAAAAAAAAAAAGAAAGAAATATTCCTTGAAATGAATTAAAGAAATATCCAAATTGTTTCTTGGAATCACTCACAGAATAGAATTCTCTAAATTAGATACCCCAAAACCACTTTCTCAAATATTTGTCCATTTGGTGTTTTTTTGTATTTGATCAGTAAAGTAAGTTCTGATCCTACTGTAGCTACCAAACATTTTCTACTCTGACTCCTAAATCAGTGAAGAGAGCATCAATGCAGTGACAAAAAGTATCATTGACTTCTCTTGTCATTTTACATAATTTATTTTACTGTAAGTTCATTGGATTCATTATTAGCATCTATGCTGACAGCCTTGAACAAACATTTATAAATTCTGTAGCCATTTATCCAAACATTTGTGAGTTTATATGCAAGGCAGATGAGAAAACTGAGGATCAAATAAGTTCTTTTCTATTGTAGATCCTCACACTTTATTATGAAACCACTCTTCCTAAGCAAAAAGATGCTATGAATTCATAATTCTAAACTAGCACTGTTCAAATGGGAAGTGAGATGAAAATGTATTAATAAAAATAGCTGTATAATAATTAAGCAACAAGAGGCATCATGATTCAAAACAACACCCATTTCTTCCAATTAAGCTTTCTTAGATAAGACATGTCTGCTTCATTTCCCACTTCTACCTTCCCCTACCAGTTTGGTGATTAATGATTAAAATGTATATCCTTTTCATAATAATTGCATTAACACCCCCCACCCCATTTCCTAACTACTGGTAAAAAGAGAGGAAAGATTATTGCAAAATGAAAATACAAAAAAAGCCTAACTCAAAACATTTTTTTGTTTATTTTGGGTAAGGAGAGGGAAATTTTGAACATCTCTGCCCTAAATAAATTACATAAGAATTGTATGTAAAATTAAGTTCCTTACATCTTTATATCCTATGTGGTTACAACCATGCTGAGCGACTTACTGAATTGAGCTCTTTTCTAACAGGTAAGGAGACCAAGTATGAGGTGACTCTGGGTATCTCTGCAGCAGGGAGGGCAGTGATTGGCAGCTCCCATCTCTTCGCAAATAAGAAGTGATGTTCTCTGGAGGTTTCCCTGGAAAGGCCAAGAAGTGAGTAATGTTCAGACGCAGGGTTACAAAGATGTCCAGGGGATTATAATATGAGTATCTGTTTGTGTGTGGGCATGCTAAAGAGACTCCTCAGAGGCTAACGTTCAAAAACACTAGAAAACACCCACTAGTATTATTAATGCCTCTTCGGTTTTAATGATTGTATTTTCCTGATTAACTTGGTAAATTAAACTGTTCTTAAGTGAACAGAATAAAGATAGGTCCGTGTCTACACAAGAGTATTTAGATGACAGAAGAAGGGGTTTCATGATCCACTGTGCCAATGAGTGTATTTCCTGAGAACTAGTCTGAGTGTCACAAGAGAAGGAAAGGATGAGTTGGAAACCCTTGCGGCATCTCCATGGCTCCCGGTCATTTGTAACTGTCTTCTATTTCCAATCTTCCCTAAAGAACAGGGGGCCTGATTTCTTGCTTTTCCTGAGTTCAATTTTCAATGTTATTTGAGAGAGACAGGTTTGCCAGCAAGAGCTCTATAGCCACATGTTATAGTGAATTCAGCGGTGTGACCAAAGCCTGGTGTAGACTGACTTGACTACGTGACTGGCTTGGAGCACTGTACCCCTGGCCTCAGTGCTTTAGACTTCTCTCTGGCCCTAAGGTGTCAATCTGTACAATGTATCTTTTAGTATATACACTTCCACAGAATTTGCAAAATCGTCATTTTACTCATTCTATATGAAAGTTCCAGAACAGGGCTGTGAAAAACCAGTTGCTCTGTTTTTGGAGACTTTTCCTATAGTCTGTTAATTAATAGTGAGTACAATTTAATAGTGGTAAATTTTTTGAGAAATTAAAATATCAGTAAATAATATTTGACATTTTTTTCTAATTATGAATTCATGTAACAATTAATTCCTGAGTACCCATGCTGTACCAGGCACTCTTCTAGGTCCTGGGGGTACAGCAAGTACTAAGGGCAGAATTGTGTCCCCCCTCAAATTCATATGTTGAAGCCCCAACCCCCAGTGTGATAGTATTTGGAGGTGGGGCCTTTGGAAAGTAATTAGGATTAGATGAGGTCATGAGGGGGACCCTCATGATGGGATTAGTGCCCTTACAAGAAGAGACACCAGAGAGCTTGTTCTGTCTCTCTCTCTCTCTCTCCCCGTGGGCACAAAGAAGTCATATGAGCACACAGCAAGATGTAGCCGCCTACAAGCCAAGAGAAGAGGCCTCAGAATGAAACTTACTTGCCAGCACCTTGATCTCAGACTTCCAGCCTCCAGAACAATGAGAAAGAAATTTATGTTGTTGAAGCCACCTAGTCTATAGTATTTTGTTATGGCAGCCTGAGCAGACAAAGACAGCAAGAAACAAAACTGACAAATAACATAGAAGTAAAATCTACGATGTGTCAGGTAGTTATAAGTGCTGTGGACAGAAATAAGGCTGGGGAGGGCAATGGGTGGGGGTTATAATTTGTGAAAGGAAGACTTCACTGAGAGGGTGACCGCTAGTTAATGCCCTGAAGGAGGTAAAGCACCAGCCGTGTGCAGCATGGGGAAGGAACAGGCCAGGGAGAGACAGGAAGTACCAAGGCTCTGAAGCAAGAGCGCGCCTAGTGGGGAGAGCAGGGAGGCGAGCGTGGCTGGAGTGGATGGGGGATGGGAGAGGAGGAGGAGATGGGGTGAGAGGTAATGAGTGGGTGGTGTGGACCCGAGCAGGACCTTGAGGCTGTGGTGAGGGCTTGGCCTTTATTCAAAGTGATCACAGAGGGTTCTCAGCAGGGACATGACCTGAGCTGTCTTCTGTTTTATAAGAAGCACTCTGTCTGCCGAGTTGAAAATAAGTGGAAAGGGCCAGGGTGGAAGCAGGGAAACAGCAGCTACTGCAGTGGCCGAGGGGAGATACGACGGTGGCGAGTGGCGGTGGTGGAGGTAGTGGAACATGGCATATGTTTTTTGAAGGTAGAGCCAATAGTATCTGCTGAGAGCTTGGATGTGGGGTGTGAAAGAAAGGAGTTAAAAAAATAAAAAACAATGCAGGACTTGGAGCCAAAGTGGCTGAAAGGTTGAGTTGTCATTGCCTGATATGGGGAAGACTGTATGAGGAGCAGGATTGGAGGGAAAAATCGGGATATTTTAAGTTCGAAATACCCCTATGTATTCCAGTAGAAATACTGGGTAGGCAACTGGATATACAAGTCTTGGGGTTCAGGAGAAATGTTTCGGTCTGAGCTGGAGATACAAATGTAGGAGTTCATTTAAAGCCCTGTAAATAAGTGCAAGGATGATATTCAAATATTTAACAACCAGTATGGTAATGGTACTAACCACTCAGAAGGTGCTGGAGTGCAGTTCTAAGCGCCAGGTGTTAACATGTTAGAAACTAGATCATGGGCAGGTGTGGGGTCCCAGAGAGAGGCTGCAGTGGGGGGTGGGGGAGAAGGCATTAGAGTTTGAGAGCAGCTCTCTACTAACGTGAATGGAAATATGTCAACATTTTATCAAGCAATATAGCATACCAGTGTTCAGCAGCTGGAAAACAGCCCTGAAGGAGTCCAGAGAAGGAGAAGAACAAGAAGTCCGAGGACGCCCAGGGCAGCCCAGTATTTAGAGGTTGGGGTAAAGAGGACAGCAGAGGAGACTGAGATAGGAGAAACGCCAGGCAGGTGGTGTCCCAGAACAGGGACTCTGCGGTCTAGTTTGCCTGAGATGGTCCAAGATGGTATCGGTGTCAGGGTAATGAGTACTAGGGCCCATCTTTCACTCTCAAAAATGTCTTTATTCTGATGAAAAATTATGTGGTCTCCTTACAAAGAATCCAAGTGAAGAAAATAGTTTAACTGAAAGGAATGATCAACTATTTAAAATGCTGCTGTTCAGTGAATAAGAGGAGGACCGAGAAGTGGCTACTGGATTCAGTCTCACGGAGGCCACTGGGACCTCATCAGGAAAGCAGCTTTGGTGGCGCAGAAGGCATGATGACCAGAGGTCAAAGGAGAATAGGAAGAGAGTGACTAATAGCAGTAAATAGAGACAAATCTCGTAAGAAGTTTTGCTGTTGGAAAAAAAGGCAAAAAATTGATGAGGAGTGGGTGCTTAGAAGGGAAGGTGAGTCGAGACAGGGTTCAGGTAATGTGGTGGACTGAATGTATGTGCCCCCCCAAATCCATATGTTGAAGCCTAATCCCCAATGTGATAGTGGGGCCTTTAGGAGGTGATTAGGTCATGGGGGTGGCACCCTCATGAACGGGATTAGTGGCCTTATAAAAGAGACCCCAGAGAGCAAGAACTGCATTGTATAAGAATGAATATATTAACATTATGTATTAAACATTTTCTTTGACCTAGAAGTGCATATTTTTCTTCTGATTTTAAACATTTTCATGGGCCCCTAAAAGTCAGGTGGGCCCTAGGCAGTGTGCTTGCTGTGCCTCTAGATTCATGGCCGAGGATGTCTTTAAGCATGAAAAGGGGATGCGTTAGTGCACAACAGAGGGCTGGCCTGAGACAGAAGGCCTCGTTCATTGATAGGAACAGAATGAAGGCTGAGAACAGGGGTGCAGGTGGTGAGTAGATGCAGTGCTGGGAGTTTGTGCAGGGTGGGTATTTTGGGTTTTTTTCTTTTCCCTGATTATTTCTTTTTCTCAACGAAATCGTCAGCACAGTCATAAACTAAGAGTGAGGATGGTGGAGGAGGTATGGAGGTTTGATGAGACAGCCACCAAGGAGTGTGGGAGAGGGAATGGACTAGGGAAAATGTGGTAGGATTCAGGGGCAGCGCTGAAAGCCCCCCTGAGGTTAGGTGAGGAATTTTTTTTTTTTTTTAAAGATTTTATTTATTTTATTTCTTCCCCCCAAAGCCACAGTAGTTAGTTGTATGTCATAGCTGCACATTCTTCTAGTTGCTGTATGTGGGATGCGGCCTCAGCATGGCCGGAGAAGTGGTGCGTCGGTGTGCGCCCGGGATCCGAACCCGGGCTGCCAGCCGCAGAGCGCAAGCACTTAACCACCAAGCCATGGGGCCGGCCCCTAGGTGAGGAATTTAAAATGAGACCAGGCAGCATGAGTTGTGTGGTTTTTCTCCAGCCACATTCAGCTCTCCAGTGACAGCGGCAGAGTAGGAGGAGAGCTGGATTCAAGCAGGGATGGAGTTTACCAAGTGAGTATGACAAAGTGAGAAGTAGCCAGGCGGTTAACGTGTATGCAAAAGAGTGGTTATAATAATGGACATGGAACTCAAGCTGGATAAAGATGGAAGTGGATATGAAGGGACTGAAGACATCGAAGGTGGGATGCTTGATTGTAGATCCTCATGGGTCCAAAGAGTTGCAGTTAAAACTCGAGAGGAAGTGAATTGGAATGGTGGCCAATGATGGTGTGAGAACCGGATGCTTGAAATAGAGATGATGTAGGGATGTGCGATTCTTAATGAGGAAGCCTACGGGTAACACTTGATATTTGTTATGCAAATTTAAAATAATACTCCACAATCCCATAGACTCTCCAACTGTAACCACTGTTAAGAATTTCTCAAATGTATATCACGTATACATATATACATACAAAACACACCGTGCTTCAGAGTTGGTTTATTTGTTTTTTTACATAAATGGGATCATGCTATATTATTCCATTCCTTATGTTTTCACCTAACAATATATTCTAGAATTTTCATGATTATTTGCATAGATCTACCTCATTTCTTAATGGCTTCATTTGTTTTTTTAGTTAAATGAACTTCCAATTGAACCATATACTGGAATATTCTAGACCTGCTTCATGTTTATCATGGTGGATGGAAGGGGAAACTAATGAAGCTCAGGCTTCTGGATTCCTCACTTTCACAGACCCTTTCCAGGACCCTAGGCGGGGATCAGGAGCATGGCCATAGGTTTTTGTAAAATTTATAAGAGTAAGATATTTCAAACATGATTGGTTAAGAGCACAGTATCTTTCCAAATTTCCTCCATGGCACTTTCCCTGTTTTGGATGGTGTGAGCATTCAAATAAATATTCACTTCCAACTGAATTCACTTCTGAATAAATATGCATTTTCATACCTAATTTTGAATTCCTTTTCCTAAAGAAGGCCTCTATGATTGAGTCACCTTTAGGCTCTACAAAGCTTGGATCTGCCCCTACTGGTTTAGCAATTCTCCTTAACAGCCTATTTCCTCAGTGATGTCTAGGTCCCTGGCTACTTCCTGCTGCCCCAAACACGTGTTGCTGAACCACACAGCAAGAGTTCTCTGGCTCTCCCTGCCCCGCTCCTCTCACCTCTCCCCTCTGAAAGCCAATACTGAGGTGGCCAGAGGACTTTCACTCTCTTGGATCCTGTTATTGACCCTTGAACTGATTGGAGGTAATTATGAAAACATGCAAATAACTCTGATTGTCTCCAATACTCTGATTTGAAGTATTTATTTCTGACATTGTTGCCTTAATCTCTGTATCAAAGCAGATAATCATTAACTGAGAATTTTAGATAGACAAGATAATTTAGAGATTATCTAATCCTATCCTCTCATTTTAGAGCTTTGATTGCTGAGGGGCAAAATAGAAGGACCTATGACTGTTTATGATTCTACAGTGAAGGCTAATCATTTCTTAAGTAAGGCTGGGGCCTGTGTTAAGTGGGAGGTGAGAAGATCAAGTGAGGCAGGTCCCAGCTCAGAGACAGAACACTGCTCACCATACTCTTGTAAAATTCAAGCACGTGCTTCCTGGCTAACAGACACTAATGACTATAATAAATTAAGAAGGGTTTAGTTAGGCAATAAACAATTACAGCTGACAACAGGGTATAAACTTGTTGCCTTAATTAATGTATTGACCAATAGCTCTTTCTGAGTTAAGAACCCTGGTCTTAATTCAGCCATAATGTCTATGTTCTTTTTTTTTTTTTAATGTACCAGGACCAAACCATGTTCAATATTCAAATAATAGTTGCACAGAGCAAGGTATTAGAAAAACACAGAGACTCAAAATAAACCCAAGATTGGCCCCACTTTCCTTTAAGAGTGATGATACTTTGACTTACCTTACAGTATTATGAAGATTAACAAGATTATGCCTATAAGTATTCTAAGCTCTTTGGATTTAAAAACTGCAGTTGGCTGGCAGCGACATTTTCTTTATGTCTGGTCTGTGTGGTTCATTTGGTAATGAGATATGACTATAAAGTAAGGAGACTAATCTTGGACAAGCATACCCCATTAAGACTCATGCATCCAAACCTTTGTCCTGCCATGTGGTCACCATAGGAGACTCTGTACTTATTCTGATGAGGCTGCCATTGCTTAAAACATTTTTGAACTGCTCTTTAGGAACTGCTTTGGAGTCAGCTTATGAGACATAGGGGAAAAGCAGCCTCCTTATGATTTAGGGAAACTGTGGAAATACATAAAGGTCTTTAAAAACAACAACAACAATTCATTTGGCAGGTACCTCAGTAGCCTGCAGAGACAAAGTTCTATATGTCTAGCAAAGAGGCAATTGCATAAGAAGACATATGTCAGGTTAAAATTCCTATGGAGTTGTTATAAGGCTTATCAAAAGCATTTTTAAGCACATCTATGGGTGTGACATTCTCCTGGAAGATAGGAAAAGGAAGTTTTTGAAAATGAAAACTCAGACATATAGTGTTCAGTAATTTGACAGGTCATATGCTGGCCAATGATTTTAATAAGAGTTAACATCTGTGTAGTACATCATAATTATTTAAGCATTTTTAATGTACATTGGTTCATTTTATCTTCATAATCCTAAGATATTGCAAAGATAGACAGTATTATCATCTTCATTTTACATATGTAAAAATTCAAGCTGAAAAACTTAAGAGACAAGCCCAAGTTGACACAATTAATAAATGAGGCAACCCTCAAACCCACATCTTCTAACTTCTCACCCTGACTTTCAACATTATAACTAAGGTTTTCTAAAGTGTATTATGAAGAAATCTGGACCCCCGATACGGTCTTTATAGTGATTTTAAAATATACCTGCAAATTCTTTGACATTACTCCCTTCAAAATTTGGAAGCTTAAAAAAAAGGATGTAACCTAATTCACTCTCTTGAGAATGGGGTGGATTTAGTGACTCATTGGTAGATAGGAGGGTGTGTGACTTCTGAGACTAGGTGATAAAAGACATTACAGCCTTTTCCTTGCTCTCTTGTAGACTGTTCACTCTAGGGGAAACCAGCTGCCATGACATGAGGGTATTCCAGCAGCCCTGTGGAGAGGTCCATAGGTGAGGAACTGAGGCCTCCTGCCAACAACAGCCATGTGAGTGCACCATCTTTAAAGCAGATCTTTCAGGCCCAGTCAAGCCTTCATATGACTGCAGCCTCAGCCAACATCTTTATACTAAAGTCTGAGGAGAGACTCTGACCCAGAACCACATAGCTAAGCCACTTCCTGATTCCTGAGTCTCAGAAGCTGTATGAGATAATAAATGCTTGTTGCTTTAAGTCTGTAAGTTTTGGGTAATTTGTTATTCAGCAAAAGATAACTAATACAGTCCTCAAAAAAAGGGTTCTATGATCAATTAAGTTTGGGAAACCCTCTTAAACCCTCTTAAAGATTCATAATGTCTATTTGCTTACAAAGGTTCTTGAAAAGTCCTGCAGCAAACAAACCTGTTTTCACTTTTTTATAAAGCAGTTTCAAGTCCCCTTTAACAAAATATCCTTCACACCCCACAGAACTGGTTTGGGACACTTTGAACTGCAACAGTCTGGGTCACTAGCCATTTCAGTTAATTGTAAACTGCGACGTGAGAATTTAGACCAAATATCAAAAACCATGCTACAAATCTAGTATATTTTGGGCCTCTATTGGACATTCTACAAAGGAATGGCTTGGATTCTTTAAAAATGTCAATGTCATAAAAGACAAAAAAGTTTGGGGCACTGTTGTAGATTAAAGGAGACTAAAAAGACATGTCAACTAAGTGCAATCCTTGATTCTTCATTAGATTTTTGATCAGAAAAAAAGAAAATAGGTATAAAGGACATTGTTGAGACAATTTGAGGAATTTAAAATATGGACTGTATATTAATATTAAATTGTCCAAATATAAGAATTATACTGTGGTTGTGTAGGAAAATGTCCTTTTTCTTAGGTGATACATGCTAAAATTTGTAGGGCTAAAGGGTCAACATATCTATAACTGTCAAATGATTCAGAAAAAAAGTGGTGTGTGTGCGTAGAGGAAGAGTGAGGAGAAGAACAGGGCAAATGTGAAGAGAAAAATCTCAAGGCCTCTGTCTGGAAGCACAACTACACATTAAGATGTGGGGCAGGATATGAAGGCCCACATCTTGCTGGCCGACTTTCGGGGTCTCTGCTCAGAGGCAGCCCTGAAAAACTGATGAAGGAAGGGAAATGCTTGTTCTTGGCTCTTGCCATTACTGAATCCTCCTCAACCTTCCAGTTAGAACATAAATGTCTCTTCCTGACCATGCTATCTGAAAAGATTCTTCTCAGCTATTCTCTATCACAAAGCACTCCATAAATCTCATAACACCTTCTCAGTCTTTAAATTTCAAGTGTATTTATTTTATACATCTTTATTGCTTCTCTTGTCCCACTGGACAGTATGTTCCCTGAGGACATGAATAATGCCTCTTCCATTTACCACCTTCCTCCAGTGTCTTACCCAAAGCTTGGCCCATAATATGTACTCACTATATTTTTTAGAGTGAATTAATGTCCTTTTCACTCTTTCTTTTCTACTGCATGGTAATCCCAGGTTACTTCTCACATTCGTTAGGTGCCAAGTGCTTTTATGCTACACACACACACACACACACACACACACACACACACACCAGTGTCAGTGCTCCATACCATAAGATGATTACTTGTCTCCACAACCAGATTTTCCCTAGAGGTTAGCTAAGTGTCTGGCCTTAATAGATAAGAGTGCTGGTTGAATAGTTTCCCCCTGAAATTCATGTCCACCTGGACCTCAGAATGCAACCTTGTTTGAAAATAAGGTATTTGCAGATATAATTAGTTAGTTGAAATGAAGTCATACTGAATTAGGGTGTCCCCTAATCCAATGACTGGTGTGCTCATAAGAAGAGAAAACAGAGGCACATAGACACAGAGGGAAGAATGCCATGAGAAGATAGGGTCGAGATTGGAGTGCTACATCTACAAGACAAGGAACACCAAGGATCCCTGGCAACCACCAGAAGCTAGGAAGAGGCAAGGAAGGATTCTCCCCTAGAGCTATCAGTGAGAGCATGGCCGTGCTGACACTTTGATTTTAGACATCTAGCCTCCAGAACTGTGAGACAATAAATTTCTGTTATTCTAAGCCACCTGGTTTGTGGTAATTTGTTATGGCAGCCTAGGAAATGAAAACAGATGGTTTGTACAGATAGTTGTAAAACTGAACGAATGTGCTCAGATAGACCCTTCCCAGGTAAGCCTCCACTGTAGGCCTATAAACCTACCACAATAACTGGCCCTGTGAGTCAACTCACAGAGACTGACCACATGGACAGAGTTTTGATACAAATCCCCAGCCTACCAACTTGTTAAATAGAGTTGACGATTTATTTGTCATCCCTCTCAGAATAGTTGCATTTTAATAGGATACTCAGTCGTTCAGTATTCATGGATCCATTTACTCACAAGGGTTTACTGAGTGTACACTCTGTCAGGCATTGCTACAGGTCAGCCAGAGAACCATCTTGGGACACAGAAACAGCTTTCCCTGAATACTTCAAATTGCACCCTAGTGATCTCCATCTACTCATGCAATGAGCTCCAGGAACTTACTGTATATTCTACCTGGGGAATACAACAACATGTATGTCTTCTATTGAAGAAGAACATGCTCTATCTGGAAAAGTCATTCTCAGTGTGAGCACAGTTTGGGGAGATGTAAACAAAGAGTGAAGAGGAGGAAAATTCACCAGTCATATAACCAGTCCAGCAGCGTTCAGCTAACCAACGCTGGAGAATTTCACAGCACATTCTCTCTTGGCTTTGCTCCTAGCTCTCTGACCTCTTGTTCTCCACTTCCTTTAAATGCCCATCTTCGTCTGTCCATTCTGCAAATGTTTTCGTTTTTCACCATTTTGTCCCGGGCCGTCCTCTCTTCTCATTGGATATACTCTCCCTGCATTTTTGCATTTGGTTGCACTGGTCTCAATTGCCATGCAGTATACGTACATGTCTCCCCAATCTTTAATTCTAAACCAGAACTTCTTCCAAAGCCACACACCATTAAATTCAACTGCTTACTAGATAGCTCCCCTTGGACATTCCACAAATATCTCAAATTCAACATCTCCGAAACCCAACCAATTGCTTTCACTACAAAATCTGCTCTTCTATCACTATCCATCATGTTGCTTAAGTGAGAAACCTCAGTGTAAGAGCTCAATAATGTTCAGCGTTATACTGCTTTTATTTGTCCTAAACTCAGTTCCTTCGAGCTTCAAGGGCTACCAAAATTCTAGTTCTCTCTGATTTTGTGAACACATTTTTGTCTACCCTTTCATTGATCCATCATTTCTCCTTTCAGATTATAATCTTAATTTCCAAAGCCCACCTCCATTTTTTTGAAAGCTTTAATAATTACCTTGGTCTTCTCCAAATCCTTTGTAAAAGTCTCGGAATAACCTAAATTCCTAACAATAGAGGCTGGTTACTGAAATTGTGACACATCCATATGATGAAGTATTAAAAATCATGTTCCAGATGAATATCTAATAACTTAAGAAATGCTTACGATTTAACATTATAAAAAGCAGGTTTTAAAACTATACAGAGCATGGTGATAACTTTTGTTCCAAGCAAAAAAAAAGGCATGACTATAATAGACAGGTAAATATTGCAGACCGAACAACATTTACCTTTATTCCTTCTTGAAACCACACTAAAATGACAATTCCATAAGGGAAATAAAGAGGATAATAAGAGAGTAACTGCAGGTGGCACTAAGAAATGAGGTCAGGGAAGACCTCTCTGAAACAGCAACATGAGATCTGTCATGAAAAGGACCAGAAGGAGCTGTCTCTGTGAAGAACTGGAGAGAGGCATGCCAGGACTAGGCAAGAGGTACAAAGGCCCAGAGCTGGGCAAGGGTGTTTCGTTTAAAAACTAGGAGAAGCCTTTGATGGATTTTAAGTTAGGGAGTGACATGATCTGATTTATGTTTTCCTCTCTTGCTGTGGCAAGGAAATCTATTGGAGCGTGGCAAGAATGGCAGCAGGCGAGGGTGAGGAAGCCACTCCTGTTGTCCAAGTGAGAGAAGATGTGTTTGCACTAGGGGGTGGCTCTGGGGATGGAGAAATCCGAGATATATTTTGGTGGCATATTTTGGTGATATATTGAGATAGTTGATGTTCTATTTAGATATATTTTGGTGGTATATCCTATTTGGTCAGTAGGACTTGGATTCAGATATTGAAATTAGAGAAATCAAGCAAGTCTTCAACTTATGCAATGTGGTGAAGGCTGTGCCATTTACTAGAATGATATTTTTATATTTAGGATATCTATTATGATTGAGCATAAATGAGGTGCCCGTTGGTGGGGGCGAAGAAGTACTTAAAAATTATATCACTCACTCTTATGTCTAGATGTAGAGACTACAAATTACCTGCAAAGAACATTCTAGTTCAGAAAAGAGTTATTTGAAAGGAAATTCTTAGTTATATAAACAACTCAAGTATCTATGGTTTTAAAAGGAGGGTGTAATAATAACTTTTAAAAAGTGTTTCAATATAATCTGCCTCATTACTTCATAAAGAGAAATTGACCTTGGAAGGTAATAGATCAATTTGCAAAAGGAGCAATAGGCCCAACTTGCCGACCTCTGCTCCTTGAGACTCAAAGTTAAGTAGACTTGGAAGGGTGGACAGGGTAGTCTTGCCCAAGGCTCAGGAGCTGAAACTGTCAAGGAGGCCCATAAAATAACCTTGAGGAAAGGGCAAGTCGAGGGCGGTATCCCAGCCTACACTTGTAGAGTGGTCTCCATAGTGTGTGACTGAGGCTAGCCATGACGACATAGTGACACACAGAAGATTTTTTCGTGATGAACAATGGCAGAATGTCTGAGTGCACACTAAGAGAGCCGTAAGTTCAAAGCCCAAGTTCAGAGACCCATTGCGAGGCTGACAGCCATCCAGACCAGCAAGGGCATCATGCAGTAAACAGGCATCAGCTGGACTTTGGGCACAGTCTTCACTGTGACACTAGGTACCTGCCAGAAGCAATGGCAATCCTGAGCTGATCAGTCATTCCAGACCTCTTTACACCCAGCCCTGGGGGCAGGAATAGCCCTGCCCATCAACCTATTCTCTGCACTGAGTAAGTTTATCCCTCCTATTCTTGAAAAATCAGCCAGAAGAAAGGAGAGGGAAGTTGGCTAGTTGGACGGAGAAGGCTTCAAAAGGGTGAGATTCACTCTCAATAACAATAGGCTCTCTAGATATACCTATGTCAAACTGGTTCCAAACCTACACAGACCATAGACCAGCCTCTTTTCACCTGGGTACATGCACCTCCGAGCCAGCATTTCCAGCAGAGTCATTGTAAAATCCTTATAATATCAGAGCTCATATACCACCAAATAGAGGTCTTTGGTTTCTAGGATCTTAGTTGTATCTTAGTGACAAGCTTTTAATTCACTTTAAAAATGTTAACCATTTATATTATAAGCAAAATCTCTTTCTTATAAGTTTCCAAATGTCTAAGCTTTTTCATAAGAAAAATAGGCCTTTTTTTTTTTTTCAGGAGAGAGGGAAAAATTTACTTTGCCATAATACAGGCATGAGTCATGGAAAGGGCTTGAATAATTTGTAGACATGTTGTTATTGAGTCATCATGAATGATACAAGACCACTTGAATACTGATGAAGTTAAACTCCTTACAATCTGTAAGAAATAAAAATACTACTTTTTTATTTCACAAAGCTCAGCTTCAGTTTTACCCTAGAGGAGACACTGGGGCTAGATAGCAACCATTGTCATTCATAGATAAGGTTGTTGTTCTCTAAGAAGCTAAGTAAGATCTTCATCAAAGAGAAAGAATCGGAGGTATAACATGGAGTTTAACACAAGTGTTATCTCTCTTTGTCCAATAGATTCCTTTTCTTTATAACCATAAAGAAACATAATATATATGAAACATATAATATAAACATATTATACTAAAAAGCAAGCTGGCCCAAATGTGACTAAAATACTCAAAGATCTTGTGATTCTAAAGGTTTTAAGCAACATGACTGATGGGGTTTGATGGGTACATTGGAATGCTGGTGATTTATTACATAATTTAAGTGCCCATCTGTGCAGCTGGGCAAAGACATAGCTGATGAAAATATTAGCTGTCCAGCTGTTTTCTCTGCTCAACAGAGGTCATAAGGATTGCTTCTCTGGCTGCTACCACCCCTCCAACAACCTCATCTTTGTCAGAAGGACTCTTCATTTCCATACTCTCCCGAAAAAGCAAGGGCAGCGACGCTGGTCCTTAATCCTGAAGAAGATCTCAGCTATTTTCTAGGCTAGTTGCAATTTAAGAGCCTTGATATTGGTTAAAGAAGTCATTCCCTCAAGCTCTGTGTCACTTTGCCTCACCTCCCAGCTAGCCAGCCTGGGACATGGAGGGGCTATGATCTGGCCTAGTCTCCTGGTTGAATTTCTGGCTCTTGACCTTTACCTTTCAACTCTTAAAAGAAGAAATTAATTATGCAAAAACAAGCTATACAACATTACCTTCCCACCTTTCAGGCACTGCCTAGCTACCTTGTCCATTCTCCACAGCTGTGGGACCATTGACAAGCTTGGTGACTGCAAGAGGTGGAGCAGCCAACCTAGAGAGAATTTCCCGTGGGTCCTGCTTTGTTTTAACATGATTTACTTGAGCCATATGGGCCTTAGCAGCCCTACTTATTATCCTTTCCTTTGAGATAGTTACTCACTAAGTGACAGGTGTTGTAGTAGGTACTCAGTATACAATGAACAAGAGGGAAAGGTGAAGAAGACAGTGAGTTGCTATTGACTGGTAGGTAGGACCAGAAGAAAGGATTGCAAGTATATAAGGTGTTTATTTACTATGGTACAGACCCAGTGTGTATTCAAACTTCTTACCATATTTATTGCCTTTAACAATGAGGAGCTATGATCAGGCAGGCATTGATTTCATAGCTATTGATCCTTCTATATGCCTTTCAGAGCCATAAGAAGCAATTTTGACCCAAGTGCAAAGAATACAACAGTACCCTCAAATCAGTAGTGTGGGGAAGAAAAGAGATGGAGGGAGGCATCCTGATGGCACTGATAGGCTTCCCAATCTTGATCTTTGGCCTCCTGTTCCATCATCTCAGCCAAGAAGGCTGGCCCAGAGCCCAAGGCTAATTTGCTACCTTGACGAGAGATTCAGGGAAGCCAAGTAAGAAGTGGCTTAAAAATTTGCACAACCTTTAGAAAGCATTATTTAAAAACTTAGGGGCCCTTTCAATGTCAGTGCCTTGGGAAAAGGCCTGGTTATTCCACTCTTGTTTTGGGGTCTGACTTTTTTTGTGGTAAAAACAGCTAACATGAGATCTACCCTCTTAACAAATTTTTAAGTGTACAATACAGTATTGTTAACTATAGGCACAACGTTGTACAGCAGATCTCTAGAATTTATTCATCTCGCATGACTGAAACTTTATACCCATTGAACAGCAACTCCCCATTTCCCCCTCCCCCTGCCCCTGGCAACCACCATTCTACTTTCTGTTTCTATGCACTTGACTATTTGAGATACCTCATATAAGTGGAATCACAAAGTATTTGTCCTTCTGTGACTGGCTTATTTCACTTAGCGTAATGTCTAGGTTCATCCATGTAGTCACACTTAGTAAGTGGATTTTGACTCTTTACTGTGAAACTGTGAATGCCTTGAGGACAGCCCCTAAATGCTATGCATATTGTAAGCATATGCATAAAGCACTTCCTCAACATTGAATTAACTCCTAGTAACCATAGGAATTGTTAATGATGAAGTTTCTTCTATGTAACTCATTCAGAACAGACATATACACCTGCTATGGGGAGATTTTAGCAAAGTCAAGCAACAGAAGACAGCGAGATTTTATTTGGGGCATTTTACTCTCAGTTTCTCTGAACCTCTGTTAACTGCTTATTTGTGGGAGAATGATACAGTCCTAGAGGCTTCTCTCTAAATTTCTCCCTGGCCTGTCGCAATAATAATGAATAATATTTGTATGGTTCTTTATGATTTGCAAAGGATTTTAGTATTCATTTTCTCATCCTACCTTTAGAGATAAAGCAGCTAACATCCCCTTTCACAGATGAGATGACAAAGGCTCAGAAAAGGAGTGATTTACCCAAGCTCACCCTACAAATCCCAGCCTCTTTCAACTATATCCTAAAGCCTTTTATGTTCTTTCATTTTAATTTCAGGTGTGTCTATTGCTTGAAAAGTAAACTCTGATGTGGGCAATTATGAGTCCAAAACTTTGTAAGTAATATTAATATAATTAATTAAAATTAAGTCCATAATTGTTTATCTTTTCTTTGCCTACGGAGTCTTATGCATAGAATTGTCATTCAAAGCAAAATTGTTAGCATGATCACAAAACACACATGTAGCCCTAACTAGGTATCTCCTTGCTTGTTTGTTTTCAATGTGCTAAAATTTACATACAGTCCTGACATATAAGGCTTGTCAATAATGTAACAAGATAGCTGTTGTGGGCTGAATTGTGTCCCCTCAAGATTAACATGTTGAAGTTCTAACCCTCCAGTATCTCAGAATGTGACTATATTTGGAGATAGGGTCTTTAAAGATGCAATTAAATTAAAATGAGGTCATTAAAGTGAGTCCTAATCCAATATGACTGGTGTCCTTATACGAAGAGGAAAGTTGGACACTGACACACACAGAAGGAAGACCATGTGAAGACACAGGGAGAAGATGGCCATCTACAAGCCAAAGAAAGAGGCCTCAGAAGAAAGCAACCCTGCAAACACCTTCATCTCCGACTTTCAGCCTCCAGAACTGTGAGAAAATAAATCGCTGTTGTTTAAGCCACCCAGTCTGTGGTACTTAGTTATGGCCCTAGCAAACTAATGCAATAGCTAAGAGTTAGTTGCTTGTACAGCTTAATAACATAACTAACTTTTAATATAATACATGGGTATTGAAATGCCATTGCCTTCAATCTTTTAAAAAATGTAGGTATATATGTTATTCACATGTATATGTTTATGATGTTTTGAACAGAGGCATTACTCATCAAGCAATCAAAATCAATGCATAAATAACCACATGCAAGTTAAAAGGACACACACAACAATAATGTTATACGGTGGATGGGCATTCAGATTTCCAGGAGATCAATTCTAGATGAGATGCAAGAGAAGTTTTCACTAAAGTGGTTGAATTATGCTGAGTATTAAGAATGGATAAGGTTTTGGTATAAGTAGCTAAGAAACAGGTTAAGGAAGAGGCAATGAAAGTGAAAAATCATAGAGGACACCAAACAGGCCAGTGTGGCTGGGGCAGAAGAAGTGAGGAAACTAAGTCAGTTTAGTTTCTGGGAAGAGAGAACTGAAAAAGAGTGGGGGATAACCCCATGGTGAGGGGAGGGTGTGAGGATGAGCTCAGCATATCCACTAGCCTCAGCTCAGAAGCCAGTCTATGACCCTGTCTACAAGAACAACCCTCTGAGGACCATCCTGTCACCATCCTGGGGCTGCCTTCTGCATTTATTGAATCCTTTTCCAGAAATACACATGGAAACAGATGCTTTGATCTATGGCACTGGTTCCCAGAATCACAGGGGGGCTTATTCATTGTCCCCATCCTAGATGTAGTCAAACAGAACTTCTAAGGCAGTGTTCTCAATGTTGGCTGCACATTATAATCACCTGGAGAGCTTTAAAAAATTCTGATACCCAGGCTATAGTCCAGACCAATTAAATCAGACTTACCAGTGGTGAGAGGCAGGTGTCAATATTGTTCTTAAGCTCCCCAGGTGATTCCAATGTGTAGCCAAGTTGGAGACCCACTACTGCAGGCAGTAGGGCCCAGGCATCTGTGCTTTTAGTAGGCTTCCCAAAGGATTCCTCCCAGCCAACCCATGAAAAGCATTTGATCCTCAGCACTGAGGCATCTGTCTTCTCTTCCTCAGTTAGCTTTCTCTAATCCCCTAAGAAAAAACAAACATGTCACCTCTTTTTTTCTCTCTCTTTCCTACCAAGAATCTCATCCTCATTTAGCTAAACTTACTTCCTAATTGGGCAAGATATAAAGGGGGTGTTATGCACAGAACATATGACATAGAAATGGGGTTCCACATTCGACTGGACATCAAGGCCCTTTAGTAGCTATATTATGAAGCAGTGCATTTAGGAAATAAGGAAGATATGGACCAGATTCTGGAGGGACCAATTTTTCAGCAGCAAAGTCAATGGCCTTGAAAAAAATAATTCGGGAGGAGATTGACAAGGTCAATACTAGATTTTAAGGAAATTATAAAGAAAAGAGCAATGAAACAGCAAAATAGGAAAGACAGTGTAAAAGAAGAACAACTGAACTTGACTGATAGATCATGTCAGAAAATTGGGAATTGAAGATGTGATTCTGAGTGGTAAGCCTGGGTAATAGAAAGAAATTACAGAAACGGGGGAATGAAGAGAAGGGGCTGGATTTTCTTGGGGGGAAAGTGGAGAAGGGAAGAGGATTGAATTGGGTTTTAGCCTTATCTGAGATAATGTGACATTTAGTAAGGCCAGTCTAGACACAGAGATCTGGACTCTTCTGCCAAGAAATCGCAGTTGCAGCCAGAATATTGGGAAAGATGAGATGAGAACCAAAGACAGAAACTGAGAAATACCATCGTGGAGATAATCAAGCCAAAAAGGAAGCATCTATTGGAGAGGCAGGAGGAGAACCTGGATAGGGCCACGGAAGAAGAGAAAGAGGAAGGAGGAAGTGATCAGTGGTGTTAAAAGGCCACGGAGAAGGAGGTTTGAGATAATGGATATGGTAACTGCTCATTTCATGGCAGTGCCTAAGAGCCATCATTGGCTTCCCATTGCCAACAGGATAATAGCCTGACAAGAAAAGGCCTTTATAATTGGCTCTAATATACTTTTGTGGTGCCTCATCTCCAGACTCACATTGAACTACGTACTATTCTCTATGACAGTATGATCTTTTAGGTTTCTTTATGTTTATACATGCTACTTTCTTTGGCTGACTAAATTCTACTCATTCCTCAAGATCCAGCTTATAATGCCAGTTCCTCTGTGAATCCTTGTATACCCGTAGTCCCTAGGCAAATACCATATAGTCAATGCTTCCTCAATGCTATCACTTCAGTTTCTACATACCTAAATGATAGCACTTACCACATGCATCGTAATTATTTTTTTTACCATCTGTTTCAGTTATCTATTGCTATGCAACCATCCACTCGAACATATAGTGGTTTAAACAATAACTAATTTATTATCTCTATACATTCTGTGGGTTGACTGTGCGGGTCTTCCGCTCCATGTGATGTCAGCTGGGGCTACAGTCAACTGCAGGGCTCAACTAAGCTGGTACTTCCAAGATAGGTCACCCAAGATGGTTCACTCATATGCCTGGCTGAGATAGCTGGAAGACTGTGCTTAACGCTGGGATGCTGGGAAAACCGGGCTTCTTTCTCTCCAGAAGGTCTCTCCACATGGTCTTTCCACGTGGTCTCTCCACCGAGGTAGCCTAACTTCTTGCATAGCAGTTCAGGGCTCACAAAGAAGAGCATTCCAAAAAAAAGGAATCAAAAGCCACAGGTCCTCTTAAATGCTAGTCCCACACTGTCACCTCCACTGCTATTAACACAAGTCACAGGCCAGGGACTACTCAAAGGCAGGAATAGCAGAAGGCATGGTTCCATAGGGGCTATCTTTGGAGCTAGCTCCCTTATTGGTCTGCCATTTAACTAAGGGACAAGGAGTCTGTCTCTCTCATCTTTGTGGCCCCAGTACCCAGCATGGACCTTAACGCACAGTGGAGACTCATTAAATGATGGTTGAGTGAGACAGTAGAGGTGAACTGGAGGACTGAGGAACAGGCCAGGTTAAGAAGGGTCAGGGCCAGTGGAAAGTTGGGGGTGGGAGCGAAGTGCCTCATAGTTAAACTCTGATGCTATGTCAAAATGAGGCCACACACGCTGTCATCTGAGGTAAAAGTGTTAATCTGTTAAGTGTAAACCTTTAAATTTGTGTAATCTTGTTTTGCATTTCTGTATTTTTTTTATATGAAAGTGGCCTGAGCCTCTCCTGACATTTGAGAGTGCCTGGGTATAATCATTGTTTAGTGTATGTGTTAGGTAGTAACTTTTAAACTGTGTTGCTAAGAGATGCCCTAAGAGTTCAATGGAACTCCCTCAGGGACCACTTTAGAAGGGATAGGAGAGAAGGGTCTAGGGTCCTGTGCATCCACAACTCTATCCTTACTCCAACTAGGGCAGCTTTTATTGGTTTCATTTGTTGGCACAAATAAGGCTTTATTTAGAAAAATAAATAAAGGCAGTATTTTGATTTTTTTCCCCTACTAAATAAATTGTGAAACTTACACGCTAAGAAAAAAAGAGGACACGAATAACAGGATTAACCATAAAGACTTAGCTGAAGCCAGACAGCCTAAATTGGCGGCAGGCCAGATCAGCATGGTCCTATTGGCAGGGTAAGTGTAAGAGGAGATTAAGGTGACCAGGGAGGCTGGAGAGACAGTGTGGAGGAGGGAGAGTGACATACTTCGAGTGTGGAGTCCAGATTTTAGTCAATCTTTGTCACTGACTGGCCTTATAGCTTGGGTAGGACACAACCTCTTTGGGCCTCATTTGCAAATAAGGTCATTGGTCTGAATGACTTCCAAAGTCTGGGGTTCTTGCCCTAAGATTCTGTGACTCCAGGGAGCTAATGAAGCAGTGTGGGTGATTGACAATGATTTCAAGGTTATACTTATTATTCAGTATGACCCGAGAAAGCTCATTATTTGCAGGGTATGGAGACGGGAAGGGAGAGGTGAAAGGTTTAGGAGCTTGATATTAGAGTATAGAGTACTTAGCTCCAATACCGTCTGTTAAATTAACTAAACAAGGAGCCCATAGGACTGAGGTGGCTCTAAGCCGTGGAGGCTACATAAGCATGCCAAAATCTAAGCCTGTAAATGCCTCAAGGTGACGAAATTGAACCCTAAGGACAACCAATGAAAAACAGCCAACTCGGCTTTAAACGACAGCCAATCAATAATCTCCTGACTTGCTTCCCCCTCTTCTCTATACAAGTCTCTCCCGGGGCTCCTGTAGGTGGAGTGCTCCTAGCCACTTCCGGTCTGTTCAGCTGCCTGATTTAGTCGATTTTTGCTCAAACTTTTCAAGTTTTCAATATGCCTCAGTTTATCTTTTAACACAGTGAAGAGTGTCTGTGCATTAAGTACTGATACTGTACTAAGGACGTGACCAGTAAACAGCACTTCGTTCTCACCACATCTCTACCAGGTAGGTACAATTGTTATCCCCATTTTAAAGACGAAGAAGTTGGAGTTTAAGAGATTATCATTTGCTTAGAGTCACACAACCAACAAGGGACGGAGCAGGGATTCAAATCTAGGCATTTAAGTGCCTATCTTTATTTTTCCCTATTCATATGAAGTCTGTCTGTATTACACAGAAGTCTCTAAAGAACTGGAATTGTTATCAGCTCACTTTGTATACAACCATAGCACGTGCCTTCAGGCAGACGGGCACCTGGTGAGTGTCCTTTTAGAATGATGATGCTAGGAGTACTGACAACCTTAGCGCTGGTTAAAAGAATTTATCTTTGAAACGCAAGTTAACAAACCAAATCCAGTTCTGCCGCACTGTTCTTACATAATTCTATTGGAAGCTCTACTGTCAAAAAGAAACTATGAAAGAATGCAAGCATTTTCAGAGAAGCTCGAAAACTGAATTCTGCTCTATCAATTAACTAGATGTGTAGGTGGCAGAAATATACAAAATAGTTCCCATTTTCTCTTCTTGATGGCAACCTGTAAAACAGGGATCAAAAATATAATAAGAACATCTCATGTTTGTGAAACACGTAACAGACTACAGAGCACCTTTCTTCATAGATATTAACCCAGTTAACTCTCACAGCTGAGAAGGTTATCATCCCCATTTTACAGATCTCAAAACCGAGGTTTATATAAGTTAAATTTCTTGCTCAGGGTGACATAACTAGCAAGTGGAACCAAATTTTCATCTTCAGACACCAAGTCCAGTGTACTTTCCATTACACTACAATCTACTTTATTAAAATGCATATGGTATATCACAGTAAAACCTAGTAGGTAGTACCTTCTACTCAATTCTACTCCACTGGCTAGTTTCGCCCCCTGGAGGAGGAAATTATATTCTTTCCAAAGATTTGGTTACTAGAGGTAACAACTTACAGTTACAATATTAATATTGTGATAGACATTGATTAAAATATGTGGCTAACATTTTAAAAGAGGCAAATAAGAATAAACCCAAACATAAGATTTTTTTTTTTTTTTAAAGATTTTATTTATTTTATTTTTTTTCCCCCCAAAGCCCCAGTGGATAGTTGTATGTCGTAGCTGCACATCCTTCTAGTTGCTGTATGCGGGACTCGGCCTCAGGATGAACGGAGAAGTGGTGCCTCGATGCGCACCCGGGATCCGAACCCGGGCCACCAGCATCGCAGCGTGCGCACTTAACCACCAAGCCACAGGGCCGGCCCTAAGATTTTTTTTTTTTTTTTAATGTAGGACTGTGAGCACAGTTAGATGCACTTCTTAGTATATATAGGATTGGGTCATTTATTGATATTTTAATGTTTTTGGGATTGTGAAGTTGCTCATTATAAATCATCCCAAGAGCATCCATAGTTTGTGGTTAGGCTTCTGGTAGTTTTGATATTTAAAGAGCTTAATTTTCTCTATCTCAGGGAGAAAGCCTATATGTAGCATGTTCTTTGAACCCATACATATCTGGGATTTCCTCTTGTTCAACTGCTAACTACCTGTTAGTATTGGAAATGCATTACCCTCTAAGTTTCCTCAACTGTAAACAGGGTAATCATTCCTATACCATTGAATTGGCTTGAAAATTAAATATGAAAGTGTGAACAAAGCATATAGCAAAGGATCTGGCACTCAAAAAATATTAGTTCCCTTCCTTGAGACTTTCAAGTGTTGGTATATTGGCCATATGTCAAAAAACAAAACAAAAACAAAAATCCCTTCATCTCTACTTACACCTGACATTAAAGAGAGGGCTATTTAGTACCTCTCCTGTACCTTCTTCACAGCCAGGAGTGTGGTAGCTGCCCCAAAAAGGAAATCAAATTACCCCCTCTCCCTGGGTCTCGAGTGATTCATTAGTAGCCCACCATAGCCAGAACCTCATTGGCCAGTCTGCAGCCAACATACAAAAGAATGTTGTCCTTGCCACACCCCCCTCCCTCCCTCTCTAGGCACTGCTTTTTTGTCATGGTTCATTCCAGCCCAACTAAAATTTCCCCAAACATGACTAGAGCGATGGGCCGAATCTAACAAGATTAAGTTTAATAGGGATAAATGTAAAGACTTATACTTCAGTCCAAAAAGAAGCCTGTACAAGTACTAGATGGAAAATATGGGGATTAGCAGCAACATGTGTGAAAAAGACTTAGGGGTTTTAGTTGATATTAAGCTCAATTAGTCAACAGTGTGCTTTTCTAACAGTAAAGTTGATGTGAACTGAGCCTGCATTAACTCCTACCCCAGCCTGGTGATCGCCCTACTGCACAGCTCTTTAGTTTTAGCAGAATCACCCACCCACCTGAAAAGCTCATTAACACCCAGATTATGGCCCCACCCCCCAGAGTTTCTCATTCCGTCGGTATAGGGTGGGGCCTGAGAATTCGCTTTTCTAACAAGTTCCCAGATTGGTGCTAAAGTTGCTGGTCCCTAGATCTTCCTTTGGGAACCACTGCTTCCCCTATTTGGCCTGGTCGGGTAACACCAGGACTAGTACTAGTAACAAGGGGAGTGAAGAGACTGCAAACATAAGAGGGGCAAGAAAAGGAAGGGAATGAAGAGTTGTTAGGTGCTGTAGTAATATCAGTAAAATTCATAATTATAGCTAACATTTATTGAGGGTTTATTGTAGGCTAGAAGTTCTACCAAACGTGTCACAAGGAATTAAAAATTGTAATAATAACAATAGTAGTTATAATAATAACCACTCCCCAAATAGCACTTCCTGTGTGTCAAGTTTTTTTCCACGTGCTTTACATATTTAACCCTTATGACAATCCTACCACATACACGTTACTATGCTCACTGTTCAGATGAGGGAGCTGCAGCCCTGAGAAGAAACCCCCCAAGGCCGCATTCACGCAGCTCACAGGAGACGTGGCTGGGATGTGGATCTAAGTGTGCTGAAGGCAAGACTCCTGTGACACCATGAGGCCTCCCTGGAGGCGTGACTGAATAGACTGCGTTTTTGCCTAAAGAAGAGGAGACAAGGATAACACACTTGGCGGTGAATGAATAAATAGAATACGGTGCATCCATTCAATAGAATACCACTCAGCAACAAAAATCGACTGAAGTATTGAAAACAACATGAATGAATCTAAGATAATTATGGTGAATGAAAGAAGCCAGACAAAAAAAGATTAGAAAATGCTAACTAATCTATAATGGCAGAAAGCAGATTAGTGGTTGCCTGGGATGGTGGGAAGGGGACCTTGAGAGGATATAGGTGGGAAAGATTACAAATGGGCGCAAGAAAACTTTTGGGGGTGATTGATAAGTTCACTATCTTGATAGTGGTGATGTTTTCAAGGACATCTAAGTATGTTAAAATGTATCAAACTGTACACTTTAAATGCACAGTTTCTTGTATGTCAACTATAGTGCAATAAACCTATAAAAAATTGGGTTTAAACATATTAAGTAAAATCTACAAATCCTGTGAAGTGGTACAGTATTATTATTCTACTAATAACTGATTGAAAATCATGTTTGGTATATAGGTTCACACCTACAGAACAGGTAATTTGGATAATCCCACCCAGAACAGGTAATTTGGATAAACCCACCCCTTTAGCATGGGTCTGTACATCTAATGTATACCCAATATGGCTTACCAATTTCCAAGCAGAAATATCAATTAGACAATAAGTTAGGCTCTATGAAAATCTATCTCAGTGGAAAAATCTATCACTAAATTCTAGTTCGTTAAAAAACAATTGGGCCTTAAGAATTCATGGATTATAAAAACTAAAATAATACTTAAACATAATTAGAGTAGTAATAGTAGCAGTAGAAGTAATACCATTTTGTTATTAATTTGCTCATTTTAAAAAAATTCCAAAAAACCTTGGCATTTTCCTTCTGAAATAAAAGGATAGGATTATTCCCATTTAATAGATGTAAGTTGCCAAAAAGACCCCTTTTCCATAAACTATTTTTTAACTGCTTCTGATAACAAGGATTATAATATGTTTGGAAGTTTGCTTCGCTCAGTGTCATAACTTGGTTTAAAATTGAGTTGAAAGCCCTGGTTTGTCATAGGAGCTCACCAATAAGCATAATAGCCACTGCTTTTTAAAGACACTAATTAGAAATGTTACAATAAAATTAATTCATATAGCACATATCTTTTGGGGACTTGGAATAAATACAAGGACAATGGGCAAAGAATTCTAATCAAATTTGGAGACACTCCTACAGAACTATTCTTGGAATTGTTCAGGATTACTAATACATGCTGTTCTCAAATTACGTGTGGCTTAGTAGATACAGGAAGCCCACCTGGCTCAGAAATGCAAAACTGAACATACGGCAGAGGTGGGTCACACATCCACTACATCTTTTTTCTACTTTCAAGAGAAAACATAAATTGTTCAATTCCCTCATGCTATTCCCAGGGAGAATAAAGTAATTAATGCAAGTCAAGGATAAACTCAAGGATACAACCAGGCCTCCAAGACAAGGAAAAGTGTGGAGTTTGGGGCAGGAGGAGTGAAAACGACCAAGTTCTCTAACTCATGATGATCTCTTCTCATCCCTCTATTGCCTAGGGGGTGAGATGGGGAAGAAGGGAAAGGCCTAGAGGAGATGGCTTAGACCTGTTTGGTGGGTGGTCCTGAAGTAAAAGGGGTGCAAGGATTCAGTTCCAGCAAGGGAGATCAGGGAGAGATTTGTGGGAAAGGCCGTAATGACATAATAACATGGATGCATTTGGCATTTCTCTCTTTTTCTCAAGCAGTATGGGGTAGATAATTGCCTAAAACCTCAACAAAATTCCAAGATTGGGGTCTTAGTTTTTAATAACTGATAATCAAGTGGGAAGGAATAAGAGAATATCCTTCTAGGATTAATTATTGAAGTTCTATTAAGAGCCAGCCCTACCCAACAAATCTCTGATGTTTCCCACTGTGGCGTGGATAGGTATTCTAGTATATTAAAAAATTACAGAATCATGTTTCCATAGCCCTTCTCTAAGCTCAGTCGTCCTTTAGATATTTAATGTGTGTCCAAGGACACTTCATTTGGCCAAGAACCACTGAGAACAAAGCCTTGTGGAGAAGGATCTCAATAAATGGACAGTAACCAGGACCAGCAGCATGGGTGTGGGACCGGTGCATTCGCACAGGCCCTCCTCCCACAACTTGGCTGAAAGCTCTGCTCTTGCTGTCTTGAAATTCTTAATGAGTTTTGAACGAGGGACTCTGCATTTTCATTTTGCATCAGGAGTCAGGTTTTATAGCTGGTCCTGAGTGTAACAATGTAATATGTAAATTACAGATCCCTCACTGTTGGCACATCTCTTCTGCTTGGGCACCTACCCCCGTTACAATATTTTTCAAAAGAGATGGTCATTCAAAACAACTGCTACTCCCTGACAAAATGTGTGTTCTATTGTTCCTTAATCATAGCTTTAAAATCTTGCAGAGTTCAAAATTATTTAATCCAAAATTTATTTTACATTAAAAAAGAATGCCAGAACTGTAATCCTATGAGTATAGTTTCATGCAGAATGCTTTTCTTTATATACATCTGCATCAGATCTGCATTCCTTTTCACAGAGTAACTGCTTCTCAACCACAAGATCATCCACAAGCCTTCCGCCCAGACTGACATGCACAATGTACTCAAAAGTGCTTGACTTTTATTTCCATATGCAAAATCATGTAGATTTGTGGATCACCCAGGGAAGTGAAGTGAGTCCGACCTGACCCCGGATTCATCCCTTCTTGGCTGCCAATGCCACCGGCAGAGGAACCTCTAACACCATCTCCTAAGGAACAAGACCCGAGAGAAATTCTGACCTACCAGGACTTGCTGATGGTTCAAGTAAAGCTGAAATCCTCGACACCGAAAAGAGTGACTTTATAAGAAAGATATGACTGGGTCCAGGCCATACAACACGGACTCTTCCCCCTATGGTTTGTGCTCTTTTATTTCCTTTAACTAAGCTAACTTTTCATGGGTTATGTCTACAGCAGCCTGGGGAACACATGCAGCTGTGTCTGTTATGGTGAATTCGATTTTCTGGCTGCAGGAAAAGTTACAAGACCTGTAGACTGCCTCTTTGGAGTGAAGAGAGAGAGCTAAATGTGAATAAATACTGCATTAGAGGCGATGGCAAAAAAGAAGCAGAAGGGTGAAGCCTACAAATGAGGATATTCAGAGACCGTTCATTTGTATCACACACTCTTTCTACAAGATCCTGATTCAATCATTGTTCAAGTAATTTCAAAAGTACAGTAAAACCCCATCAGTTTGGATGCCTTCAACTTAAAATTTGTGTAAGTAAAAGGATAGAACTCTGCTGGTTACCTTTCTATAGTAGGCATAAAAATGACCAGTATAAAGATGATTATTGAAAAATAAACTATGTTTAAAAATAAGCCATTTTAAAGCACCCTTAGGTGCTCTATAACTCATAGCTTTATTTAAAAATATTTTTGGAACTGAGCACATACTGAATGCAAGACATCAGGCTGGGCAGGAGCGGGGCCTATAAAGAAGCATAAATCTGAGGCCTGTCTTCAGTGAGCTTAGAGGCCAGGGGGTGAGACAGGACAGGTATAAGGAAATACGATTCCCGATACCAGCTACCTTGAAAAGTACAGAATGGAGGCTACAAATAATTTGTTCTGCTCGTTAGGGCAGAGCTCCTATGGCATGACGTGGTGATTGCTCTGTTACAGAGTTACTGTAAGTCCTTGAAAAATATAACTTTTTCTCTCTTTTAAGTTCTATAACGCAGATTTTCCTCTTTATTGAAACACTTTCACTCAACCCTTAGGTGTTGAGCACCTACTTCAAGTAAGAGATGGTGCTAGGTGCTGAAAGGAACATACGGAGGAAGATGCTGTTCCCGACCTCGAGGATTCCGATAGATTCCCAAATGAATAATTCCCGAGGTAACTGAAGATACAACAGGAAGAGCCTAAGCAGCCTGCTGTGAGCGCAGAGACACAGTGTTTTGTGTTGAGTTCCATCAAAAGCCGACCTGAGACAAGAACGTATGTGCCAGGGGTCTATCTGGGAAGTCACAGAGAGCACAGGAGGGGCGCAGGGAAGTGGGACAAGGTAGCCCACAATAAAAGGTGTGTTACTGAACAGATTCCTGCTGTGAGCAACTGAGGCTCCAGCCTGCGAGGGAGCTCTGGGAGACAGAACAGAGGAGGCCGCAGTTATCTCCCTGAGGGGCGAGGACACTTGGACTTTGTCCTCCAGCACGCTTCATTCATTGGTTGAGAGCTACCCCTCTGGAATGAAAACTGGCTCCTGTGGCCTGCCTGGTTCCAGGTACAAGAGGAAAGTCCCCAGGCAGCTGCTCATAGCGGGAAGCCCATTTTGTTGGTGTGTGTGGGAATGATGTTCCTAGGAGGAAAGGGCACGGTGCTGATAGTGTCTGCTCTACAAAGGGCAAATACAATTCCAGAGATGATTATGAAAGAAGGCTATTGGAACAGGTGGTATTTTAGTAAGGCCACACAAGATGGAGGTGGCGATGGAGGAACAGCAACACCAGCAGCAGTAACTATAAGACTAAAGGCACAGAGATGGAGAGGGGTGTGTAGTGGTGACTAAAGACAAGGAACCTGGGGTTCACAAGGAAGGAGGGATGGAGGGCAATATGGCTAAAAAGACAAACAGTAATCAGAATGGGAGGGCCTCTTTAAATGTCCTGTCCACCAACTCTAAACTCTCTCCTGTAGGTCTCAAGGAGACTGAATATGTCTGATTACTGGAGTGACATGATTAAATTTTTATTTTAGCAAGATTGCTCTGGAAATGTTGTCATAATGTTCAGGATGACGTGGAGGAGGTGGACAGAAGGCTATCGTTAGAGCCTCACAGGAGGTGAGACACAATCAGCGATGGTCCAAGGGGACTGACAGTAAGAACGCAGAGGGGTAGAGGTGGAAGGCACCTTGAGAGAAGCAGCCAGGGCTGGGTACCAGAGAGGAGGACGGAGGAGGGGCAGATGAGTGTCTCGCAAATGAAGCCTGGTGACTCTGGGATTGATGTCTTTAACTGAGGTACTAAATTAACAGCAGGAAGAGGAGGTTTTGTGGTTGGAATTTGGATCTGTTGAATTCCAGGTGGGTTGTGAATCTGGAGAAGTCCAGCAGGCAGTTAGAAAGATGTGTCCAGAGCCTCAACAGAGAGCTGGAGCCAGAGGTATACACTTGGGATTCACCCAAATGAACTTCCAAGGAAGAGGATACAGTGAGACAACTCCAGGTTGGTCTCCCTCCAAATACTCAGAATTAGTGATGTTTTCCAGTAAATATAATTTGGAACAATCATTTCAGGATACTCACTAATTAGGATATAGAATTTCCCTTTCCAACTTTTGTTTAAAATATGAGAGTAAAAGGATTATGGAGCTAAGAAATATAAAGTTTCTTTCTCTTACTGAATATAATTTATTTCTATAGAAATAATATAGGAATTACAAGTGTAAATTGAGGATAAACTACAAATGCATTGTTCAGATCTTTGAGTAATGGCTGAAATTACCTGAACTACTATATCCTGATAGCAGTGATTGACTGATTCCAGAAATACTCCAACTGTGTTCCAGGAGGGGAGATACTAATTTTAGAGTATAAAATAAAGCAGTCACTCGATTCACATCTGCCAACTACTCTAATATTCTAAATTGGCCACTGGACTTCCTTTTCCAAAGACTGTGTACCTGGTGATCTGCACCTGCAAAGGCTCTGCAGCGTATTTCTGGAGCAACTTTAGGCCACCTCTGTGCTGTTCTCACTAAAGCTCAAGAGACAATTGGTCATGAAAACATGTGTTGAAGTTTGTGGAGGTTCAATAAATGAGACTACTGTTTTTCTCACTTGAGTTTTGAATCAAAAGACATCAGGCCAGTGGAGAACAACATATTACCTTTATTATCATCAGCAGCAGCAGCATCACCACCACCACCACCATCATAACCAGCATCATTCATATAGGCCAAGATAGAAGATGTGGCTAAGATATAGAACAACAATGAACATCCTAGTGCTGAACCCCTCAATTAGACAGATTTATTCACCAAGTCAGATGCAAAAGTGGACAACCACAGGCCTCCCATGTGGGACTCTACCTTGTAAAACAAACTTCAGCCATGAAAAAGCCAACCAGAATTGATGCTCCAAGAAATTTATTCTCAAAAGTAAAAGAGAGGGAAAGGGGTAGAGCCCTGCATGCCCAGTTCTTTATCCTATACTCACCAACAAGTGAAGTCACTTATTCTTCAGTCACTTACATACTTATGTCCCATATCCTGAAAACATGAAGCCATCTGAAAGAGATTCCTCTCTTCCTTGTCAGCTCCCTCTCTTCTCTACCACCTACAAACTCATAGTCCAAGGACTTAAGAAGAGTTGGAAAATAGAATCTAGAGTTAGAAAAATCCTCTGAGATCACTTAGCCTGACCTATCAGTGCTGGGAGGTGAAATGACTTGCCCAAGGTCACACAGTTAATTAATGGAAGATTTTAGGCTAGCATTCCTTAAGTTTAAAGAAGAGATCTGGAAAAACACTTGATTCCATAATTTTGTGCACCACTCAGAGGTGCCTTTGAGTAGAAACATCAGCCAGATGGTGATGACTTTTTCAAAGAATCTCTAACCCAGAGAGGAAACTTAGTGAAGCAGCAGACTTTCACATGGCCCTCATTTATCCTGATCCAAGCAATGTTTTCTGAGGCCCTGGCTGTGTTGCTTCTTCTACTCTTGAAAGACTCAGTCTTTTTTTTTTTTTTTTTTTTTTTGCGAGGAGATCAGCCCTGTGCTAACATCTGCCAATCCTCCTCTTTTTTTGCTGAGGAAGACTGGCCCTGGGCTAACATCCGTGCCCATCTTCCTCCACTTTATATGGGACGCCGCCACAGCATGGCTCAACAAGCAGTGCATCTGTGCACGCCCTGGATCCGAACCTGCAATCCCCCAGCCACTGCAGCGGATCGTGTGTACTTAACCGCATGCGCCACCGGGCCGGCCTCAGGCTCAGTCTTTTCTACCCAGGAAATGGCAAAAGATTTATTCTGTCCATTTGTTTCTGTGGAATCACCTCCCAACTAGCACAGCGCCTGGCAGATAGAAGGCACTCAATAAATGGGAAATGATGAATGAACGAATGAATGAATAAGGTTTCCCTGTCATGTGAATGGAGTACAAGATGAAAAAATCAGTGCTGTTCCAGTTAAGGCAAGAAAAAACTCAATAGAGAAGTGCATCAATTTACTTTTTAAAAATTGTCTGAGAGGAACCCAAATATTAACAATTATCATTCTAATTGACTTAAGTGGAGAAAAGGGAAAGGAAAACTGAAATTGAAGAAACAGCAGGAAAGTGATCCAACTAAGAAAAAGCAGTTAGGAGAGCCTCAATATTTATGAGGGACAGTCCTGACAACACCACAATTCCCCAGATTGACAAGAAAACAGTAAGCACCAAACCAATTTCACTTGCTAGCAAAATGCTTCCCTCCTGAATACCAGCCCCAGAGCATTTGAAGTTTATATTTGTGCCAGGAACTTTACATATGATATTCCATTTCAACCTTACAACCACTCCATGAGGTAGGCATTATGAACTCTGTTACAAACTACATGTGTCACACACCTTCACAAATGTTAAATTAATAAATACTAAGCTTACGCTGTATAAATCTATCTTTAAGCTTACCTCTTTCTCTCTCCTTTGGCTAAAACTTTTTCTCTTGCTCATTCACATGTCAATCTATTAATTTCAAAAGGATTTATTAAGCAATAGATGGGATAATTAGTATATACAGAAAATGAACAATTCAGTAATGAAATTAAGAAGATACTTCTATTCAAAATAGCATCACAAGGAAAAAATACTTAGGAATAAATTTAACAAAAGAAATGCACGACTTGTACACTGAAAAATTAAAAACCGTGCTAAAGATCTAAATAAATGGAGAGACATTTCATGTTCATAGGAAGAAAGACTTAAACTGTTAAGATGATCTAAGATTCAATGCAATTCTTACCAAAGTTCCAGCAAGGTTTTTTGCAGAAATTGACAAGCAGATCCAGAAATTTGTGTGCAAATACAAAACATCTAAAATAGCCACAACAATTTTGAAAAAGAACAAGTTGTAGGACTTCCACTTCCCAATTTAAGAACTTACCTTAAAGCTATAGTTAACAAGACAGTATGGTACTGGCATAAAGATAGATATAGATCAATGGGACAAAATTGAGAGTCCAGAAATAAATCCTTATATTTATAACCAATTGAGTTTTGACAAAGGTACCAAGGGAATTCACTGGGGAAAGGATTCTCTTCAACAAATGGTGTTGGGTAACTGAATATCCACGTGCAAAAAATTAACTTAGACCTTCACCTCATACCATACACAAAAATTAACTCAGAATGCGTCATAGATTTAAATGTAAGAGCTAAAACAATAAAGCTTTTAGAAGAAAGTATAGGAGGGGGGCCGGCCAGGTGGCGCAAGCGGCTAAGTGCACGCGCTCCGCTGTGGCAGCCCGGGGTTCCCCGGTTCGGATCCCAGGCGCGCACAGCCATACCGCTTGTTAAGCCATGCTGTGGCGGTGTCGCATATAAAGTGGAGGAAGATGGGCACGGATGTTAGCCCAGGGCCAGTCCTCCTCAGCAGAAAGAGGAGGATTGGCAGATGTTAGCTCAGGGCCGATCTTCCTCAAAAAAAAAAAAAAGAAAATATAGGAGAAAACCTTCAAGATCTCAGGGTAGGCAAAGATTTCTTAGATACGACACCAAAACACAGATCATATAAGAAAAAGAAAAGATAAATTGGACCTCATCAAAATTCAAAACTTTTGCACTTCAAAGTACATCATTAAGAAAATGAAAAGACAAGCAACAGACTGGGAGAAAATATTTGCAAAACTCACATCAGATTAAGGATTTGTAACTAGGATATAAAAAAATTCCTAAAACTCAATGAGAAGAAGACAAAAAAATCAATAAAAAAATGAGCAAAAACATGAACAGACAGTTCACCAAAGAAGACATATGAACGGCTAATAGGCACAGGAAAAGATGCTCAACATCATTATTCATTAGGGAAATACAAATCAAAACCACAATGAGATATCATTTTACACCCACTAGAATGGTTAGAAGACAGACAATAACACAGGATGTGGAGAAATGGGAACCTTCATTCACTGCTGGTGAGAATGTAAATGGTACAGCCACTATGGAAAACAATTTGGCAGCTTCTTAAAAAGTTAAACATAAAATTCCTATACAACCCAACAATTCTACTCCTAGATACCTAAGCAAGAGAAATTAACATATGTCCATACAAAGACCTGCACCAGAATGTTCATACCGACAAATGCTGGAAACAACCCAAATGTCCATCGATTGGTGAATGAATACACAAAATGTGGTCCATCTATACAACGGAATACTATTCAGCAATAAAGGAACTACGTGGTGGATGAACTTCAAAAACGTTATGTGAAGTGAAATCAGCCAGATACAAGGTACCATATATTGTGAGATTTCATTTGTATAAAATTTCCCAAAAAAGGGCAAAAAGAAAGTAGAACAGTAGTTGCCTGGGGCTGGGGGTACAATCTAAGATTAACTGTAAATGGACATGAAGGATATTATAAGAGGGGGAAAATGTTCTAAAAGTGATTTATGGTGATGATTGCACCACTTGGTAAAGTTACTAAAAATCATTGAATTGTATACTTGAAACAGGTGAATCTTAATGTAAAATATACCTCAGTGAAATTGTTAAATAAAAAAATCAACCAGGGGCCGGCCCGGTGGCGTAGCAGTGAAGTGCATGTACTCCCCTGTGGCGGCCCAGGGTTCGCAGGTTTGGATCCCAGGTGCGCACCGACGTACCGCTTGTCAAGCCATGCTGTGGCAGTGTCCCATATCAAGTGGAAGAAGTTGGGCTTGGATGTTAGCCCAGGGCCAATCTTCCTCAGCAAAAAAGAGGAGGATTGGCATTGGATGTTAGCTCAGGATTAATCTTCCTCACCAAAAAATAAAAAAATAAAAAATAAATAAGTAAATAAACTAAATTAAAAAATAAATTAGTAAAAGCCAATATATCATTTGATTCTAGATGGAATACACATCATTTACGCGAGCTCAAATTTTAAAGTCATTACTGAAACATTCTTCTTCATGGTCATACAGATCAGCTGTCAAGACCTTCCTTGTTCTTCCTGTGAACTTTACTGCATGAACCTATTTCTTTATTTTTCTTTCTGAAGCCATCCTACTAAACTAGATTTTCCTTACTTCTTTACTTAATTTTGTTAGAATTGGGGTGGTTTCCCTAACTCTGTGTGCTCCCTGGAAATTAAACAGCATTAATTCCTAGATTAACCCTCCAGTAACACTGGTTTCATCAGGTTGCACGTTCTATCCCCAGACCTCTTCTTGTTCTCCTTGCAAGCAGTATATCGCACAAAAATATGGTTTCCTGTTTCAACCCACCTATATTTCCAATTTTATTATTACAGTACCTTCACTCTATCAGATTGGTTTCCTCATTGTCCCCTGGATTAGTTTCCTAGGGCTGCCGTAACAAATTGTTACAAACTAGGTGGCTTAAAACAACAGAAATGTGCTCTCTTACAGTTCTGGAGGCCAGAACTGAAACCAAGGTGTCCGCAGGCCTGTGTCCCCTCCTAGGAGTCTAGCAGAGACTCCAGCGCGTCTTCCAGCTTCTGGTGCTGCCTCAATCCTTGGTGTTCCTTGACTTAAGCATACACATCATTCCAATCTCTGCCTCTGTCTTTCCATGGCCTGCTTCCCTGTGTGTTCTCTCGTTCTCTTCTCTTCTAAGGACACTTGGCATTAGGCCCACCCTAATCCAAGATGATCTCATATTGAGATCCTTAACTCGAATAAATCTGCGATGATCCTTTATCCAAATAAGGCCACATTCACAGGGTCTGGGTGGACATATCTTTTGAGGTGCTGCCATTCAATCCACCATATCCCCCGTGCACCCTATGTCCTTTTTATATCTTTGGCCGTGTTATTTCCACATTTGAAATTTCTCTTGCATTCTCTTCTCCAGGTCCTGCTCAGATCCTGAGTTGAGCTCACAAAGCTTCTCCTAACCAGAACACCCTGTATTAGTTTCTCCTTTCCTGAACTCCCATAGCACTCTCTGCTCCCTTCGTTTCTGCATTGTTTATGTCCATGTTTGTAGGTGCTGTTTGCCAACCAGATTTTAATCTCCTGTAAGAGGATCTCCAACTCTGCAGCAGTGGGTCTCAGCTTGGGCTACATATTGGAATCATCTGGGGATCTTTGAAAAGACTCTTATTTGTGTCCCATCCCTAGAGGTTCTACTTCAACTGGTCTTGGGGTTTGTCCCAGGTATGGGTATTTTTTAAAAGCTTCCTTATTTCATTCTAATATGCAGCCAAGATTGGGAACCCACTGTTTTCAAGCATGTGTTCTCAATGGGGGGGCTAAAATTGGTTCTTGGGGTGGGGTGGGAATATAAAAATCTTAGATATTACAATGGTTTGTCATCCTCCAAAGGGCCAAAGTATATAAACAGATATACAGTACATATCTATGGTACGAAAATTTCATGGGGAGGGGGCAATTAGGAGAAACATGCCTAAAATGGCTTCTTAGAGAAGCAATAATGAAAAATATGTTGAGAAACACTGCTCTAAAGCGTATCCAATCACCTGTGGAGCTTGATAAACTGCACGTGGCCAAGCTCCCAGAGATTCTGATTCAGGAGCTTGGGCTGTGAGCCAGAATTCTGTCTATTGAATAACAACTAACATTTATGGCGTGCTTACCGTATACTAAGTACTCTCCTGAGTGCACCCACGCATCATCTTCACTTTACAGATGAAGAAACAGAGGCACAGAGAGCAGCTTGCCCAAAGCCACTTGGCTAGTAAGTGCCAGAGAAAAGATTTGAACCCTGGCATCAGTGCTCACCTACTTAACCCCTAATCATACGACCTCAAGTACCAGAGCTTGTGCTGGAGGGCAGGAAATATGCCTCATAGTTCTCTTCTATTCCCTTCCACAGGAGCAGAATGCTTCATATATAGAAGGGGCCAACGAGCACTTGTTGAGTTAATGATCATGATATGAATGAAGAACCAAGGAATTGCCAGCCAGACAACAGTAGGGCTACAGAGCACCTCGTATCAAGATCATCAGTCAGGACCACAAGGGCGTAGATTCCATGGCTGACTGGGTTAGTTACCGTGAAGCTGGTTAAATGCGCAAGGACGAAGAAGTCTTTGTCCTTAGTCTGAGAGGTTTAGGTAGTATTTTTTAAATCTCTAGTATATTATGACTATTAACACAGAGTTAAACCAACAAAAATCTCAAAATGTTCATTGCTCATTGTTCCAAAAGCCACTTGATGGTTTGAGATTCCTTTAGAACAGAAGTTCTTAACCTTTCTTAAGTTCCGTGGACTTCTTTGGCAATCATATGTGATGTCACATAACATATATTTAGAAAACTATTCTGAGAAAGGGTGAAGCCTTCGTTTCTAAATGTGTATAATAAAGTCATGAGATTACAAAGGCAACCAACTATATTGAATTATAGTTATCAAAATATGTTTTTAAATGCGTGATAGGGTAATATCTGTGTTTCCTTATTAACATTTAAAAAGACTTAGTGACAAGTCTAAAAACAACTGCAATTTGAAGCTGCAATGAGTGTAAATGATATTTCAAGTTATCTGTAACAACCAAAACGTGACACGGAAATATCTGTGATTTCTATGGGTGACAGAGTCACAGGTACTGTTAATACTAATGTGGTTTGTTGCCAAATTCCTAGTAGAAAGAAATACTAACTTTCAGTTAAAGGTTAGTGAAAATAAAGATGTAAATGTTTCCCCATTCATGGACCCCTTGGCCAGACCCATGGATCTCAGGTTAAAACCCCTGCTGCGGAACTCCGAGAGCCTAGCCCTGTCTGTCTGGCCCGTCTTGATTTAACGAAACTCCATAGACCAGCTCCATCACTGTCAATCTCTTCCGGCAGGAAAAATTTCTCCAGAAGTTCAGGACACAGTCCCTTGACGCAGCAGCAGCTTTGGACACAGTGCCCCTTAGAACGACAAGAAAGGAGCAGTGTTGTGGGGAAGGAGTAGTTAGAAAAGCGTTTCTGGAAAGCAGCCTTTATCTTTGCCTAACAATCAGCTGGGGAATCTAGAAAAAATGTAGATTCTTGGACACTCCCACCCCCACCCCCACCACAAATGCACCTCTCTCCTCTCCCTTCTCTCTCTCTCCCTCTCCCTCTCCTTCTCCCTCTCCATTTCTCGCTCTCTCACACACACACACACACACACACACACACCCTCAGAGCTTCTAATTCAGTGGGTTTAGGGCCCCGCCCAGGAATCCGCATTTTAAAGGATCAGGCCAGGTGATCAAGCTGTTGCTGATCAGGTGCATCAGCCTAGAGTCCAGCTTACCAGAAACCTCTTTTGAGAGCAATTTGTGTTTCCAAAGGGAAGAGAAAGAAGCAAGCAGCAGAGCTTTTCAGAGCACTTCCCAACAGCTGCCAGGCCAGCCCTCAGGTGGCTGGTTTAGGGAAGACGGCCGCCTAACTAAGGATTCACCATCAGGGCAGAGCGGTTTATGGTTCCCATCAGAAACAAAATCTTGTGACCAAATTTTCCTCTTTTGTGAAAGGGAAATACTCCCTCTCCTTTTCTCTTCACCTCCCCTGTTCTTCCCCAGGGATGCTGCAAAGACCAAAAGGAATAAAGACCATGATTCACAGAGAGGCTTGACCTCCTAACAAAGGTGCCAAATAAATACAGTGGTGTTTCAAGAAGCCCCCAACTTTGGAGCACACAGGGTAAGGATTTCTTGGACTCAGGAGGCCTGCTGTTCCATGGTGTACTGGATAACTCCTTTGTCTTATCTGCAATAACTGTATCTGTAATCTGGAAGATAACTTCAGACTCTGTTAAGAGAACAATGATATAAGCCTTTCTCTGTCATTCAGCCCTTGACCTTTTTCTGGAAGAAACGCAGGAGAGAGGTTGTGGCTTCCTGATCCTTTTATATCTTGAGTCTCACCAGTCAAGACTTGATTAGAAACTTAACTAAAGCCACCTAGACTCTATCTAGCACACAAATGGTAAGATTCTTCATTCAGGACTGAATGAATCTAAACTGACACGTTAAAATTGTAGTTTTTTATGTGAACAAAGAAGCAAAATATTTTCCTAACATATTAAACACATCTTTTATATATAACACTATGCTAAATTATATTTATTAGCAATTACAGTGTGATTTAGTTTTCCCCCTCTTGTTATAGGGCTATTTATAGTTCCTGGCAGTTAATTGATCAGTTTTAAATTTTTAACAGCTGCCTATTTAATAGGTGATTGGTCAGTGAAATGTACTGAATTTATGGACTTCTCTCCAGTGTTCCACTCACAAACAACAATAGCACTTACTACTAACTTTTGTTTTTTTCCCCCAATCTCTCTCCAGTGCTTACAACAAAGTCTGACACAGACAATATTTGTTGAATAAATTCTGAGCCAGGCACTGTATTTACTACTTTACTATAGTTAATCTCATTTAACCTGATTAATTAACTATTCCTCATTAAATTCTATGAGGCTAATTAGAAACATTATCACATCTCACTTGATAAACTAAAAAACATCTCTGAAAAACACTGAATGAATTTCTAAGAGAATCACTAGGAAAACTAACACTAAAACTTGGACTTGGTTAGGCCCATGAGTTTATGATCGTTTAACCCAGGGATGAGCAAATTACGGCCAGAGGCCAAATCAGGCCCACTGCGTGTTTTATTGGAACACATCTCACTCATTTACAACTTGGAAAGATGATCTGAAATAAGGAATATTACGAATTCCAAATCCTTATTTCCTAAACCTGAATAAAGAATAAACATGTTAAAAATATTTGGCAATCTTGTTACGTTGATGGTATTTTAATAGATAAATTGTGTTTATATTTGTCAGATTAACCAGATCTTAAAACAGTAAAACATATGGGCATTTACTAATTTATTTTTTCACTCTCTGTCCTGATGTTCAAGGACCATTTAACTGTAAGAAACAGAAGCACAGCGGAGAAAGCGGAAGTGAAGACCGAATCCAAGGGGACTGTAGAATCCAAGGGCAGGAAGAAAGGCCGAGCCTCACAGCTGAAATGGCTAAGAACTAGAAAGACGTTAGAGCCCACGGCCACTTATTTCCCCAGCTCTCCCTCTTTCCAAAACCACACGACCTCTCATCTTAATGCTCCCTGTTTGTTTATCAAACACACATGGCCCACAATGAATGCCCCTCAGTGGTGGCCTCAGTTGCTATATGACCTTATACGTGTAGCTTTTGTGGCTATTACCCCAATCTCTGGGTCAAATTCCTTGTTCAAGCATCTAATGCACTACTGCTGGGGGAATATGTGATATTGAGGTCTGTCTCTTCCATGTTATGGAGAGTCAAATTCTCCAAGAAAGCTGTAAGGAGGAGAATAAATGATTGTCATCACCAATGAGCCCTATTAAAATGATTCTCAGTGTGATGGAGGTGGGTGTCTATCCTTAAGATTGCACTATAACACTGTAAAAAACCACTATTACTCATAGGAGTATATCATGTCCTTTAATTTTGCCTGTCTGGATAAAAGGTGGAAAACCATGCTGTAGTATGATTTATAATAATGTACTATGTTAAGGAGAAAAAGCTTTGTTATTTCCAGAAGTATTTTATTTGGAACTAATACAAACATATGATAAATGTGTTCCTTGAAATATTTAATTTAGTATATATTCTTAAACAACAACTGATAACTAAATGGAGTCATTGAGATGATAATTTGCATTACTTTGATGTGCTGTAAATGTCACTTTTCTTTTGGCTCCTTAATCTGACCTACATATTTGCTTGCCTTCTGTGTATTTCTTGTAATATTTATGCTTAGCAAAACAGGAATACCAATAAGTACCACAATTTTATAGGCCTATCCAACAGCAGAATGTCTAGTCTATTGGTATACTTTAATGATACTATCATGTCTCTGTCCCAGTACACTTTGTAGCAATTTTCCAACACATTCTTAGGATTACATTTATAATGCAGTATTAATCCATTTGCTGACTCACATCTGAGGTCATAATGTTGACCTGCAAAATTAACAGTATACTCGTGCTGTTCATCCAGCAGCTAAGTATAACCTCCAATTATTTTATAATTGTTTTGATGAGTGTAGTTTCTTTTGTACATCAAAATGATAATCCTTTCCCAGCTGAACTTACCCTTGGATTGTTCCCCCTTGTGAAAAAAAGTCTCACATTTGTAAATTAGTTGATCCAGATTGGTGGTGTTTTCCCAGACCAAAGTACGGTGTCTTTCTCTATAAAATTCTAGTTTATTCTATGAGTGAGACTGTGATTTGGGGCTATTGTCATGTGTCTTTGCATCACGTAACATTTGCTGAGTGCCCACAATATTCAAAGCATGGTGCTAGAAGTTTGGGTTACAAAAATGAATAAGGTAGTCACTGTCCTCAAAGAGCTTCTACTTGTTAGGGAGCAGTCACTAAAACATCTAAACCTGATTAATTATGACACCTGTTATAAAAGACTAGAGGGATGAACAAATGCTATGGGAGAACAGAAAAAGACACTATTAATTACTCTGAGAGTGAGACAAGAAAAATCGCATATGACCTTTCAGTTTGGCTTTGAAGGAAAAAAGAAAAATTCAGGCAAAAGAGAACAATATGAGAAAGTATGGTGAGGTGAGGCAAAATAATTAAATTAGTAAAAAGACTGTGTCTAGGATGGCTGCAGTTTTTTAGGGAAAGAGGTAAGAAATAAGGCTGGATAAAGAAGATGGGACCATGGTATAAAAAGCCTTGCTTGCCACTCTAGGGCATTGAAATGGATCATAAAGACAGTGGAAAACCATTGAAACTTTTTAATTTGAGGATTTACAAAAGCATGTTTGTGTTTTAGAAAGATAATTCATGTGACAATGTGGAGGACTGACCAAACTGCAATGATTTCCATAATATTCATCTAGTATCATTTTAGTTTCCCTCATTCTGCAATACAGATTTTTTTTTAAATTTAATTAATTAATTTATTTTCCCCCAAAGCCCCAGTAGATAGTTGTATGTCATAGCTGCACATCCTTCTAGTTGCTGTATGTGGGACGTGGCCTCAGCATGGCCAGAGAAGCGGTGCGTCGGTGCGCGCCCGGGATCCGAACCCGGGCTGCCAGCAGCGGAGCGCACGCACTTAACCGCTAAGCCACGGGGCCGGCCCTGCAATACAGATATTTATCCATTTATTCATTTAACAACTCTCCCGTGCCAAGAATCCTATTTTGAGTTATCATGACCAAGTATATATTATTGCCATTGATTAACTAATGGTTAATTCCTTTCAACTTCAAGAAGCTCCAATATTCTTAGATTTCCTTTGTACTAAGTGTACAAATGTGACTTTTTAGTAGTTAAGCCTCATTTACATCAAGTTTGCTTCTTTCCATTTATAATTATGCAATATGGAGTTGTATATCATTATTCAAATTATTTAAAAACTTTCAAAAAGAGAAAAAAACATAAATTACCAATATCAAGAATGAAAGAGGAAACATCACTACAGATCTTACAGATATTAAGAAGATAATAAGGAAAAATTATCAATAACTTTATGCCAATAATTCCAACAACTTATATGAAATGAACATATTCCTTGAGAGGTACAAATGACCAAAACTAACAAAAGAAGAAATAGAAAATCTGAATCGCCCTATGTCTATGAAATAGCTAAAATTCCATTATTTAAAAGCATTCTCACAAAGAGAATTCCAGGTCCAGTTAGCTTCACTGGTGAATTCTACTGAATATTTAAAAAATAGTAACAAACACACAAACTCTTTGAGAAAATAAAGGAGGAGGAGCAGATGCTTCCCAACTCATTTGATGAGGAAAGCATTATTATAATACCAAAACCAGACAGAAACATCGCAAGAAAACTACAAACCAATAGTCCTACAGACTCAAAAGTTCTCAATAAAATATTATCAAGTTGAGTCCAGCCATGAACAAAAAAGAATATTACATCATGACAAAGTGGGGTTTATCCCAGAAATGTGAGTTTGGTTTAATATTCAAATTATTTTAAAAGTTTAAAAGCTGAGATTTAGAAGTAACATAAAATTTCAGTAAGTGTGCACGGGGTACATGACTGATAGAGGGATGCCAATCCTCATAACTGATGTCTTATTTTCTTTTAGCTTAATAGACTCAGACCTAGTCAGATGCACAGAGAGGGCTGTGCAGCCTAGGACTAAGAGAGTCTGTGCACGATACCTTCCCAGCCACAATGATTGGTTAAGGTGTGGGTCCAATTAGAGTGAAGTCTAAGACTTCGTTTGTTAGATGAGCAAAGAGAAGTTCTTTCTTACTCTGGATTCTGAGTCATACATATGTTATCTCCAGAACTGCTGCAGCCACTTTGTTATAAGAATGAAGCTGACATACTAAGAAGGCCAGTGAGAGAATCATACAAAGAAAACATAGAGGTGAAGCCCAGATCAAACCATTCACAAAGACCATTATACATCTGAATTTTTTCATAAAAGTCAATTCCAATCTTAGTTAGTTGGAGTATTTTTTATTAACTAAGTAATGAATAACCATAGAAGAAAAATATGAAAATACAGATAAGCCCACTCTATTTCTATTACTTTTGTGTTTACCATAGAAATTTAACCACAGTATTTAACTTACAAATTCTAAAATTAATCAATATCTGTATCATCTTCCTGAACAATACAAGGTCACTAGAACACTTTAACTCTGATAATCTCCTACAATTTATAGCTATGTTTATAGCTACGTACTTTTGATATATCTTTTTTCCAGCCCCTCAAAATTATTTTTTTACAGTGTTTGCTTAGATTTACCCATATTTTTATATTTTGTTTTATCATCTCATCTTGAATCTCAGATCATCGATTGGGAATCATTTTCTTCCATCTGAAGCATATGTGTTAGAATTTCCTTAGGTTAGGGATTGTTGATTGCAAACTCTCTCAGTTTTTGTTTGTCTGAAATGTCTTCATTTTGTCCTTGTTTTGAAAATATATTTTTGATAGGCATGCAATTCCAGAGTGAGAGTTATTTTCTTTCAGTGCATTAAAATTACTCCACTTTCTTTTGTCTCCCGTGGTTGTTCTCAGTTTACTTTTCTTGGTAATCTGTTTCTTTTTCTTTTAGGAGTTTCCATGCCACTGCTGTTCTACATTTATCTGCAAGGTGGCTGGGTATGGATTTTTTTAAAAATTTATCCTGCTTGGGAACTGACCTGCATTTTGAATCTTTGTATATATGTTTTTCATTCTTTCTGGAAAGTTCTCTACCATTAACTCTTGTAATATTGCCACTACTCCATTCTATCTCTCCTCTCTTTCTGGAATTCCAATTTGTATGTGAAATCTTCTCACTCTATCATTCATGTCTTAACGTCTCTTCATGTTTTCTGCCTCTTTATATCTCTATACAACATTCGGCACAATTTTCAGTACTATCTTCCAGTTCACTAATTCTGACTTCAGCAGTGTCTAATTTGCTTTTAAACTAACCTATTGAATTTTTTCAAGTATTATACTTTTCATTTCTAGAGGTTCTACGTGATTAGTTTTCAAATTGTCTTGGTCATCTTTTAGTCTTTTATTTCTTTAAACATGTTAAACATACCAATTGTGTTGATAATTCATTGTTATAGCTTTTGTGAGTTTATTGACTCTACTGGTTCACGCTTACTGTGGCCATGCTTCCTTGTGTATTTTGTGATTTTTGATGGTGACCTAGTAATTCTTGGGATATATCTGTAGGACTTTTTTGATGCCTGGATTGAAAGCACCTTCTTTCTGAGAGGATTTGTGTTTACTTTTTCCAAACCCTAGTGGAACACTACTAATCTGATATCACTTTAAAGTTAATATTCATCTTGAAGTTTTTCAGACCATGTGGGTGAATTCAGGCTGGAATCCCTAGAAGTTGCCTTGTGGTTATGAATTCTGAGGAGAGAGTTTCCTCCTTCCAAAGTTTAAACACTGCAATTCTCCTTGCAATCCCCTTAGGAAATGGGAAGTAAGGTGGGTTTATTTCATTGTCACACTGAATAAGTGTACATGTTCACTGTCAGTGTCTAATTTACTTTCACAGTGAGTATTCTGCATCCTAGAAAAATGTGAGAGTCTCAAAATTAGACCCTCTAACTTGAGAGCACCTTGGAATTAATCTTTTGTCCCTTGTACTCCTCAAGACTCAAAAAGTGAAGTTCAAGTTCAAAAGATTTGCCAATTGCCACCAAAGTGAAAGACATTTTCAGTGTTCAAGTTCATGCTTTCACTTAGTTTTGCCATCTATGTATTCCATACTTTCTTGCCATCTCACTGATGTATTTAAACACAAGTTCTTATTTTTTTAATCCAAGATATTTAAGGTTTTTAAAGTTTGTTTTACAAAGGGAGTGTCAGTCTGGGTATCTAGTCCATCACGCAGCCAGATATGGAAATCCTCTTTACATGTCTTCTCTCACGCTATTCCATTAGCTGGAAGACTCTCTTTTCATACTTTGCCAGTTACCAATTTATTGCCTCAGTTCCAAATTCACTCTTCATTGCCTGCTGTGCAAAAATGCAGCTGGGCCTTTTAAATGGTTTTTATTTGCCAACTGACAAAATGCTAAACTTTGTCAATAGAGGGCGGTGGAGAGACACTGGGGGATGAAGGGATTTTCCTGCCTGTTCCTGATGTGCTCCTTCAGCAGGGTTTTGCAGCATGTGCAGCTTCTCCAGCACCAGGCTCCTGTAGCACTCACAACTTCCCCAGTGCCTGGCTCCTGTAGTGCACATGGTTTCCCGGGGACCCACCCCCTGCGGTGCAGGCAGCTTTTCCAGCACGAGGCTCGGGTAGCTCAAGCAGCTCCCCCAGTGCAGGGCAGTCAGCAGCAAGCAGCAGCCAGCAGCTTTCCCCAGCACCTGCTTGGGCTGTTTCCTAGCAGAGTGCCTTCAGTGAGACGCTCCTTGTGAACAGCTCTCCCCCTGCACCCTAGAGAATATATTTCCAGGACTTCCTTCATAGCAACTTCTTTGCCATTCAGCGAGTCATGGGTGTAAACTGTTTTGGATCTCAGACCTGGGGCAGAGGGAAGGAGCTCTTCATTGCATATATTGGTAGGGCTGAGTAGTGGCTGATCCTTATACATGCTATTTCTATGTTCTTTAGAGTCCTCTTTACTTCTTACTAGCCAATCCCTCCTTAATCAGATTCCTGTTTCTTTATATTAAACTTTCCCTGTTCAATTCACTGTATGGATTTTGTCTCCTGATTTGACCCTGACTGATGAACACAACTTCATCTGGTAATCTCCTCCTTCCTCCTCAAGATTCAGCACAGCCATCATTACCATTCTGGTTCAGGGGTACAGAATAAATCATATGAAAATGCCATTTTTGTAGCTCAAAAATAGTTGAATATTAGCAATTTCAACTGGTTCAAACTAATATTTTCTCTGGAGTTCCCACTGCATCCCTCTGCCAGCACTTATCTCAATAATTGAAAAATACTAATTTTTTATATAATGCCACCTACTATAAAATGCACACTCTTGGGAACAATTTTTAATCTTTTATTCCTAATGCCTAAATGCCTAATGCAATTCACAGTAATTACTATATGCTCAAAAAAAAAATGCTTGTTGAACTAACTGAACACTGGTAAATCATTTAGTCTCTCTAATCTTTAATTTCTTCTTCTTCTAACTGGGATCATTAACACCTGCTCTATTTAATTCAAAAGTTCTTAAAATGGGCTAAATGAATATTTGTTCCTACTTAGTACAACTGAAGGCAGATCATGTCACTAAATGTGTTATTTTATGTGAGAAAAATAATTGAAGAACTACTCAATAATAAAATTTTATTTTTCACATATAATTAATTGTAGAGTCATTTAAAGAACACAAAAAGTTAAAGAAAATAAAAAATTTTTCAAAATTCTACTAACAAAGGTAAAACTGTTAATATTTTCTTGTAGTTATTTCTAGTACTTTTCCATGAACACTTTAAAAACTAAAATTAAGACAAAAAACTATATGTATAGTTCTTTATCCTCTTTTTTCCATTCAAAGTAACATTGTGAGCATTTTCCTATGTCATTAAATACTTTTTAAAAATGTTTTTATTGGCTGAGTAATTTTCTATCATATGAATAAAACCATCAATAATTTATCAAATTATGTGGATATTTATGATGTGTTAATTTTTTTGCAGTTAAAAGAGTATTATGATAAACATTCTTACAAATATTTATGCACATCTCTCATTGTTTCCTTAAAAGAAATTAGTGGGAGGACATAATAGATCAAAGCATACAAATATTTCTATGGTTTTTTGAAACTATTGCCAAATTTCCTTCCAAAAACTATGCACTAGTTTGCACTCCAATATGAGAATAGCATTTCAACACATACTCAGCAACAAAATGGTTTGAAAGAAAATTGCCAATTTAGTTGCTGAAAATACTATTTACTTACATTTGTACTTCTTTTATTTTTAGCAATTGTTATGCATGTTTTCATGTTTATTCCTTTTGATAAGTTTTGTGTGTGCGTGTATGTGTGTGTGTGTGTGTGTGTGTGTGTGTGTGTGTGAGGAATATCAGCCCTGAGCTAACATCCATGCTAATCTTCCTCTTTTTGCTGAGGAAGACCAGCTCTGAACTAACATCTATTGCCAATCCTCCTCCCCCTTTTCTTTTTTCCCCCAAAGCCCCAGTAGATAGTTGTGTGTCATAGTTGCACATCCTTCTAGTTGCTGTATGTGGGACGCAGCCTCAGCATGGCCGGACAAGCGGTGCGTCAGTGTGCGCCCGGGATCCGAACCTGGGCCGCCAGTAGCGGAGTGCGAGCACTTACCCGCTAAGCCACGGGGCCAGCCCCTGATGTTGAGTATTTACATGCACTCTGCTTTTTTAAAAATTGGGATCAACATATGTTTTTTACTTTTTTATTTACATATTTTTAATTTTTACTTTTAATTTTTGAAAGTTCTTTATATATGATGGCTATTAACCAACTTTTCATATATTTTGAAAATGTTTTTCCTTATCATTTTCATTTTAGTTATGATAGGCTTGTGAAATTTTAAATTTTTATAGCCAAGTATCCTGTGTGGTTATGTTATGTACTGAATATGTACAATCTTTTTTCTAGGGTTTCTTGCACTGATTTTATGTTAAGAGAGTTTCTCCCCATCCTGACATCAGGGAGTCCCACCTCTATTCTATCCTTTTCTATCCAGTCCCGGCTGTTTTATTATTTCAGTTTTAGTGTATCACATGAGGTAGAGTGTGACTTATTTTTTTCTAAAAATATAATAACATAACCATTATTTGATAATCTGAAAGTTAACATTAATATATTTTCAAAATCTGTAGAAAATACCAGGCATTTTTGCGAGGTGGGGATTTGGAGGAATTGAGCTATGTTCTTAAAAAAAAACTAATAATAAATATGGTTTTGCTTTATTTGTTGTATGATTGTCTGATAAAATGTATAGTGTCCATATTGGCCTAGCCTTTACAGGTCTTTTATTATTTATGATTTTCATTAAAGAGATTGTTCTTCTCAACATGCAAGTGAATCCTGTTTGCTAACATTAATTTTCCTAGCTTAGAGATGGTAGGCATGTTAATAGTCAACTGTCTTTTGAATATGAAATACTGTCTTTGCTGAAGAGGAGTGTGTGTGCGTGTGTGTGTGTGTGTGTGTAGGTGCACGCTCATGTGTGTTTTATGTTTGTGAAATATCTGGCAGAAATTCCAGTGGAGCTGAAGGAAATAAATGGTAGTTTTACAATGTGTCCCTCCCTATCCCATTCTTTTGGCTTCCAGTACATTCTACTTTTCTTGCTTGCCACAACAGATGACACTTGCATTTTTATCCTCTCAATCAGTATCTTAGACATCCAGAGTTCTCAGGTTGTGTTGTATGAGGACTAAGAAGGTTTCTGGGGTGTTCTAATTAGGTACAACACATAATTTCATGGAATGTATTAGAATTTCCCAAGAGATTTTGGACCACATCCCCCACTTGTCATTGGAGTCTGCTATACATTTCCTACGGGCAACTCAAAATAATTATCAAGGCTCCTTGGAAGTATAAGACGGATCAATCAAAGTTCTGGTTGAAAACAACCAACTGCCACTCTGGCTAATTTACTCAGAAAAATGACCTTAACTTTAAAAATATTTAACAGCTCATGGAATTTCTCAGAGGCCTGCAGAGCCAGGATTAGAGGCTTTCGTGCCAGGCATGGTACACTAAAACATGGTACAGAACTAGCCTCATGATGTGGCTCCCACTGCAACTGCCACTGCACCATTACCAAGATGGATTCTGAGAAGTCCCTGCTTCTTCACATCCTGACTTTGATCCAGAGTCCAGAGTGGGTGAGTCTGATCGGTGGACTTTATGACATAGATGCAAGGAAAGTGAGTTGCTGGTATTTCAGTGCTTAAGACGAGGGTTGCCCATTTTATGAGGAAGGAGTTCAGATGCGGGGTAGACATAAAGAATGTCAGATGTCCATACCCTAGACCAGTGTAGATGAACACCCAGTGTTTTTACAGAAATATGGACACTGGGTGACCAGGAGTTCTCAAAGGGATTGACAGTATCTCCATATACCATCTGGAGCTTCTTATTTAACAAATATTTACTAATAGAAATCTACCATATGCAAGGCATGATACAATGTATAAAAAATTCTTGCAATCTAGTCATGGAAGCAAGACATATCAAAATTTTAAAAGGTTGAGTTAATTAAAACACAAGGGTAATGCAAACTAGTGCAAAACTGTTGTCTTAGTTTTGGTTTCTCTCAAAGCAGAACCTGAGGCAAGCACTTGGGTCAGGCAGTCTATTTTGGACTTGGTCCCAGGAAGCAAGAGTGAGAGAGAAGGGAAAATGCACGAGAAAAAGAGGAAAAGCCAATATAACAGTGTCATTTAGAGGTTGTTGTGTAGATAATGGGGGCTCATTTCTCTCAGGATCTCTAAGAAGCATACAGAATAGAAATGTCAGGTGGCAGCATTTATCCCTGGTTCCCACACCCCACTGATGAAGGGTTTTCCCCAGGAACGATAGCTCTCCCACACTTGCAGGCTGAGCTTGTGCACAGCATGAGCTCCCTTGTCTTGGGAAAGCCCTGTGAGCAAGTGCACTTGAGGTGGGTGAGGTGGGATGCCCACTGAGTGAGGTGAGACTGAGTTTGCACGGGCCCTTCCACAGAGCTGCAGCTGAAATCAGAGGTGGATCAAAGGGATGTGACAAGGTCACTAGAGGTGCTTGTTACAACTGTCAACCTACAGAAACACTAATGGGGGTGATGCATTCAAATGAGCACAAAGTCACCACGGGCTGGAGTGTTTGGGGAGGCTTCCTTAAGGAGGCCGGACTCCAGCTGAGCCTGGGAAGAACTGACACAATTTCTCATGCCAGAAATTTTGCAACACATCAGGATCTGGAGTTTTCCAAAGTCTGGCTGTGCTGAAGGCAGCAGTTATATATTCCAGTGCATTGCGCCTCTGTAATTCAGTCTATACTCTATTTCTCTTCTTGCAATAACATTACACTGAGGTTATGGCATTTAGGCGTCTTTCAAATGCTTGCCCAGGCTTTAATACCAAAAAATATTCCCTCTCTTCAAGTGATTTTAGAGTACTAGAAATTCTGATACAGTTAATAGTGGTTATTTTAAAAGTCCTTTGTATAAAAATAGTCAATGATAGGGGCCGGCCCGGTGGCACAAGCGGTTAGGTGCGCGCGCTCTGCTGCGGTGGCCCAAGGTTCACCAGTTCGGATCTCAGGCGCGCACCGACACACTGTTTGGCAAGCCATGCTGTGGTGGCGTCCCATATAAAGTGGAGGAAGGTGGGCACGGATGTTAGCCCAGGGCCAGTCTTCCTCAGCAAAAAAAAAAGAGGAGGATTGGCAGATGTTAGCACAGGGCTGATCTCCTCACAAAAAAAACAAAAACAAAAACAATACAATATGTGAATGGCAGTTGGATCCTGATTTGAATAAAGAAACAAAAAATATTTTTAAAAAAATAGTCAATGATAGTTTAACTTAATGATAATTCTGATAAAATAAGCTATTACTACTGAGTAAAATAAGCGACAGATTTTTCCCTCTGAATTTTCATAGCCCTGCTTGTAAGTCATCTGTAAAATAAAAATAAAGAAATTTCTTTATATTTGGGAGCCAGCAATTATATCAAAGTATATATATTTATAGAAGTGTTTATAATCTTAATGTAAAATGTGGGTCTATCGAGAATTATATTTTTTCATTCACTTCATTTTATTGCCGTCAACATAATCTACTCATTCTATTGAAAGAAGTAAAACTCCCTTTCTCTTAAAATTTATATGATATAGACTTTCCCTAAACCATCTTGCATACTCCCCAATTATTTCAAAGCCAAGTGTTTTCAGACTTACAGATGCTCCTGGCATGAGGCTATTTGGTTGTCTCTTCCTTCTCTCACACTGAAATGGGATTCCTTATTCCTCACTCTTCTTCTCCTGAGAACACTCTCTCTACGGACAACCCGCTAACCTGACCTCAGTTGCTGATACCATAGAAAAATGTATAAAAATCCCATGCCTCCCAAGCCCATTCATTCCATGCCTCCCAACCCCATTCATTCCTCTTCATTCCAGCCCCGTGTAATCGCTCTATGTTCTCCTCTCCCACCTCCCTGCTTTTTCATCACCTCAGGTGACAGTTATTCCCACCAGAGACAACTGCTTACATTTAAGAGGTCCTTTTAAAATACCCTCCTGCTTTCCTCGCCTTCCCCAACTTTTGACAATTTCCTCAGTAAAATCCCTACTTCTTTGCTTGGTGAACCTAGATAATGCTCTTGAACGCAATTTGTAAACTCTAAAGCAGTGCACCAAGGCAGTTTATTGTTATCGGTTGTGATCTCCCCAAATAACCCAAGTCGGGCCTGATGAGTAGTGCCCACGATAGGTGTTTCGAAAAACAGAGAAAAGTGAAGTTTCATATGTAAAGTTTCCTTTCTCATTCCAAAAGTACGTAACATTCCATAAAAATGGAAAATAAAAATGTACCCAAATCTGACCATCCAAAATTAGTCATTTTTTTCTTCCTGTATTCTTATCTATGCTTATTTTCTTACAGGTGTGGCCATATTATATTTACAATTTTACAGCCTGCCCTTTTCAGTTAACATTATAGTAGAAAAACTTTTAATGTTATTATATACTCCATAACATCCTATAAATGAAATATTTATTGAAATTTTACACAACAAAAATGCCAGCACCATTAACCTCTCAAACTTTTGAAGGTATTCAGAAGTTCCCTTTAAAACATCCATAAATTTTTCCACCTATCCCCTCTAATTAAACTTGCCTTTACTCAACTCACTATTAAAAATAAATACATGCACATTAAATAGGTTAATTGTATGGTATATAAATTATATTTCAATAAAGCTGTTATTAAAAAAATTACAATAAACAATAAATACAAATGTCTTTCCCCCTAACTGTGAGTACAGTTTTAATTACTTGTTAGTATGGCAGGATGATTTATTGAAATATTAATTTGGGTTTTGGCCTGTGCACTTTTCTCTGCCCTCAGTCTCAGATGTTAGCCTAAGATTTTGTATTTCCTTTCTTCAGAGTATTTGCATGGCCAAGGAGAAGCTACATGAAGCAAATTCTCTTTCCAACATGGATAAAAACCTAAATTCACTGAAGAGTTTATGCAAGGGATCCCAGAGAGGGAAGGGAGAAAGGGAAGACCCTTTGAGAGAGCAAGAGGGGGAAAGGAGGGCTGTTTTCTAGGTTGGGGAGAGGTCAGGGGGAAAAGGGCAACAGAACCCTAGGGCAGGCGGCCCTGGATTGGGGTACCTGGCAGGGCCAGGTCCCAGGCACAGATATAACCAGCCTCACCCAGCAGTGTCACCGAAGCATCAGCCCCTGAGACAACAGGTCCTCATGGGCTGGTACAGGTTCCAGTAGAAATAGGGTTGATCCTGGGGTACCAGACGGGCTTCCCAGGAGCTTTGCAATTTCAAGAGAATCCAGTAATTTTACACAAACCCTTGATTGTCCCAACAATCAGAGCCTGAATTTGTTGCCAGAATGGAGGCCAATGATGTAGGCTCAGGTTTAAACTGGTTTTCAGGACAATAAGAAATGCAACTGTTTTTACTAAGAACATTCATATTTGCTATACTAGTACTGCAACCATACAGATTGCAATTATTTTCTAAATATTACCTCATATATGACGTTACCAATCAATTTTTTAAACGCAGGCTTTTTTCCCCTCACAATGGATAGACTGCTCTATTTTAAACCTGGAAGGGAGGATCCTGTAGATCTAGTCCACCCTCATTTTCCAGATTAAAATGAATCTGCAGAAGGTTAGGTGAGTCCACCAGAGTCACAGAGGTGCACCTGAGCTAGAATAGGGATCCTCACTCCCAGGCAGTGTTCCTCCACCTTCTCAGAGGAGGGTTGGCTGTCACCACATTGAAGTGCTAGTAGATAGATGAGTTACGGAGCCCCGCCAGGCAGTCTTGTTGGTCTACTCCATGGATACAGATGTTGAGCTGGATAATCATCACATGTTTGCTTGTGATAAAGCTTGGCTTGAGTGACATTCACTTGAGAACGGTGGGCTTTCAAGTTTGTATAGTTCACCAGAAAACGTCATTGCAACCCAAGTCGCACATTGACCATGGCCCTTCTCCCAAGAACAGCAGTGAGCAACTGTCATCACTATGATATTCTGTGTAAGGAAAGCACATTATTCCCCCATTTGTTGCTTTTAGGATTCCTACAGTGATTTCCAAAAGACACACTTTGACCTACATATTTATTACTCCTATAACATAACAGTGTTGTGATTCAAAAGCAAAGAACCAGCAGAAATGACAACATAAGATGCAAAGGGTCAGAAGTATGTGAAACAAAAGAAATGATACGTTGTGCAAAGGTTAGTTGTACATAAGGATATGTAATAACACGAAAGATTAAAATGAAGTAGATGCTTTTGCTTGTACACTGGTTAGAAAAACCAGTATGGCGAGGCAGAGGTGTGCATGGTTTATCATGACACAGGTAGATTGTATGTCATTGTCTCTTCATTGTCATCCTTGGCATGCTGGTTAAATATTTGTTATGCATTTTATCATCATTTAAGCACTTTCCTACTCACTAGCTTAGAAGCAATTTAAGCAATTTTAAATTCCCACTCTGGGAAAATAAAACTGCCATTAGAAGAAAACACATTTACTTTGATTTATTCCCATCAATACATTTTAATTCAAAAATATATTTTTTTGATTACACCTTTGTTCAATAATTGCAACTACACACTATGGTTTTTGTTGAAGGAATGAAATGTAATTTTTATCTGGTAACCTCACTAAATTTTGTATCTAAGGTTTGGGCTTTATTTATGAGAGTGGTTTTTCTCATTATAAAAATGTAAATAAGTGAACAGTTCTCTCAGGTAAACAGATTATTTTGTGATATTACTAGGTCACCAGTGCTGAAGTTAAAGTTGAGAAATAGAGATGTGAAAGGCAGGTGGCCAGTCACAAGACCTCATAGGGTCAGTAGCCTTTGAGGAGTTTCCCTAGCTCAGTATGGGTCCTGAGTATTGTGAGACCAGACACTTGATTTTATCAATGTATCCAGATTTGATTAATTCAAGCATGTAATTCACGTCTAATAAATTGTCAAGGTACTGATCTATAAACCCAGATGCAGATTTACTCCTTTATAATGGAAAGGAGAACTTGGGTTATGAAGTCAGCAGAACCGGGTTCTGATCCAGGCTCACCACTACTAACTGCGAGGGTAGCTACGGAATTTCTCTGAGACTCACTATTTTCATCTGTAAAATGCAACTGCCATGAGGATTAAAAGAAAGGTATAAAGTACTCAGTGAATGGTGACTATTATGATAAGCATGACGATGGTGATGAGAACAGAGGAGGAGGAAAAGGAGGGGGAGGAAGAGGAGGAAAAGGAGGGGGAGGAAGAGGAGGGAAAGGAGGAGTCGGAGGCTGCAGGAATCACAGGGACTAGAAGACTTGTGCTGGATGATCAAAGACAGTCAAGAGAGAATTAGAAGGTACTTGTTTGGCAGAGAATCAGAGCAAAGAGAATTAAGTGGAATATTATAAAGCTTGGGCCTCCAGCCCTGAAGATCTGGTAGACCCTCTACTCTGGGGATAGGCCTGTCTGGCAGACAGGATAAGTTGTTTCTATTCCAGCACCTAGAACAGTGCCTGGTAAACAGCACTTAATAAATAAAAATAAAGAATAAATAGATAAGAGTATCCCAACCCATAGACAGCACAGGAGACAGCAACAATTCCCTTCTCTTTGGTTCACTTGTTTCTGGACTCAATTGAGGTATTGCTTCCTCTCATTTCTCCCCAATTCTCACACTATATGAACAGAAAATTTCTGCAGTAACACAATCAAGTGATTCACAGATTTCTCTGTTACATCAATCACGTTTAGACATTGTCTAATTAAACTCAAATCACTTTGTCATTCACTGCAATCATATTTCCAAATTCTGCAAGTTCTGCCTTATAATCTAACACATGGTTATGGTAGAGACTGGCTAGATGCTCCTGAAACTCATGGCTTCTTTGTCCTGGGCACACAGCTAGTTACATTTCTCACGACCAACACAGCTGGGTGTGGCTACAGTAGAGAGTTCTAACCAACGGAATGTGTGCACAAGTGATGTATATTTCTTCCTATTTGCAACTCAGCCCTCTATCTTCCTTTGTCCAGAGGAATGTAGAGAATCCATTCGCCCTAAAAGATGGTGGAGTCAATGAAAGAAAAAAGCCTTAGTCCCTGAAAAATCACAGGGAGCAGAGTCAGCCTCCCTTCCCACCATCACATGAACATATATCAACCCTCATTGGACTGTGATGGGAATGAGAAATTTATCTTTATTGTATTAAGTCATTGAGATTTGGGGGTTATTTTTACAGCAGTTAGCCTATCCTGACTAATTTAGAACTGTATTCATGTTACTCTACTGACTTTCATTCCAAATATATATATATATAATAATATATATATAATAATATATATTATTATATAATAATAATATAATATAATATAATAATATATATAATATATAATTATATATATATATATATATATTTGGAATGGTTGAGAACTTGGAATGGTTCATTTTTGTCCTGTGTTCCATATTTTCATGGCTACCCAAACACGGCCTCTTTCTTCTGTTCTCTTAGTCACTCATATCACACCAAATCAATCAATAAACAATCAATTCTGCCCCTAAATATCCTTGTCTCTTTACCCCACTACCTTGTTTAATAGACCCCTGATTTTCCCACTTGGATCACTGAAATAGCCTCCTATAGTTTCTTCTTGCCCTCAGTCTTTCATTCCTTCCATTCATCGGCCAGCCCTTGCCACAGTGGTCTTTCTGACATGAAAATCTGATTTTGTCATTCCTTTGCTCAGAATTCAGTAACTCCCCATCACCTTCTGGTTAATATCTAAAGAAATTAGCCTTCTTTTAAAGCCTCTTTGCTTGCTTCTCCTTCATCACACACCCTAAACTATTATAGCTCAATGGTCCCCAAGTGTGAGTCTAAATTACCTAGGTTCCCAGGCATTACTGAAAAGAGCTCTGGAATACACAAGTGGTCCAGACATTACTTATTGACTGAACAAATGATATGGCTTGAATGTATATGCACTACTATTGAATGAGTTAACATATATAATGATGCAATATATGTGAGCTATTATTATTATTACCATCATCTTTCAAATGCATGTATTTGCTATTGTGATTAAGAAAATAAAATTTATTTGAATGTAACTATTTGTACATAGCTCTTATTCATAGGATGTTAAAATAGAACTATTGTCACGTGCATCAGGGGCTCAACATTTTGCAGTTAAAAAGGGATCATTTCTTGACTATTTGGGAACTACTACCCTAGCCGTTCCAAATGATTTGCACTTCCTTGAAGGGAGAGTGACGTGGGAGCGGGGCCTGTGGTGGATTCTGTGGCTTGGCTTGCTCCCCTTGCCTTCCACCCAACTTCTAGGGTGCCTTCCTGTGCTGCAGAGACTAGAAAGCTAAAGCCTACCTTGCTCAACTTCTTTTGCAGCAAGTGTTCTGCACACACAAAATAACATGTACTCCTGTGAGATTTAGAAATCTAAAACAGAGCTGAGGCCATCTTCCTGCTCTCCTGGCTGTTTTTCTACTGGCAAGCAATTCAGTAGAGATCCTTTTCTCTAGCAGAGTTCCTGCATCCAGCGGCAGCAGCATCAGGGCTGTCTTCCTGATTCCTCAGCAGTGAATGGCAGTGTGTTCTTGGACTGAATAATTCCAGGGTTGGCCTCAGTGAATCAGTACTGTATTCTTTTGGGAGTTGTTCCCGGTGAGCCAGTCTACAGCTCATTCTTCCAGCCCTTCCACGATTTTGTGCTAATTACCTATGGATCCTAAATCCTTTCTTTCTTAAAATGACTACGTTGGTTTCTGTTTCCTGCACTGACCCCTGACTAATACAGCCCTTGGAAAATATTGCTCTAACATGGAATGCATGTCCCCTCCTCACCCCTTGTCCTCTTCTTGTCCTCAGGTCAAGTGTCTTTTTTTCTAGGAAGCCTTCACCAACCCCCTCAGCTGAGTCAAGTACCTTTCCTTTCTGCCCTAGTCATAACGCAAGGATGGTACTTCTCACTGCTGTATAATAATGGTCTATATTTGTCTATTATTTGTCCCTAAAGGTTAACTAATAAAGCTACTTTTTGTTAGTCACTTGTTTCCAGGTAGGTGCACCGTAGGGTTTGTGGAGTGAATGGATGAATGAATGAACAAATGGGGATTTCCATGAATAATGAGTAACAAGTAGCCAACCCATAAAGAAGGAAATGCAGTAACATGGAGAAGACGTGTATAGTTTTTCTTTTAAAATGGTACCATGTGCAAATATATGTAAAATAAGGCAGGGCTGAAATGCCATGAGTCTACATGTGTTATCCTTAGACCCCAAGAAAGACCCTGGAGTCTAGGCCAAGGATTGGCAATTTTTTTCTGTAAAGGGACAGAGAGTAAATAATTTAGGTTTTGTGGGCCATATGATCTCTGTCACAACTACCCAACTTTGCCATTTTCGAGAGAAAGCAGCCATATATAGAAGCAGATAATATATAAATAATGGGAGTGGTTGTGTTCCAGTAAACCTTTACCTATGAACATTGAAATGTGAATATCATATAATTTTCACATGTCACAAAATATAATTCTCTTAATTTTTTTCAACCATTAAAAAAAAGTAAAAACAGGGAGAGGGGGAAGTGGGCAGGGGAAGAAGACTTGGCCTGCAGGCAGAAGCTTGCCAGCCCCTGCTTTAGAAGATTAAGGAAAGGTCTGGGTTTACAGTGTGGAGTGACCGATCTTTTTGAGTGGACCTTTGTGTGCATTTCAATTTCTTTCCATGTAAAATGAAGATTATAATAATTACTTGTGTTATAACATATTACTAATATAATTAACTCTGATATAAAGATAATAATGGTTAAGAGGCTTTGAGACCTTGAGGACAGGCCTTTGTCACTTGTAGGTCTCTTTAAGTTCATAAATACTGGACTATTTTAAGTGTTTGATAGATACCATCTGATGGTAAGGCCTTGAAATTCTACATATATGGCATAACCACTGGTGAGCAGTATGTGGTAAGAACACATTCTCCTCTTCATTTATAGCATGAAAGAGAAAAAGGCACAAACGATATGTCAAAGATTACCGTTCCACTTTTGTTCCCACCCAAAAATGAACAAATCACCTTAACGGCAGTTTCCAATTACGCAGATGTCAAGAGATTATAGGTCCACACATTATACCTGCTTTAGTTTCCAGAAGAAAAATTTTCTTGGAGCTTTTCAAAGACTCATGGAATTGGAGAGGTAGAAGGGACAGCTCCCCCACCCCCAATTCACAGGCGAGAAAGTCTTGGACAGAGAGCTGTCAAATGACAGTGAGTGGCAGGGCTGGGGCATCTGCAGACCCTGGTCTCTGAGTCCCATGGCAGTGTTCTTCCTACTTTATCAGGCTTTCCAAAAAATTATGCTGTTTTGTTTTAATAAAAATTCTCTAAAGTTAAATCCAATCATGAATGTATAGTTAAATCACATACATTTCCCTGAGTTGCAAAGGATTTCTCTCATATAAAACACAGAGATATAGCATAAGAAGCCCTAATTTCTCATCTTTTATTGATAACATTATCCATCACCCAAGGTCCTGAGACATGAAACCAAGGGGAGCGAGGAGTGAAGATTCTACGACTTGAGAGACTAGAGGTGAGTGAGGTCAAAAGAGAAAATGAACAGAAAAGCAGTTCCTCTCACCTAATGGGCAGCATCGCCAAGCTTCCTCCTGCTGCTTTTCTGCTGCGTTTGAGAAATTAAGAAAGGATATCCCACTTCTTTTAGGCATTCCAGTCTCTCACTTTTGCCTAAAATTGCCCAAGTATAGTGAGCTCTGCACCACTTCACGAAAAAAGGCAGTTTCCACCTCCTCCGTTTGAACAATAACATGAGGCCTACCTGATCATCTCATTTATTTTTTTTTTTTTTTTTTTTTTTTTTTTTTATTCTTCAGATATATTTATTATAACTTCCACTAAAAGCAATTTCCATTTCACTATGTTATCTCAGAGTTGTACATTAAAACTTCAGGAAAATAGAAAATAGTAGATAAGATTATAGCTTTTACAGACAAAACTTTAAAAAGTAAAACTAAGTTCCTACATTCAAAGATAGAATAACTATGACAACATTTATAACTATTGTATACAGCAATGTAATTGACACTACTAGGTCTCTGTAAATCAAGCACAAGTAATCACATAATATGTAGGACCAAAGTAAGAAAAACTTCATGAATATCTCTTTCTGCAAATAGGTATTTTCCTAATATGTGACTGTACAGATTCAAGCTTGACTCTCCATTAAAATGACTAAAATAAACTCTAAATTTTAATTCCTTTTTTTGGTGAGGAAGACCAGCCCTGAGCTAACATCTGATGCCAATCCCTGCTCTTTTTTTTTTGCTGAGGAAGACTGGCCCTGGGCTAACATCCATGCCCATCTTCCTCTGCTTTATATGGGACACCGCCACAGCATGGCTTAACAAGCGGTGCGTCGGTGTGCCCAGGATCTGAACCGGCACACCCCGAGCCATCGCAGCAGAACGCGCGCATTTCACCGCTTGTGCCACCGGGCCGGCCCCTCAATTCCTTTTTTTTTTTTTTTTTTTTTGAGTTTATTTTTTTTATTTATTTATTTTTTTTTTATTGCAGTAACATTGGTTTATAACATTGCAAAAATTTCAGGTGTACATCATTGTACTTCTATTTCTGCATGGACTACATCATGTTCACCACCAAAATACTAATTACAACCCATCACCACACACATGTACCCAATTATCCCTTTCACCCTCCCCTCCCCTTCCCCTCTGGTAACCACCAATCCAATCTCTGTCCCTATGTGTTTGTTTATTGTTGTTATTATCTACTACTTAATGAAGGAAATCATACGGTATTTGGCCTTCTCCCTCTGACTTATTTCACTTTGCATTATACCCTCAATGTCCATCCATGTTGTCACAAATGGCTGGATTTCGTCGTTTCTTATGGCTGAGTAGTATTCCATTGTGTATATATACCACAGCTTCTTTATCCATTCATCCCTTGATGGGCACTTAGGTTGCTTCCAAGTCTTGGCTATTGTGAATAAGGCTGCAATGAACACAGGGGTGCATGTACCTTTGCAAATTGGTGTTTTCAAGTTCTTTGGATAAATACCCAACAGTGGAATAGCTGGATCATATGGTAGTTCTATCCTTGATTTTTGAGGAATCTCCATACTGTTTTCCATAGTGGCTGCACCAGTTTGCACTCCCACCAGCAGTGTATGAGAGTTCCCTTCTCTCCACATCCTCTCCAACACATGTTGTTTCCTGTCTTGTTAATTATAGCCATTCTGACAGGCGTGAGGTGATATCTCATTGTAGTTTTGATTTGCATTTCCTGATAGTTAGTGATTTTGAACATCTTTTCATGTGTCTGTTGGCCATCTGTATATCTTCTTTGGAGAAATGTCTGTTCAGGTCTTTTGCCCATTTTTTAATTGGGTTGGTAGTTTTTTTGTTGTTGAGATGCATGAGTTCTTTATATATTTTGGAGATTAAGCCCTTATCAGATGTATGGTTTGCAAATATCTTCTCCCAATTGTTAGGTTGTCTTTTCGTTTTGTTGATGGTTTCCTTTGCTGTGCAGAAGCTTTTTAGTTTGATGTAGTCCCATTTGTTTATTTTTTCTATTGTTTCTCCTGCCCGGTCAGATGTGGTGTTTGAAAAGATGTTGCTAAGACCGATGTCGAAGAGCGTACTGCCTATGTTTTCTTCTAGAACTTTCACAGTTTCAGGTCTTACATTCAAGTCTTTAATCCATTTGGAGTTAATTTTTGTGTATGGTGTAAGGTAAGGATCTACTTTCATTTTTGCATATGGCTATCCAGTTTTCCCAACACCATTTGTTGAAGAGACTTTCTTTTCCCCATTGTATGTTCTTGGCTCCTTTGTCAAAGATTAGCTGTCCATAGATGTGTGGGTTTATTTCTGGGCTTTCGATTCTATTCCATTGATCTCTGTGTCTGTTTTTGTGCCAGTACCATGCTGTTTTGGTTACTATAGCTTTGTAGTATATTTTGATATCAGGGAGTGTGATACCTCCAGCTTTGTTCTTTTTTCTCAGGATTCCTTTAGCTATTCGGGGTCTTTTGTTGTTCCATATGAATTTTAGGATTCTTTGTTCTATTTCTGTGAAAAATGTTGTTGGAACTTTGATAGGGATTGCATTGAATCTATAGATGGCTTTAGGAAGTATGGACATCTTAACTATGTTAATTCTTCCAATCCAAGAGCACGGAATATCTTTCCATTTCTTTGTGTCTTCTTCAATTTCTTTCAGAAATGTGTTATAGTTTTCGATGTACAGATCTTTCACCTCTTTGGTTAAGTTTATTCCTAGGTATTTTATTCTTTTTGTTGCAATTGTAAATGGGATTGTATTCTTAATTTCTCTTTCTGCTACTTCGTTGTTAGTGTACAGAAATGCAACTGATTTTTGTATGTTGATTTTGTATCCTGCAACTTTACCATATTCGTTTATTACTTCTAAAAGTTTTCTGGTGGATTCTTTAGGGTTTTCTATATATAAAATCATGTCATCTGCAAATAGTGACAGTTTCACTTCTTCCTTTCCAATTTGGATCCCTTTTATTTCTTTCTCTTGCCTGATTGCTCTGGCTAGGACTTCCAATACTATGTTAAATAGGAGTGGTGACAGTGGGCATCCTTGTCTGGTTCCTGTTCTTAGAGGGATAGCTTTCAGTTTTTCACCATTGAGGATGATATTAGCTGTGGGTTTCTCATATATGGTCTTTATTATGTTGAGGTACTTTCCTTCTATACCCATTTTATTCAGAGTTTTTATCATAAATGGATGCTGGATCTTGTCAAATGCTTTCTCTGCATCTATTGAGATGATCATGTGATTTTTGTTCTTCATTTTATTAATGTGGTGTATTACGTTGATTGATTTGCGAATGTTAAACCATCCCTGCATCCCTGGAATAAATCCCACTTGATCATGGTGTATAATCTTTTAACGTATTGTTGTATGCGATTTGCTAGTATTTTGTTGAGGATTTTCGCATCGATGTTCATCAGTGATATTGGCCTGTAATTTTCTTTTTTTGTGTTGTCCTTGTCTGGTTTTGGTATCAGGGTAATGTCAGCCGTAGAATGAGTTAGGGAGCTTCCCCCTCCTCAATTTTTGGAAGAGTTTGAGAAGGATAGGTATTAAGTCTTCTTTGAATGTTTGGTAGAATTCACCAGGAAGCCGTCTGGTCCTGGACTTTTATTTTTGGGGAGGTTTTTGATTACTGTTTCGATCTCCTTACTGGTGATTGGTCTATTCAAATTCTCCACTTCTTCTTGATCCAGTTTTGGAAGGTTGTATGATTCTAAGAATTTATCCATTTCTTCCAGATTGTCGAATTGGTTGGCATATAGTTTTTCATAGTATTCTCTTATAATCTTTTGTATTTCTGAGGTGTCTGTTGTAACCTCTCCTCTTTCATTTCTGATTTTACTTATTTGTGCCTTCTCTCTTTTTTCTTGGTGAGTCTAGCTAACGGTTTGTCAATTTTGTTGATCTTTTCAAAGAACCAGCTCTTGGTTTTATTAATTTTTCTACTGTTTTTTTGGTCTCTATTTCATTTATTTCTGCTCTGATTTTTATTATTTCCCTTCTTCTACTGATTTTGGGCTTTGTTTGTTCTTCTTTTTCCAGTTCCTTTAGGTGCATTGTTAGATTGTTTATTTGAGATTTTTCTTGTTTGTTGAGATAGGCCTGTATCGCTATAAACTTCCCTCTTAGAACCGCTTTTGCTGTATCCCATAAATTCTGGCATGTCGTATTTTCATTTTCGTTTGTCTCCAGGTAATTTTTTATTTCTTCTTTGATTTCTTCGTTAACCCAGTCGTTGTTCAGTAGCATTTTGTTTAATCTCCATGTATTTGTGGCTTTTCTGATTTTCTTCCTATAGTTGATTTCTAGTTTCATACCGTTGTGGTCAGAAAAGATGCTTGGTATTATTTCAATCTTCTTAAATTTATGGAGACTTGTTTTGTGGCCTAATATGTGATCAATCTTGGAGAATGTTCCATGTGCATTTGAAAAGAACGTGTATTCTTCGGTTTTTGGATGGAATGCTCTGTATATATCTACTAGGTCCATGTGTTCTAGTGTGTCGTTTAAGGCCAATGTTTCCTTATTGATCTTCTGTTTGGATGATCTATCTGTTGGTGTAAGTGGAGTGTTAAAGTCCCCTACTATTATTGTGTTACTGTCTATTTCTGTTTTTATGTCTGTTAATAATTGCTTTATATATTTAGGTGCACCTACATTGGAGTGCGTAGATATTTACAAGTGTTATATCCTCTTGTTGGATTGTTCCCTTGATCATTATGTAATGCCCTTCTTTGTCTCTTTTTACAGTTTTTGTTTTAAAGTCTATTTTGTCTGATATGAGTACTGCTACCCCAGCTTTCTTTTCATTGCCATTTGCGTGGAGTATCTTTTTCCATCCCTTCACTTTCAGTTTGTGAGTGTCTTTAGGTCTGAAGTGTGTCTCTTGTATGCAGCATATATATGGGTCTTGTTTTTTATCCAGTCAGCCACCCTATGCCTTTTAATTGGGGCATTTAGTCCATTGACGTTTAAAGTAGCTATTGATAAGTATGTACGTACTGCCATTTTTTAACTTTTTTATTTTTTTTTCCTCAGTGTTTAAGTAGTCCTTCTCTGTTCCTTACTTCTTCTATACAGAATTGATGGTCACTTTAGTTTGACCTCTGTCTGAAAGCTGTACTCTTTAACTCCCCTCCTCCCTCCTTTTATGTTTTTGATATCATATCTAACCTCTTTTTTTGTGCATTTGTATCCATTACGTTCTAATCATTGAAATAGATAATTTTTCCTATTTGTGGTCTTCTCTTTTCCCCTTAAATCAGTCCCTTTAACATTTCTTGTAACACTGGTTTCTTGGTGACAAACTCCTTTAATTTTTGCTTATCTGGGAAAATTTTGATCTCTCCTTCCATTTTGAACGATAACCTTGCCGGGTAGAGTATTCTTGGCTGTAAGTTTTTTCCTTTTAGCACTTTAAATATATCGTGCCATTCTCTTCTAGCCTGTAAGGTTTCTGCTGAGAAGTCAGCTGATAGCCTTATGGGGTTTCCTTTGTATGTAACTTGACATTCTCTTGGGGCTTTTAGGATTCTCTCTTTATCTTTAATTCTGGACATTTTGATTATGATGTGTCTTGGTGTGGGCCTCTTTGGGTTTATCTTGTTTGGGGCTCTCTGTGCCTCCTGTACCTGGATGTCTGTTTCCTTCCTTAGGTTAGGGAAGTTTTCATCTATTATTTCTTGAAATAGATTCTCTGCCCCCTTGTCTCGCTCTTCTCCTTCCGGGACAGCTATAACACGGATGTTAGTGCGCTTGATGTTGTCCCAGAGGTCCCTTAGACTGTCCTCACTCTTTTTAATTCTTTTCTCTTTTACCTGTTCACCTTGGGTAATTTCTTCTAGTCTTTCTTCCAGCTCACTGATCCGTTCTTCTGTATCCTCTACTCTGCTTTTGAGTCCCTCTAATGAGTTTTTCATTTCCAGTATTGTATTCTTCATTTCTGATTGGTTCTTTTTCATATCTTCCATTTCTTTGTTGACATTCTCACTGAGTTCATCTATTCTTCTCCCCAGATCAGTGAGCATCCTTAACACTCTTAGTTTGAACTCTCTGTCGGGTAGGTTGCTCATTTCTGTTTCACTTAGTTCCTTTTCTGGGGTTTTGTCCTGTTCCCTTACTTGGAATGCATTCTTTTGCCTCCTCATTTTGCCTCTTTCCCTGTGCTTGTGTCTACGTATTAGGTAGGTCAGCTACGTCTCCTGCTCTTGGATAGGTGACCTTATGTAAGTGATGGCTTAGGAGGCTTCCAGTGTGCTTCCCTCAGTTCTCAATGTTCCAGGGGTGGCCCCTATGTGGGCTACGTGTGTCCTTCTATTGTGGCCTGTTAGCTCTCCCTATAGGCGCCCAGGGAGGCTGAGTTATGCTCCTGGCCAGCTGTTGTAATGCTCAGCTGCTTGTAGTTGTTGTGGGCCCTTCAGTCTCTTTATCAGGTGTGGGGAGCCCCAGCACAGTTGGCTGTAAGTTCTAATACCACATTTGTGTTGCAGTATTTCTTTTAAGTGAGTAGGCCCCCAGTGTGGCAGGTTGTTAGGCTCAGGGCCTTAGAATTGCTGTAAACCTCTAGCCTATTAGGTCTCTTGTCAGCTCTCTGAGGATTGCAGCTGGGTGGGGCTGGCCTAGGCACAGGAGCACCCAATTGTTTCAGGCTTTGGAAGGTGGGGCAAACCTCCTATGTGGGTCTTTGAGAAGCACAAGTCTTCTGCAGCTGACAAGCCCTGCCGCCCAGAGGTCCACACACACAGTCAACACAGTCCTGCCCCGTGTGAGCGCCCCGACCTCCCCAAGCGGACCCAGTCTCTCCACGGCGGGAGCCCCACACACTCCGCCACCACCCCACACCCTGCCCCGCTCAAGTCAGCTCAGTTGCCAGGCTGCAGAAAATCCAGTCACCAATCTATGCAGGCCCACACGTTGCCTGAGGGCTTGTTGTTGGGTGGGGCCAGTCTCTAGGGTGGGCTGCCTGCCCTGGCTGAGCTGGATTAAATCGGTGCTCTAGCGGGTGGAGCAGACCCTGGGCTAGCAGGTCTCAGGGAAAACTCCAATGGCGTCTGTGTCAGCACGCTCACACCAGGCCACAACAATGGCCGCCGCCAATGTCCCAGTCCCTGGAGAGGTCTCACCCCTCACCGAGATGCACTCAGGGCCTATTAGGTGAGTCTCTTGTCACCAAAGCAGTGTGCACCTTTCTTTCTGGTGATTTTAGGATGCTTTCTGGAACGGGTGAGTTTGTGCGCGGGCCCTTAAATAAGAGCCAGTTTTAGTTTCTTTGTGAACCGGGTTTTCTGGGGGTGCTCCCCAATGCTTTAGTAGCAGGCAAGGTCAGATATTATGCCACTGGTGTCGATTGTGCTGGGTCCACAAAATGCCCACAGCGGGGGTGCTCCCCAGCTCAGGGCCCCGCGCCTCCAGGGAGGCTGCGTACCTGTGAGCTGCTCCCGGGGGGCCGTGACGCTGGCGGCTTGTGAAGGCAGCGTTTTCCTCTCCGGAAGGGAGTCTCTGCCTCTTCCACCCCAGTTAGGATTGTCCGTTGTTGCAGGAGTTCCTCTCATCCAGTTTTCAGTTCTGTCTCAGGGGTAATTTTTCCACGAGTAGTTGTAAATTGGCTGTGTCCACGGGAGGAGGTGAGTTCAGAGTCTGCCTACGCCGCCATCTTGACTCCGCCTCCGATCATCTCATTTAAATTGGAACCCCTCGACCTCTACGCCCAGTCTCCACTCCCCTGCTCTTTTTCCATAATGTCCCACTTAGCATGCTGTGTAATTAACTCATTTCCTATGTGTATGGAAATATTACTATATTTCTCCCCTCAGGTAGAATGGAAGCCCCATGATGGCAAAGATTTTTGTCTGTTTTGTTTTCTGATTTAAGGACCCCTAGAATAGTGCCCTGCACATAGTAGGCACTCAGGAAATATTTGTTGAGTTAATAAATGAAATTGACAAAATGAAGAATAGAGAATGAAGGCACATCTTGAGATATTACATGGTTACATTTGAAAAAGACTTGCACAAGATGCAAAGAAAAGATGAGGACAACAGAATCACAAAAAGACAAAGAACACTCCTGAGGGCTACTCCAGGCCAGGGACGACATAGAGAGCTGTATGTCCATTACCTTATTTTTCTCACCAAAGCTACTATTACCCTCATCTTACAGTTGATGAAACTGAGGCTCTATAACTTGTCCAGGTTCATACAACTGGTGAGGGGTGGAGGCAGGACTCAAAAACCCACACCTGACTCCAAAGCCCCTGTGTGTGACCAGTGCTCTGGAATAGACTCTGCAGTGCCACCCCTGTGAGCCTGAGTGTGGGTGGAGCCATCTCAGCACACGGGCCCGATTTCATTAAAGTGGCTAAATGGACAGGTGTCTTTTATGGGACACCAGCAGATTCATGTTGAAGAGATTTTGCTTTCCTGAGTTGCCACCTCCAAATTTACCACATAAAGAATGTCTATTTCCATTAAAGATAGGAGGATCTCCTAAAAACATTTTCAGTCAAAAGTCAAATAGCATTGTTTCATCCACCAATCAACCCCTCAAACCACAGAACTTCAAAGACCAAAATATGTCACGGAGCCTGGGCGGCAGAAAGTGGTTTAGTGAGCTAAGTATGCACAGATTCCACAGGCTGGGGCGGCAAGCATCAGATTTGTCTCCGTGCCTCAACTGTCTCTGCTGTGACCACTCAGGTCAGGCAACACACAGATGGAGATTTCTCCCCTGGCTTCACAGGTATCTTTCCCTTTCTTCTCCCACCCTGCAACACATGCTGACACTTTACACATGTATTTCCATGGAAATATAAGTTTTACCGCCTCATGGCTAACAAATTTCTAGAAGCAGAATCAGCTAGCAATTACAACCATCTGGCTGATGGGATCAAAATGGGTCTAGCGTAGTGATCAGGACAGAAGGGGCAGGGATTTGTAGGTTGGGGACGTCATGGGGATATATGCGACTTTAGGGACAGAGGGCCCGGCGAAAGAAAGGCCAGCCAGGGAGAGGTTTGATTAAACAAGGGTTCTCCATGGATCCCAGTCATACATCTGTTCACTTCTGCTCCAACCCCAGCCCTGCTCTTCAGTAAGGACAAGGGAACAGTTGAGCTGTTACCACGACAAGCAGGGAAAGCCAATTGTTTCTGAAGACTAGAAGAGAAAGTCAATCATGATGAATCAAGCGATTTGGAATGGCTGTTAAGGCATAAAGAACAAAAAGTTTTATGTCCTGTGTGGGTTTTAGTTTCACACAAGTTACCATTTAAATAATAAGCACAACCTGGCGGAGTTTTGGGAGTGTAGTTTATATGGGGAACACCACTCTTTGTGTGGTCTAGTCCTTCTTAGGCTTGGTGTTGATAAAAATCAGCTGTGTTGGGGGCCGGCCCCATGGCTTGACGGTTAAGTGCGCACGCTCCGCTGCTGGCGGCCCGGGTTCGGATCCCGGGCGCGCACCAACGCACCGCTTCTCCAGCCATGCTGAGGCCGCATCCCACATACAGCAACTAGAAGGATGTGCAGCTATGACATACAACTATCTACTGGGGCTTTGGGGGAAAAAAATAAATAAATAAAATTATAAAAAAAAAATCAGCTGTGTTGGAATATTTATTTAAAATTCAGAGACTTCTTCACACGTCAGGGCCAAGAATCTGAATTTTTAACAAGTCACCTGGGTGATTCTGATGAACCACTTTTTGAAAAATGCTATCATGAGACTGCAGAGTGCTAAGGATGAAATGGTGACTTGGAGCTAAAAATGAGTTCTTATTCTACTACAGACACATATTAAGAAAGCTAAACGAGTCAACTCAGAAGTGCATAAATATTCTGAAATTCTCCAGTGTTACCTAAATAACTGTGAACACCACTATGTTTTCTAAATAAAACAGAAGAAAATATTTAGTTCATTCCATCCATGGTAATTACTGTGCCACCATATTAAATTTTAGCAGTCTTCAAAGAATGGCCCACTCAAATCTCTCAACATTTTAATTATCATCCTCAGAGATAAAATTTCTATTTACCTTCCAGGCTCCATATCACTGGACATAAAACATTACTCTATATGACAAGCCACACTTAAAATAAGAGCTACTATTTACTGTGTGTCAGGGACTGTTTTTATATGCAGCATCTTGTTTAAGTCTCACAACAAGCCTTAGAGGTAGGAACCATTCTAATCCCCACCTTACAGTTTAGGAAACTGGGGCCTAGGGCTTGGCAGGTTTAAGAAGTTTGTCCAAAGACATCCAACTAGTAAATAGCAGAGCCAGTGTTTGAATTCAGATCTTTCTGACTCCAGAAGCACCAGCTCTTAAGCTCTAAGCAATTCTGCCTCCACTGGGAGCCTTAGTTCATACACACCCTATGAACATGCACAGATAAAGCAAATATCAATACAAATAGCACAGTTTACCGAGGATACACAGTCCCACAAGAGTAACAGGTCTATTCCATAAGAAATGACATAAAATCAAAATGTAATTATGCCTCTCCAAAATATAAATAAAAACTAAAATCTACATCAATATCCAGTGTTTGTCATTCTTACCAGACATGCTTTAACTATAGAAATAGTCATTCTTGTTGCCAGCACATAAACTTTTTTTGTTCAGTGTAGCTGCCACCTGAATCCTCCGGTGTGTAGTATTTCCTGACATATCTTCTTATAACCACTAACACTAAACTTTTTTTTTTTTTTTGCCAAATACTCCTAACACATTTAGCCTCCTACTGAAATTTCTGAAGCAAACAAAATAATCTCTCCCAACTACTCACTACTACAGACAAACCCTAGAGTTTAAAAAGAAGAAGACTGACCACAAAAATCATAAAAAGGACACGTCCCAAAGTGGCATTTTCTTTTACTTAGAACGTAAAGCCAACCTAAGAATCTAAAGATCCCATAATCCAGCTTTTTCCTTAGCTGACTAAGGAAAATCTCTTTACTCTTTAAAATAGCTAAACCTTGAGCATCCTCAGACCCTGCATTTACTCCTCCACTTTTAGATTCCTCCAGCATTGCAAGCTGGCTTGCTCTGCCTCCATCCCTGATTCTGAGGAACATCTTGTATTATCTTGTATATTATATCAGTCTCTGCTGCTAGACCATAAGCTCCATTAGCACGAGGACCACATCTGCCTGGTGTCTCTTGCAATAAACGTAGTACCTGGCACAGAGAAGGCACTTAATGAATGTTATTGAATGAATTAATAAATGCATGACCCATGAAACTTAGTGGTTCCCAGAGCTTGGTTCTTTCTTGCAACCTCACCAGATTAATAGTTTGAGCTTTACTGGATGCCTCTTTCTTCTTTACTTCACTCAGGATGAAAAGCCACTTGTGTCACAGATGACCACCAAGACCTTGGACCAGCTCTTCTCCATTTATCACTCTGAGATACCTTTTGAATCGGTAGCTCTCCCTCTTTTGGAATGCTAAAGGCAATCCCAGTCTGAAGCTGGGAGAGCCATGTAGCTTTCAAACTAGGAAGGGAAGCCTGGATGGAGCGGTGGAGGACGAAAAAGGGAAGGCTTTCTGCTGCCTGCTTTTCTCCTCTGAACAGAACAAGCATGACTAGAGAGAAGGAACCCTGGGATTCTACTCAGCAATTATGGTTTAGTAGGAAAGACACTTTGTCTAAGTCAGGATGGGCAAAGGAGGCGTTGTCCTGGCTGCAGCCGCTGACTTGGTTACGTCTAGAGTGGTCGGGAACTTAGAGATTAGAGACCCTTTTGGCTCTGGCTGGTGTTGGGGCCCAGGTGTTGCTGAAGAGGCTTTCTTCTTCTAATCCAGAATTATCTATTATTTAGGGAAAGTTTTCTTTTATATTTATTTCCTTCCCCTCTCAACCCCTACCCAGGTCACATCTAAATGCAAAGTCAGAGCCAAGGGTGGGTGACTTCTGAAGTCATCCCAGCATAACTTCTTCTCTTAGAGCCTGTCTTTCTTCCTTCCCTTCTCTCTCTATTTTCTTCCCTCCCTCCCTCCTTCTATATCGTGATGAGCAAAGTTACTTATTTCATTTTTCCTTCTCTCCAACAGCGCTGGCCAAAGGTCAGTACTTTAACAAACTTGTAACAGTCGATCTGATATTTGGAAAGAGAACTTGGGAGATCCAACAGGTTAGAAAGTTTATTCTTTGAAGGAGGAAGAAGATGGTATTGTCAGAAGAAGTGTCAAATGATGGAAAAGAAAAACATCCCTTTCCAAATAGCTAAGTACTCCGAAGACCAGGAGTCAACTTTTTCATCGTAAAGAGACTTAACCTAATTTCAGGAAATGTATTTACTGCCTCCCTTTTGAGCACTGTCACATTGTTCTTTTTTTTTTTTTTTTTTTTGGTGAGGAAGATTAGCCCTGAGCTAACATCTGTTGCCAATCCTCTTCTTTTCACTGAAGAAGATTGGTGCTGGACTAACATCCATGCCCATCTTCCTCTGTTTTATATGTGGGATGCCTGCCACAGCACGGCTTGATAAGCGGTGCCTAGGTCTGCGCCTGGGATCCGAACCTGTGAACCCCGGGCCGCGCAAGCAGAGTGCGCGAACTTAACCACTGCGTCACCGGGCCGGCCCCATATTGTTCTTTTCAAAGCTGTCCTTTCTGGTAGGCCAGCCTCAATATATTTGTTTTTTGTTAGTAACTCCTGTATGGTGGGGGTGAGCCAGAGGTGAATTTAACACAACCTTCCCTCCTCCCTTAGTTTCATCTCCTTTACCTCAAAACATCATTGTTTTAGTTAACTTCTCAATTGTACGCCTCTCCTGTGGGTCACATCTCACTTCAGGAAAAAGCAATCTTTCTTGCCAGCTGTACTTCCTGCAATGCAACTGGGCCTTCAGACAATGTCCCTGGCTTATCGCCTGTCTCCGAGCCTGATAATCCCACTTCATTCGGGGTTTAAGTTATAGCTTTCTGTTGGTTGTTCCTTGCTGTAATCTTACCTGTGTAGTGATTCTAATAAATCCTCCTTTTCTTCAGCTAGTTTGAGTAGACTGCTGTAGAATGTAATAGGAAGTAAAAAATAAGTTTAAAAAAATTTGAGAGACCACCTACTCACTCTAAATGAGTTCGGATTTCCTAGATCTATTGAATAATACCTGAGAGTCTTGAGAAAACATGCAGTTAAGTTTGAACTGATGAAGATCAACTGAAATCCTTTCTGGAATGAGTCACGAATTAACAAATAAATAGACATATAAAGAAATAATTAATTTTTGAATATATATGGATATAAAATCAGGTCATAAACATTCTGAGTAATTCTAGTTAAATTTCTTGGGATTACGGGGAGAAAAAAGGAGGATTCTGCAAATTATAGTATGGTAAATGAGACAGAGTCTAGATAAGATTCTAGAAAGTCCTAAATAGTAGAATACCCATTATATCCTCCCCTTCTTGTGTTCACTTTAGGAGACTGTTTCTGTCTACAAACACCAAAAGAGCAGTGCTCCACAACAGGTGAATCCTCGCCCCTCACCTAGTGACAATGACAGCAATGGAGGCCACGTGCTTTTGTTTCCACGCCTGGTTTTTCTTACTGTCCTTGAGTTCTGTGAGAGACTCCAGTATTCATAAGATTAACTTCCCTTTTTTCTTAAGCTTATCTGAGTGGCTTTATGGTCCTTGAAATGAAATGAAATCTGACTAAGATAGGCAAGTGAAGGAAAGATCTGTGTGTACTTAGAAAAAGGACAAAGTAATGGCCAGAAGCCAGCATGGGGTCACTAAGATTAGTCTAAACCTATTTTTCTTTTGTAATAGGGTTCATAAACAGCTCAGTTGCCCCATGGCTGTGGGAGATGGAGACCTCTTGTTTTCACCTGCCCCGTATGTATTTGCCTTCTTCTCTTAGCAGTCCTCCACTTTTTACTTTGGGAACCTAAAAGCCATCTTTGTATGCAATCTTTTGTTTTCTTAATGTTTACTTTTATTTTTAAAACATATTTGATACATACAAAAGAATAATGTAACATCTATGTAAGTTATAAAATGAACACCTGTGAATGTTACCAATACATTGCATCCACCTAAGTATTTCTGTCCTAACTCAGTTCCCTGCCGCCTCCACCACTGCCCCATCCTCCCACACCAGGTAACCACGCAATCTTGGTGGGATGGTCAAGCAAAGGGTCCTCTTCTAACTGGCCAAAATGTAGGCATAACACTTGGGTAAAGGCAATTGGACTCTTTCATTCCACTCACTTTAGTGGCATGAAGAAAGGAAGGATGGAAAAGAGTTTGAGCAAATTCATCATAATGCAGATATTCTCACGTAAAATGATTCTCAATCCCTGGGGTTGACAGTGACCCTGGGTTTTCTGAGATCTGGTTCTCTATCTTTTCTTGATTTCTAAGAGCCATCCCATAGCCTTTCATAATTTCCTGTTTTCGTTTTAATTAACCAGAGTTAGTATACCCCACTCACCACAGAACTCGTCTCTGATAACATTAGTGAATGAAAATTTCATAAAGCCTTTTGATAAAGTCACATCAAGTATTTTCATGAGTGGGCTGCAGACAATATGGATAGGCTGAGAGGAAAATTACAAAACAGTGGTCACCTCTGGGGACAAGTGGAGGGAACTGGACCAGGGAAGGGGGCTTCAACTGTATATGCAATGTTTCATTTCTTATTAAAAAATCTCAGGCAATATCATAACACAATAAGTTGTAATAAAGCTCCTATATGATTGTTATATTATATTATCCTCTATAAATTTCTTTAGGTTGAGATTTTAAAAATTTAGGTGAAATTGGGTGGCTCTATCACAGGTTCAACAACAGTGGCCATGGGAGAGCTGATTAATGATCCGTGTGAACCTTCTGGGCGATACGTTCTCTGGGTTCTGCCTTAGACAAAGCTTTAAATATGGCTTGGGAAAATGTAAAGGAGGCATCCAATCTGAGAATGCACCAAAGATGGCGAGATCAAGAGTAAACACATTGAATGAAATGGTCAGCGTACAAAAAGATGTTGGCAGAAGGGAATTCTGGGATGAATCTCATCAGCTAAAGAAAAAAGAAAACCCTACCATTTATTGAGTGCTTATCATAGGACCAGCACTGTTTCAAGTATTTTTTTTTTTTTTGGTGAGGAAGATTAGCCCTGAGCTAACATCCATTGCCAATCCTCCTCTTTTTTGCTGAGGAAGATTGGCCCTGGGCTAACATCCGTGCCCATCTTCCTCTACTTTATATGGGGCGCTACCACAGCATGGCTTGACAAACGGTGTGTCTGTCTGCGCCCAGGATGGGAACCTGCCAACCCCGGCCACCACCGAAGTGGAACGTGCGAACCTAACTGCTATGCCACGGGGCCAGGCCTGTTTTAAGTATTTTACATATACTATTTTATGAGGGACACATCCCCTTTATACACGAGGAACTGATGCAAAAAGAGGTTATGTCATTTGTCCAAGTTCACAAAGTTAGTAAGTCCTGGAGCCAAGCTTTTAACCCATGTTGTTATAATTCCCAAGCCTCAGCTTTTGCCCACTCTATGATACCAGGCCTACAAAGGCTTATGCCTCAGTTTCCCCAAGATAAGTTATATAATACAGAATGGAGGACACAACGCTTAACAGCCTACATCTCAAAAAACCTTTTTCTTGGAGAATAAACACAATATCCATCAGCAGAGTGATGTGACTGCCAAAAAAGCCAGTTTCATCTTAGGCTGCAGAGACAGACATTTTGTATCAAGGATAAGGGGGCCAGGGTCATGCTGTACTGCACACTGCCTCAGCCCCCACCTGCTCTGGATATCCCACTGGAAGGAGCACACCAACAAAGACAACAGGCAGGGTCTGAGAGGAGACCAAGAATCAAGAATGGGGCCCTGGGAAGAAGGTTTTAAGGAACAAGGACTGTTCGTGTGGAAAAGGCACAGCTCAAGGCAGGAGGCAGTCATGAGAGCTATCTTCACATATTTCAAGTGCCAGGACTAGATATTTTTGTGTGGGAACAAGGCAACAGAAAAAGGAGTAATGGATAACACATAAGAGGAGAGAAATTATGATAAATATCGGGAAAAACTCTGTAGTGGTCAAAACCATCAGAAGATGAACTAGAGGGTCTTGGGAAGAGGGGAGTTCCCAAGAGCTGGATGTGTCAGAGTAGACGTTCCTTGTTGGGGATGTTGTTGAAGCTTCTAATGAACCAGTGGCTAGAAGGACTGTCTAATGCTAATGCTAGTGCTGACTGATTTTATTATCAAATCCATTAGTGTAAAATCATCGGCCACTTAGAGACCTATTTCTATGGTATGATCCTGAAGTGACTCCTTGGTGACTTCCCCACTCCCCTCCCCAGGGCAGAAAGCTTGCAGAACTAGGTGTCTAGAAGCTTAGTACTAACCCAGCTCTGCTACTAGCTGTATAATATCAAGGGAATCATTTAACCTTTCCCTGCTTCAAGTTTTTCATCTTTAAAAAGAAGTTCCCTCTCTCTGTCTCATCTACCTCACGTGGATATTAGGAAGTATGCTAGGCTATCTCAGATGTGCTTTAGAAAATTAAAATAACATGCAGGTATAGCCTATGATGACTATAATTAAGTTCGGTTCACCATATACCTGGGACCCCCAACCTTCTCTGGCACCCCTGTCATCCCCACATTCTCTCTGATCCTTCTCAGAACTTATAATCTATCTGTTTGTTTTGTTTATTTGTTTTACAAATCTTTGTTGAGTTACTGTTACATGTTAGGCAATGTACAAGTTATTGTGCTAGCCACTGTTGGAAAACAAAATGATAAATGAGAGACATCATCATTTTCTTCAAGGTGTTTGCCATCAAATAGAGATCTCTATCAATACACAAATAATGTAATACAAGGCAAGGTATTTGAATGCCTTCAGATTAATACAGATAAATTGCTACAGAAGATCAGAGGAGAGTGGGAATTCCAAGATGCTTTGGCTAGCATCCCTCTAGGAAAGCAGGGTGTTCTCTTTCTTCCCTCCAACTCTGCTGGGATCTAGTAGAAGCTGGTTCTCTTCAAGACTATGAATTCTTGCATTGGTGCTGAGAAGTGGTACGGCTGCCCAAGTTCCAATTTTTAGTCCCCTTGCATTGGCCTTGAGGAGAGAACTATGATTTTCTCTCATAGAGAGAGAAAAAACGTGAAGCTGCGCAAGGTCAAGTGCAAGTCAAAAACTGTTATGTAAGGCAGACCCTCACCACTGTTAACTGTCTAGAATTTCAATGCAAAGAATAAGGCTTGTTTCAAAGAGTGATTTATTACAAGTTTGCCTTTTTAGGTGCTTAATAATGGCCACCCAATAGGACGTTTGCTTTATCCTGGGATCAGGCTGACGCCCCTTTTCTGTGCAGAGATGCTGGAGCTGGCAGAATGTAGGGTAAAGGGAATTGCAAGCGCTGGGCGAGTCAGTTGCAACAAGTTCCATAAGCTCCAGTGATATGATGGTTAAGTCTTAGAAAACTCTCTGTGAAGCAGCTACCATTGGCTTGTATGTGTGAAAGATAAATAAATATAATATTTATTGAATGTTTAGTATGTTTCAGGCTTAAGCATTTTAAATGGATTACTTCATTTGTGGTTACTCTTATTATTCCTATTTTACAAACAAGGAAACTGAGTCTTAGAGTGATGAAGGAACTTTTCCAAGGTCACACAGCTAGGAAGTGGTGAAATCAGGATTTGTACTAGGATTGTGTAAAGAAGTAATGCATAAATAAGGAAATAAAATGTTCTTTACAGACATACATTTAACAACAGATACACTTGTACATACACATTTACACACATATTTAAATTCACTCTCCCCAAATTATTTTATGTGGCTTATAACAAAGGACTCACATGAAATAAAATTAAGAAAATGGACAATCAAGGCCATGAGAAGGGGGAATATGCTAACTGTGTGAGCTGCACCTGTGATGGATCATCAACGGTGAAAACAAGAAAGGAAAAACATAGATCCTTTTAAAGGCCATTTTACCCAGGCATCAACAGTTGTTTTTATTTTCATAGCCCTACATTATAAAAATTAAACAAACTCCATGAAAGTTATGATTTTTCCTGATCATATTTATAAGCATCACTGCCATTTAAAATGTCTTGATATTTATTCTTAAATGAGATAATAAAAAATATAAAAAACGTTTCCTAAATGGTGAAATATTACATTTAGTTCTAAGCCTCTTTTCCTTACTTAGCGGTCAGGCCCTATTTGTCATACAGGAGGCTGGAATTCTATTCTGGCGCTTCTCCAGGGGCAGGCAATTTTTCTTTTCCAGAATCTGGTATGTACAAGTGCCTGGCACATAGATCCCACTCAATAAATGATCTGCAAAAGAATATTGAATGATGGCTTACACTGCCACATGATGTCTCACACACCACCAATATATATTGTTTTAAAAAATGGGTCATTCTCCCAACCTAAAGGCACTGTGCACACACCAATTTTCCAATAGCAGTAATAACTTGCAACAGGTTATTTCTATGCACTTTCTGTTCTTTTGCATTAGGCCTGGTCAGTCAGCACCTTGTACTCGCAGAGATCACCAAACTCGAATGCAAAACGCTTGGGCATGTGCTAAGACTGTATCATCAGAGTGTGGGAAGAAAATATTAAAACTCTTAATTTTATTTTTATCTCATGCTTTTTCATTTCTTTCTTATGAGTGTAAACTTTATAATAATAAATAATATATCCATGCAGTGGTACATTTTAAAAATACGTACATTAATATACATATATTGAGGGTACATGCTCCAAAATTTTACTGATAGCAATGTGTGATCTAAGTTTGAAGACTCTAGTTCTAAATAATTCTGCTAAGCTAAGCATAATTCAACAAAAAAACCTCTTTGCAATCATAAAGAAATAAAGAATTTTTAACTATGGTTGGGGTTGGAGATAGGACTGTGGAGGGGGCTGGTCTTTTATATTTTTCAAAACATAAATATACTAGCAATAATTCACAACACTTCACTCAGCAATTAAATATAGTAACTTGTGTTGATTTTTTTTCCTCTTCAAAAAAGAGCATAGTGAAATCCCAAGAAAGTTTTCCCTCAATCCGCCTCTTGTCCCTGAAGTTTGTCATTTGGGAGGAAGGACTTGTCAAGTTAACCAAAACCTGTGTTGGGTATTAAGAGTCCTGGCTTTAAGTTCCTTCTTCACAGGTATTTGTGTAAGATCGAGCAGGTTATATAATTTGTCCCTGTCTCATTTCTCTTATGGATAAAATAGAGATAATAACACTTAGCACTGGTCTCATAACAGTGTAGTGTGGATAAAGAACACTGTTCCTTCTGTCAACTAAATGTAGAGTGTCATTAAATAACCTTTAATATTATCAGTTTAAAATGCTGTGATTTTATATACTTTTCCCTTTTAAAAATTATTTTCCTTTAAAGAATAAACATCACATTTCTAAGTACCACTAATATTTGTTTTCTAAACTTCATAAACTTTAGTTTTCTCTGTATTGGTTTCTCTTTCTCACTTTTTCACACACACTCATTTGATAATGTGACAAACATGAGAGAAAAACCTTAAGATGGCATCATGGAACTAAAAGGGGACTTGAAATAAGTTCTCTTACTCAGCTTTCCTTTAAGTTTTAAAGCTATGTATCCATAAAATTATAGCGTTTATTTAATCTTCAAAACGTTTGTGTTTTAAGAATAATTCACAGACTCTTAAATCAGAAGGAACCTTAAAACATCTAGGGCCTATGATAATGCCTGGCATATAGTAGATGCTGAATACACATTTAATGAAGGGAAACTGGGGGAAGCTTCTTAGTTTAATCTTGAAAGAAAAAATGAAAACAAAACCCCAAACCAAGTCTGAGCATTAAAGAGGCTAAGTTGGCTGCTCAAGATTGTTCAGTTAGTTTAAAAGTTGGGTCTAGAATTTATTTCTCTTAATTTTCAGCTATGGCTTTTCCCCAGCAACCTGTTGACTTGTTTATACATGACAGTCAAATATAATCTGCCAAAGACACATCACAGAAAAAATTTCAGAAAGAACAGCCCTGGGGTTCACCATCTCCAAAAGTCGCCCAATGCGCGATGTTCACATCTGACGTGAAGTACGTAAAGTAAATATCATATATAACATGCAAAATATAAATCTTGCATATATTGACTCAAAAGGTCTATTTTTAAGGGAAAGGGTCAACAGCCAATCTTCCGTGACTTGTGCTACCTAATAGCACTGTTTGCATGCCCACATAGGTGATTTGCAATCCTCTGACCAGCTAAAGGTAGACGGGCTATTTCAGTAAAATGTGTATCTCTGTTTCTGCGTATTGTTGTATTGATTTTTCTGAATTTACCTACGAATGAGGCATTAACAACCTCAATGCATGGTAGTCCTTATAAACTTATCTCGCACTATTTTGGCCTATGAGACAGGAACCCATTGACAAAAGAAATCCAAGCTGATAAAAGCCTTTCTGGGCCACTTGTTAGCCAGGTCAGGCTGTAAAATCATAACACAATACACGCCTCTTCCATGGGGCACCACACGGCAGCGATTAGAAAAAAACCCCTCACTTCCATATCCAGTGGAGTTGTAGTTTATTACTATAACCCTCCCAAGTCAAAAAGACACCCGTTTCAAGCCTTGCAACTTGGTGCAGACAGGGTTTTTTCCCCTTAACCCACTCCTCTGGGCCTCTCTACCTGTCCTCTCCTACTGTCTACAGGTCCCGAACATTAGAAAATAGAAAATGTGATGATCTTTGTGTGTCTCTGTAAAATGTGTGTATGTGTGCGTGTGTTTGGGTGTAACGGGCCTTCTGGTTGGCCGCGCGGGCTGTCCGTCAGGGCGCGGGCCAATGGCAGGCTGCCTTATATAAAATGAGTGTTTTCAGTCTCTCCGGGTTGCATGTACTGTATGTGGAGCAGTGTACAGTGGAGCGGAGGCAGAGCGGCTCCGCGAGCTCCTCGCCACTTTCCCATAGAGCAGCCCTGACTGGCCGCCGAGGGCGAGCCACACACACGCCCTCGCGCCCGGCGAGCCCGCGAGGTAAGCGCCCCCCGGCCCCAGCCCTCCCGGGCGCTCGCCCCGCACTTTCTGTTCTCCTACTCACTTGCGAGCCGCCGGGCTGCAGCCCCAAGGACTCCGCGGCAGGAGCAGCGGCGGCGGCGGCGGCGGCAGCCGGCAGGGTGGACTTGAGGAAGACGGAGGGAGCCCCGCGCGCCCCAGCCGCCGCCGGCCGGCCCGCGCCCGGGCACTTTCCCCTCCGCCAAAACTTTGGGTCGGGAGAGGTCGGGGGCGAGGGTCGCGCGGCCGCGCCGGCGGGGGGCGGGGGGCGCGGAGGCAGTGCCCGGCGGGCGGGAGCCGGGGGCCGGGCGGGGAGTAGTAGGCCAGCCGGTGCCAGGCTGCGTTTGCAGGCAGCACCTCTCGGCGCCCAGGCAGCGCCGCCCGAGAGGGGCACGGGCGCCGGGGCGCGGGCAGGGGCAGCCGAGGAAAACAACAACGGAGCCTCACGCCGCCGGCGGCTCGAGGCCGCCCGGGGAGCCCCAAACTTCATCGCGGCGAAAGTACGTGGACCCAGCCTGGTCTGGCTGCCGGGGAGGTGGGGCCTGGGGAGCAGGGGCAGGGGAGGAAGGTACGAGGAGCCAGCCCTCCGTGGATTTATGGAACGTTCGTGTGCGTCGGTGGCCGGGAGCAGCAGCCCAGGGGCTCGTTCATCTGGAGAGTTGGGCTTGGGGTGTTCCGGCCCCGCAGATCGGTGCCCTCTCACCCCCCACCGCGAACCGAATGCGCGGCGAGTAGAGAAAGTGCTGTTTTAGTGCCAGAGTAGCCGGGAGGAAGAATGGGGGAGAGGGGGAAGAGGGCGAGGGAGAAGGGGAGCGAGGAGAGGGAGGGAAAGCGGGAGGGGGAGAACGAGGGAGAGAGAGAACGGGAGGGAAGAGAGAGAGGAGGGGGAAGAGGAGGAGGGAGGCTGTGTCAGGATTTTGCTTGAATGTGGGATTATGTTGTGTCAATAAGTTTAAGGTGGAGAGAGCAAGGCTGGGGGTGGTGGTGGAGGGGAGGAGGAAGGCCTTGGCTGTTTAAAGTCTTATTTCTGAAGGTAAGTTATGGCATTGCATGCTCGCGATGACAGAAAACTTGCAGATCCTTTATCCGGGGATGGGGTCGATGGCTCTAGAAAGAGCTCCCCAGCCCTCTGAAGCCACACTCGTGTTACACTGTTATTTGCTGCGATCCGGGTCGCTAGTAAATTACAGAAATCAGACTCGAGGTTTCTTTTCCTCCTCCACCTCGTCTCGCTCGCTCACCCTCAGAAATTCATTATTATTTTTTTTTTATTTTTTGGTATTGTATGAAACTTAACGTAACTGAGACCAAACCCGAGTCCTGTAATTTACAAGGACCCTGAATCCAAGAATCTGGAACACGTTTCTGTGTGAAATATCCGCGATCATTTCTGCTAAATGAGGAAGGTAAAACGAAACGATGCAAAAAGCTAAGACACAACATGTACGACAGAGGGGGGGGGGGAGAGGGAGAGACGGAGAGAGAAGCTATTTTTTGCTTTCCTTTCTGTAGAAAGGAAAATAAAGCGTGCATTCCCCTTCCCTCCGGTGTGTAGGGTCTAGTCAATATTTTAACTGTCTGAGGACAGATTAGTCCAGGTGGATCTTGTTGAAAAGTTTCGCGAGGTGGGGTGGAGGTGGGGGGGGTACGAAGGGGAAGGTGGGTGGAGGTTGTGGGGGATGGGGACGGAGCGAGCTCTGCCTCTGCTAATGGTCATTGGCCTGGGGCTTTGAAACCATTCCCTGTCCTGCTAATGACACGTCCAGTTCTCGTCTCCCGGCCGCGGACGCCGGGCTGCGGGGACCGGGGTACTTTCCCCGCGCGGGGAGGGGCGCTCTTCGCCATCCCCTGGGCTTGCCCACTCGCGGCGTGGGAGCCCCCACGCGCGCCCGTCTGCCGCGCGCCGCCGCCACCTCTGCTCGCGCGACTTTTGTAGCCAGCCCGTGGCCAGGGGGCGCGGGGGTCCCCGGCGCGGACGTCCCCGCGCGGCCACCCCGCGCCCGGCCCCACGCGCGCCGCGCGGTCCAAGCCCGGAATGGCAGCGCCCGGCCGGGCGGCGGTGCCTCCCCGGGGGGCAGCGGAGGCAGCGGCGGTGGCGGCGGGATCTCCGCCGGGGCCCGCGGGAGGAGGAGAGGGAGGAGGAGGAGGAGGAGGAGGGGAAGGAGGAGGAAGAGGAGGAGAGCGAGGCGTTTGCTGCCCAGACCGCCGCCAGTTGGAGCGGGCACGGGCACGGGGACACCCTACTCGCTGCTCCTCCGTTGTGGAAAGGTGTTGAGCAGACTTTTACGCCCGGAGTGTGGGATTTGCACTTCATTTTTTTCTCCCCCCTCTTCCCCAAAGCAAGATGGACTCTATTCCCTTTCTCTTGCTCCCTCTGCCTCTGTCTTGTCAGCCTTCAAGATCGACATTTTGTACTAAGATGCAAACTTGATGGTGACCAGCAACAAAGCCGGGGTGGGATCCCTTGCTCCCTTCCTCCCTCTCCGTTTCCTAGCTCCCCCCACCCCGACCTCGGAGACCTGGTGGCCCTGCACTTGCCGCCGGGGGCTGTGGCGAATGTGTTTCCCCGCTCGGTTGCGATCTGCAGTCTCGGGATTGTGACGGGGGCCGGGCGTTGGGCGACGGCTGTGGCCGCCCAGGTCTGCAAGGCTGAGGGCTGCGCTACCTGGACCCGCTGCCGTCGCCTGCTGCCTCCAGCCGGCTCCTGGGCACGGTGGAGGCTCGGGCTGCCTATCGATTGCTATGATTTGGTTGCGGGTGTATTTGTCCTGGGGGCGGCGATCACTTGTGCAAGTTGATGAATGATCGCGGTGTGGGTTTTGGATTTGCAGAATGGATCAACTTTCTGCTTTGTACATACGGGGAGTGGGGAGCGAGGGTGCTGGAGACACCCCGGAATGCCAGCTGGGCTACCCTCAGCCTCTGCCCCCTGAATACAAGGATCTTTGCCTTTATTGCCCCACACTTCGCGCGTGGGAGTGGGGGTGGAGAGAGGGGAGGGGTTGGTGGGGAGCTGGTCTCCTGGGTTTCGGGGTCCTTCCTTCATAGATGTTGCGGGAGTTGGGACTCTATTGTAAAGCTCTACCATACTGCTGATGTACCTTTATTTGATACTTTATAGGTCACTATCATATGACAAAGGCTCTGAGCAGTTCATCTTCCTCCCTGTGTACTTTCCACTTGCCTTTGTGGGTGAGTATGCAAACTCTTCATCCAGGGAAGCTGGATGGCTGTTAGTAATGACATAAGGGTCTTTACTGTGCACGTAAAAAGATGCTTTTTCGGGGTTGCAACATCCCAGAAAGCTTGTCTCCCTGAGTTTCCCACAGCAGAAGTCAATTTATGATTCTTAGTATTTAGAATTCAGCTGCCGTTATTATTTTAAGGTACTTGAAATGTTCTTTTCATGTTTATCTGCAAGTAAGTGTCATTTGAAAACTTATTTTCAGATAGGCATTTTAATTGATAATGAAATTTTACACAGAGTTGAAGGCCTAGGAAATTTAATGCTAGATAATATTGTAGAAAGATGGCAGCTTATGAGTGGAGAGAATTATTAAAAACTCAAGGAAGCATTGTGCAGAAGGCCTCTAATTATAGAGACTGACATTTGCTTACTCTTCCTAGGCGCTCTTTCTTGGATAACTTGTGCTGTTTGTGACAGTCACTTGTGTGGTAGGGACGGGTGGCCTGGGCACTGTAGTAAATCTAGGGTTTAGTGTACCAGCTTGATTCAAAAGGCAAATAACTGTGTCCAGATTGATCATAATTTCCTTCAAAGTTCATATATTTGGAGAAATTGGGTGCATTTTAACAGCCTGTATATATAATAAACAGTGACTTGGAAGTCCGTTAAGTGCATTTTTCAGATATATGCTCCCAAATGGAAAATTTGGTGAAATGATGTGTGGGACAGCAAGTGCTTGAAAAATTCGTTTGTGAGAAGTAACAGTCTAGGTGAAAACCAGGAGTTTATAGAACATTTGAAAGCACCACGGTGAGCCCAAAGTACAGAAGCCAGGCTTACGGTTTTGCCCCTCCATTGTAAGGAACTCCTCAGATACTCTTAAGTTGCTGATATGTTAAAAAAAAAAACCTGCCTGTACTGAATTATCTGAATCAGTTGTGGTGTTTTGTAATATTATCATTGAGAAGATGGAGATTATATTTTGTGAATGAAAATGAACTTGAACTCAGTTTTCCATAAAAGAAAAAGAAAAGAGACCTTATCTGTTTTGTTTCCTGGCTTGCTGGGATATTGCGTACCTTACTAAAAGGTTGTCTTAGTATTAAGAGGACTTGAGTTGGAAGACCAAGCCTTTCTGGTAGTTTCCATATGGTAGCAAAATATACTTTGACATTGCTGAGAACCTTAGATGATATATAATATAAGCTCTGAGAACCTTAGATGATATATAAGTTCTAACGTTTTTTATGGAATGTAAATATCCATTATTTTAGATAGGAGAAACTCTTAATGCGTCACATACATAACGGGCCAGTTGGAGTAGTCAGAATGAGATGGTTCTGTAAGATGAAATTAGTGCACACCAAAATGTGTGGATTTCAGTGTCTTTGACTTTTTTTTTTAAGCTTGTTTTCAAGAGAAGTTTTTCATTTTTGAACATATGGCGAGAGTATTCAAAATGCGTTCCTGATTACTAAAGAACGCCGCATTTGTACATGTGAGGCACATTATTTAGTTTGCTGAAGCAAACTTTTAATGTTAGCTCTTTCCCCATGGAAATATATTTGACCAATTCAAAATTTAAAATGGAAATCAGTAATTTCCAGAATAAAAGCGATCTGATGAGCTCTTGCATTTCTTGGAAATATCAAATAACTGCTTCATTAAAACAATATTTTCAAGAACAGTCTTGGTCTTTGAAGTCAGAGTAGTTTTTATAGTGTAAAACTTGTAGTAGTGATTTAAAAAGGTCACCCTGACAATGAATTACCAGTTATTTGCATCTAAAATGTATTTATTAGATTTGAGGCTTAATTATCAAAATAAAAATTTAGATAAAGGTTTTGCTTCTGCATTGCCAAGAGTTTCCAAACTTCCCATTTTATTATTCTGCATATCTCTATTAAGTTCTGAAACTGAAGTCTTAATTTGCATTTCACATTTAATGCTAGCTATTGAAAAGAGGGTTCCTCTGTGTTGTTTCTTAGTGCTGCATCTTTGGAGGTACTATGGCAGTTTTAGGAAGAATCTTCCACTAGTGACTTGGATATTAACAAAATTTGCAATTTTGACATCTTTCCTTTTTTTTAATCCATCTTGATCTTCGTATCCAAGTTAAAAAAATAAAAGTTTCAGGAGTGGGCCCGGTGGCATAGTGGTTAAGTTCACATGCTCTACTTCGGTGGCCCAGGGTTCACACAGGTTGGGATCCCAGGTGCAGACCTACTTACCACTTATCAAGCCATGCTGTGGCAGACGTCCCACATGTAAAGTAGAGGAAGATGGGCATGGATGTTAGCCCAGGGCCAATCTTCCTCAGAAAAAAGAGGAGTATTGGCAACAAATGTTAGTTCAGGGCTAATGTTCCTCACCAAAAAAAAAAAAAGGAAAAGTTCCAGGTTTAAGAGTTTGTGAGATAGCTCTGCTTTTAACATATGTATAGCTCTGCTATACAACTTGAAAAATGTATACCACCTTTGACCTTGTAGACCTGATCTTTATACTTAATCCATTGAAACAGAGGAGATTTGTCTAGACATTGAATTTAGAACATAGCTTTGAGTGAAAGCTAGGATGAACATATAATTATGGTTTGCTTGTGCTGTAAGTAGCTGTGTAATTGATAAGGTTTTTTTGTATGTGGTAAAAAAAAAAGGAACAACAATCTTAAAATAATGTGGCATAACTCATGAAAACCTAACTCAGCAGCTAAAGTATTTATAAAGCCATATTTTTCAGTAAAATTACAAACATAATTTCTAATTATTAATCATCAGCCAGCACACGTACAGTTTATGTTTTCCTGCATTTCATAAAGAGCATGGGTAAAGCAAGGACCATGTTTTTAACTGGATCTTACTATGAATATCAACTACTTTTATGTGAGAAATCTTTAATAGAAGTAATAAAGACTTCACAGCTCAACCCTATTAAAAAAACTTTTGAAAATAGTCTTATTACAGACATGCCTGTTTTTGTTGTGCTAAAGGAAATCCTTGGAATTATTAGTCTTAGAAAAGTACAGAAAATGTTTAAAATTGTGATTTTTAAGTGCTCTAAATTACTAAATTTAGGCAATTCATGTTGACATATTGCATCACCGCCAGTGTGGCATAACTATATTTTAAGACTTAAACTTAAGTGGATGCTTAACTTAAGAAGACACTTTTTTTTTTGTGAGGAAGATGGGGTCTGAGCTAACATCTGCCAATCTTCTTGTTTTGCTAAGGAAGACTGGCCCTGGGCTAACATCCATGCCCATCTTCCTCCACTTTATGTGGGACGCTGCCACAGCTTGGCCTGACAAGCAGTGAGTTGGTGCGCGCCCGGGATGCGAACCTGCGAACCCCGGGCTGCCGCAGCGGAGCTCCCGCACTTAACCGCTTACACCACCGGGCTGGCCCTGGAAGACACTTTTCTTGAACTTGTAGCTTGAAGTCCATCTCGTTTTTTAACATATCACCACGGAGGGTACCTTTGAAAATAGGTCTGAGTGGTATCTCTCCTATATTTTTAGTCACCTTCTTTCCTCTCACTATGATATGAAAACGAACCCAAATTATAAAAACATTGTAATTTCACTGCTTCGTTTTTATCACGGGCCCCAGGTAAATTGGATGCAGTCTGGTCCTCTGGCTGCACTTTGAGAAGCGCTGCTCTGAAGTTAGTAAGGACTAAGGTTAAGGCCTGATGAAGTTTCTTCCAGCCTGAAGATTCTGTGACTGCAATTCTGTCAGTGGGTTTGTACTAGCTCAAGGGCAGCCAGCACAAACTTAGTCGAGTTGTAGAGATTTCTGTATTTTAAGTCAGACCTGAGGAAAGCACTTTTCGAGTATAGCTTCAGTCAACATTCATATGTGTTCATATTATCGCTTAGAAGGCAATTACAGTTCCTTGAAACACCCAGAGATCATTTTAAAACTGTGAAGACATACCCAGAAAGTCCTCATGTATTAATGGGAATTGTTTTGTTTTGTTTTTTCTTTCAAATAAAAAGATAAGGTGAGAATGGAAATAAGTACCAATTACACAATGGAAATGCAAACCAAATAGTAAACCAGTAGTTAAATGTGGCCCTTGGGTGAAAAGATCAGAGAATAAAGCAGGATCTCCTGGAATGGAATGACTGAGATCCTAAAAAGGACATAAAGTTTGGATCTTTTGTAAAGGAAATAAATAAAAGATCGATAACTTACTTTAAAGGAGAAATAAGAACAAGGATAAAAATTGTTTAAAGCAGCTATGTTTCTCAAATGTTTTTGACTGAGATGTATGGTAGGAAATAATTTTTATATCCCAATCCACATATAAAAACTGAAACAAAAGTTTACTGAAACAATACTAAGAGCAGTGCCCTCCAATATTTTCTATTCCTGTCTAATCTTTATAAATCTAGTCTGCTTCAAACTATTTTCTTAAAAAAAGAATACAGGATGTCCTTCACTAAGTTGATTTTATGACTTACAGTTGCTAAAAATGGAGGTCCCCAGACCGCACCCCCAGGTCTTCTGAATCAGTGTGTCTGGGGCAGAGCGCAGGAATCTGCCTTTTAATGAGTACTGGGGGTGATGCTGAAGCAGGTTTGAGGTCCTCTGACACACTTTGAGAGACTCGGGTAAAAAGGACAGATGGCTAAAGATTGAATGGGAGGGATGCACTGAATGTGAGTTTGAGTTCCTCGCTGAGGTCTCTTGCAGCTTCACGGTCCTTGACTATTTCTGTCAGCACGCCTGCAGTACTGAGGGGGCCATCCTCGCCCTCTGCAGATGTTCCCATAGTAGCAAGTGTGGTACAAGGAGCAGAGGCTTTGCAGCCGGAGGGCCCCGGGTTCCATTCCCACTGCCTCATTGCTTACTAGCTGAGGGATTGGGAGCATGTCGCTTCAGAATAAATTTCCATTATTGTTTGTGCAAAAGGGCATATTAATATTTACCATTCACCAGAATGAGACTTACACACGACAGTGTCTGTAATGACCTTTCTCACAGTCAGCACTCAATATACAATATATGTTTTTATAGTGATAGCTCACCCTGCCCCAGCACCCACTAAGTTTGAAATTCCTCAAAGCTGTGTCTTTTAATTTTTGTTTCCTTTGAAGTAATTCTCAACTCTGGTATGAAACACTGGTGCCTTTTTAGTTGGATGTGAGGTGCTGGACAAATAATTTGTTACTGAAGGAAATAATAAGAATCACCAGAAGGAGAAAAGAACAGCTGAGGCATGCCACAGTTAAGTACGGTGCTCCCACAGGTTTGGGGAAGGATTTTCCCACCTCTTTAAAAAGACATAGCTCTGGACAGGAGAACAGCTCTTTTCTGATTTCATAATGGTTAGTTGACAGCACTGGCCATTCTTCCTGGTGAATTTGATACATATTGGAATGTCTTAGAGCATCAGTTCTCAAACTTTCATCCGGCAAGACACGTGGTTACACCTGGGGCAGTATGATTTCCCTGGTTATAGACATAGGTAAATTATGGGCTAGGTTTCAGAGGTGGTTCACAGTGAGATAAAGCCACTTCTTTCTCTATCAAGAAAGTATGTCAGAATATAAGTGAGAATGATGTAATTATAATGAAAACCTTGAATATACCCATACACACACATGTAAAATCCTTCATAAACTGGAGTGCATTAACTGTTTATAACTAATTACTTGGGACACTCCTCACAACCAATTAAAACTTACCTTTTGTCAAGGCATGAAGATTGAGAAGCATTACATCCAGAGTGTTCTACAGATTACATTGCACAAAATAGGCACTTAAGAGAGGCGAGCTAAGGAGAAGATGAATGGGAAATACACCAAATCCCTGAAATCGCAAACAACGTGAGAACTAAAAGCTGGGGAAAAGGCAACATGTGGTCAAACGCAGAGAAAGTGCAGAAGACTACATGGAGCTGGGGTCTCATAAAGAACTAACTTACTCAAATGCACATTGTTTCTACCATAGACATTTACTTTTAGCTAGTCTCAATGTTCCTTTAATTTATTTAAGTTAAAATTAAGTAACTTTGCATTTCCTAATTCTTAAAGTTATATTTGCTTGGAACATCTTTCTGCTTTGCTAAATTTTAGTTTGCCATACTTTTTCATCTCGAAGAAGTTAAGTTCTGTATGTGTTGAAAATGTCTTTGTACTTTGATGTATAGTGGTATCGGATATATATTCACAATCCTTCATTTAAAATATCTCTGAAAAACTAAAAATTTTTTTTGCCTCCGAAAGTTTGGCATCAAAATTCTTTTGGTGGCAAAACCTGACCCAAACTGTCAGGGGCCTGTTTAAAGTAGTTTTAAATTACTTTAGGCCCACTTAGAAAGAATATTCACATATTTTTCTATAGAAATAGTATGTTTGATTATGAGATGCTCTCCTAGATCTGGCTAGGAATGTCACATAATATGTGCTATATGGACCTTTTGACCTTTTTAAAACCCGTAAAAATCTGAAGCATACCTGGACCTACGGGTTTCAAATAAGGGATTGTGATTGTATTGTATTAACTTCCTTAGTGCACAGAGTGAAATTGTCTAGTATTCCTACTCATTTAACTTGATGAAAATCCTTTTGCTAATTTTGATCACTGATCATCTGAACATTTTGATTTCATTGCAAGCTGGCAAATCATGGAAGATTTCTTACATTACATATTAACTCAGTCAAACTGTCTGTTGAAACCCTGTGGCTTCAAATATAAGGGTGGAAGGCATCTGAGGTTATAAAGTCAGGTAAGCAAATGGTTAGTAGTTAGTATCGTTTTTACCCCCTAAGTTGAGCAGAGACACACACAACGTTGAACCTCATATATGCATTTTGACATTGTGGTTCCTTTTTTTCATTGTAGTTAGTTTTATTAAACAAACAAACATACACTGAAATAACATTTGAAACTTCTGCCGTGTTGAATGTTTCTCACATAATGGTGAACAAAATTTAAGCTACTTTCATTATGGTTTACTGTTATGAGAGGTTTCCTGAAGGGGTTATATTTCCTTTATTTTGTTGATTGCCACTTGCACGTGTCTTTCCTTCTATCAGAAAAGTAAAAGTAGAAAGTGTTTTCTGCAAATTTAGTCTACTCTAAGGTGAGAGTTTTTTGGGTTGTATTGTTTTATAGAGGTTCTAGTTACCTTTATTTTCAATAATTATCTGAGAAATACTAAGTTAAGATCTTGGCTTTGTACTTTTAATCTCCTCTAAAACCACTATAGAAAAATGAAAAGTATGATGTGAGAAAGAGTCTAAATGACACTCTAGGAGTAAAGTAATAGCTGATCAGATCTACTGTTATGGAAGTAAGACTTGATGAATCAGTCTTCATTTAGTATAAACTGAAACTGTTAATGGCTAACGTTTTTCTTTTTCCATTGGTTACTGATATAACTACATCCTTTGGTGTAGGAAAGCCACAGATTGAGTAATTCAGAGGGAGTCTTATTAGCAATGCTGATTTTTTTTAATATTAAAAAATGCTGAGTTGTTTTTCAGCTTTTGGTGTGCCTCTCAAAACTCACCCAAGTGTAGAGTTCTCGTTGACTGCAAAGGGAATGTGGTGGAGCATGGAACAAAATGAGAAAATAATTCTCCACATCCAGCTGTCAAATTTTGGTTATCTTTTAAGTTACTGAAGTTATCATTTTTTTTTCTTTCCTTCCCTTTCCCTCCCTCCCTTCCTCCTTTCTCTCCTTTCTTTCTTCCTTCCTCTCCTCACTCTTCCCCTCTCTTTCCTCTGTCGTATTTGTCTATCTAATCTCTTTTTTCTCTCTCAGCTTATTATTATATTTGCTAATGTACATCTGTGACACTGCCTACAAATGTTTGAGAATGGGAATATAGAGTTGAACTTCTTTCTATTTTTTTACCATCATTTGATTGTAAAGATTTGTTTGTAGTTTTTGAGTTCTTTTAGTATTTATCACTGCTCATATAATAAAGTTGTTGACATATGAGTTTGAGACTTACACAGTTCCTCACATATAAGGGTCAATTCGGAAGGGATGAAGAGGAGCCTTTAGCAGGGCTATGCGAAGTCAAGTCACCTGTTGTTTTTATGAAATAAGTTGAAGTAAACTCCGTATCCAATTATTTTTGTTTTTTAGGGTGATAGAATGACTACGCAGTTTCATTTCTATTTGAGGGAAAGTTGAAAGCAGTTTTTAGAAGAGTTTCTCAAATAGTATTTTACTTCGGGAGGAAGGGAGAAAGATAATTTGGACTGAGCACTTCCTTGTGAAGCGCAAGTTTTATTTTTACTATTTTGTTTTTCACGACAACTTTCTGATCAGAGGTAACCCTATTTGAATGATGAGGAAGGTCAGTCTCAGGTGTAGTAACTTGTCTGAGGTCACACAGGTAGCACGTGGTGTGCCAGGCTTAGGACACCTGTCTGCGGGGCCTCAGTCTCTTGTGCTTTTTCTGTATTTACCTGCCTTTAGAGCCACATTCCAAGAGGTTAGAATGAAAGGTTTGGGGCCACTTTCAGCCAAGAATTCCCCCCAATTTTTTTTTCTTCCAAAAAGAGAAATCCTCTTCATTTTGAAGTGATAGGGCTGGACCGCTGCTCTCTACTACTCTTGAAGGAGGTGGATGAGAAGGTCTCTGAGCTGGGACCTCTGGTCAGTTTCCATCAATGAGGTCAAAAGACTGAACCAGCCCAAAACTTAGTTTATAAATTGACATTTAGTGAACTTTCTTCTTAGTTGGTATATCTAGTATGGAAATGTCTAATAACAACAGTGACTGTTTTTACTATTTATTAATTCCTCTGGTACGTCAGTAGGAATCATTCATTCTTGCAGGAAGAGTTGAGTTTTCTTAGCTGAATATTCTGAATACGCTTTTACTCTGGTGCTTTTTAATACTTAGTGGGTGAATATATTTTACTAAGGTAATTTACCAATATAATGTGGATAGTGTTGTAAAATATTTTCTGACATTTACTTTGAAAAGAAATTCACCGTTAGTGGAAAATTAATAACCGTGTTCATGGACTTCATTGCAGAGGGTCTGATGATCAAACATGAGTTAGCTATAGGATCAGTCAAAAGTTACCAGTTTTTGAAGTGGTTTATGGGTACTTTTGATTTGTTTTACCTAAGAAACTTATTTCTACTGTGATAAGTAGAGGAGATTTTATGGATTACACGTTTGTATACAAATAGCAAATCATTTAGACAATATAAAGTAACGTCGTTTTTTTGTACTAAGAGCCCTATTCATCTGAAATTAAATTCTTTTTGCAAATTCAGCAAATCAGAGCCTCATTCAGATATAGAAGATAAAAAGTTTGTCATTCTTTGTTGTTGGTTTTTTTAATGGCTTTTCCTTTTCCCTGATCCATGAAACGTGTAAATAGGATATTTATCTGTTTTGGCAAAGTAGCTCTTGTGGATGATAATCTTATTAAGAGTGTGCTCTTGAATCGTTTTAGCTAAATGATACTTCACCAAAGATGTTGAGCTTCCATTTCCTGTATTTCATCTCACCATAATAAACCACCTCTGTATTGTTCTCATTCAAGTAGGTTTGTCAACTGAATAAGTTTTATGCCATTTAACACCTTTCTTTTGACTTATTTTCTTTGGTCATGTTCAAAGAACATTTTGCACATTAAATAGGTTGGTCAAATGTTGGTGAGCCTGAGGTAGCAAAAACTATTAGCAATTTAATTCAGCGTTCACACTTGAGTGCGGCACGTTGATGCTAACTTATACTTTGAGGATATAAAGATGAATATGGAACAGCCCTTGTCCTCAAAGCGAATGCGTTCTGCTGGCTGGAAAAGTCCAGGAGATGTAAATATCTATCCTGTAAGTTATTCTGTGCTAATTGTTCTAATAGATATGGCATAGAATAGTACTGAGTAAATGTCACTGAAAAACTGGCTAATTCCTACGTAGGAGCTGGACCTTGAAGTATGGGCGGAGTTCCTTGCTGTCACACTATGTTTGTCCTAATTGTCATTAAGGTTGTAAGACCAATTTGGCCCAAGCACTAAAGTGGATTTTAAAAATTAGGTGTCTAACCTTCATTTGGCTTTTATTTAAATATTAGTGCATTCTTTTACCTTTTGGTTTATTTAAAAGGCTGCTGACTTTTTTTGATAAAGCTTTCAATTTATATTAAAAAGTTATGTTTCAGTCAAGTGTTTTGGACTTCCATTTTATTTATTTTTCTTTTTATATTTATTGCTGTTAATATCACATTCTGTATGATAGCACTTTTGAAGTGAAGGGAAGTATTTGAGGATTCCACGTCTACCAAATCATGTTAAAAGCACAATGACTAGAATAAGTTTAAACTAGACGTCCAAACTAGGAGTCCAAACAAGTGCCAATAAAACTGTTATAAACTACTGTAGCTAACACTTACTGTTACTTAAACTGTACTAATTAGGAGTCTATTAGTAAGATCTCTAGCCTAAGTGTTAACATTCTAAAGAGGTGAAGATGTGCTTTTCTATCCATAAGAGATTATAGATGAAAAATTATGCCCAGTGCTTCCATCAAGCAGTTTTCAGCTTTTCTGGGATGTTTTCAGCCCGTGTTTACAACCGCAGTTTCGTGAGTCACAGCATGGAGGGTCACGGGAGTGTGGTCCCCACTTTATGCTTGGTGATCCGGGTCTGGTCTTGGGAGTCCCCTTTGACACCATGAAACCTTCAGTATTGCTTCTTTTCATCATGACTTGTGTGTTTATTACACCTCAGAATGTATGCATTTTCACCCAGTTTTATTTATGGCCCTCTTTTGGTGGGTCATTTCTGGACATCAGCCTAGTTTAGATTAAAACTTTGTTTCTAAAATGTTGTGCTCAGTGTTCCAGATGCCAACCCTGGGTGCTTTAATAACAAACAAATACATTCATAAGTGAAATCATAAAGAAGAAGCTGATCTGGGAAAATATTTCTTCATCACCTGACAACATTGATAATGACCCTAATGTTTACATTAAAGCAGTAAAGAGGAACAGAGACACACGGAATAATAACTTGTGAGTCTCCTGTTCTCTGTCTTGGGGCTGTTTGGCATCATGGAAGTATAACTGTTCGGATCTCATTATTTACCAATTCTCGTGGTAACAGTGAACTTCTTTATAAGTTTTGTGTATGGACATATATTCTCATCTTATTTGGTGCTATACATTCTCCGCAGTCCCAAAGAACATGTTCAGATTTGTTGTAAGACCAGGATTTTGTTTTACTTTAATAATTTTCTACATATAGTCTCTGCATGAATAGTGCAGATCCATGCAGAAGTTTTCTGTGGCTTGAAAGGTCTTGAGGAGTGGGATCATAGGTGGGCATAGAGCTGCTCATGTGAGGACTGATCTCACACACACGGTGGGCAGTTACTGCATAAGGAATTGTCATCATGATTCAGTTGTTAGGAAGTGAATTTCCTTTTCTTTAATTTGTTTTTTTATGTGACCATCTATGTCATTCCTGACATATATTTCAAATACAGCTAGATGGCCTTGAAGTCTAATATATATGTCTTAAGAATTAGGATGGTCAGTACTTTTCTTCATGAAAGATGTTTTCCTGAAAAGTTTTGACTTAGTTTTTCAAAATTAACTATGTATATATTCTTATTGACAAATTATAATGTCAGAATGCTTCATGTGTATTTCTGAGTGATCTTTAATTAGCAGTGGCTACTGAATTTACAGATTGAAGTTTTACTATTCCCAGGTCCCCTATTAGGTAAACAGTGATCTGTAAGGTTCACACTGGGGAGCTGCATAAAGGAATATAGTACTAATCATTTTATGAAGAAAAGCAGTCTTTGTTAAAGCGAATAATACCTGGTTGGTAATTCTGGGTTCCATGTATTGAACTATCATTATTTTACGCAATATGTATTTGTTGAGTACCCATAATATTTAAAACTGGATTAGAGATTCCAGGGCTTGCGGAATAAAAAGATAATGGCTCTGGCCTCAGGATGTTTCTAGTATAGTGTTGTTGACACACATGTACCAAATGTGGAATAGAAAGTAAAGATGCTGTAATTTCCATGGGACACAGGGATGGTGAGTATAGGGCGATAGGAGATGATTAGGAAGGGGAAATTGGGATGGACCTGAACTCTACCTGTATAGCTAAATGTTTAGGCATCCTTCACAATGCTTACTTGAATCCATCAGGGAGAAAATGAACCCAGTGGACAGCCCAGGCTAACCCCACCTGGGCCACACAGTTCACTCCAGATGTGTCATCAGCCAAGCCCTTGGCCTCTGGACTTTTTAAATGCTGTCCCCATCAGTAAAAGAATTTGAGCATGTATCCTCAATATATGTACATTTATTTGTAATTTATATATGCTGGGCTCTTAATATATTATGTATTTAATAAAATATAAATAGCTTAGAAATAAAAAAGATAAGATAAATTGAATATGAATATAAAGAAAAATTCTAATATTTTCATCTCACCTACTCCACTGGACTTTGTCTTGTTCATCTTTTGGGGTTCAAGAGCCCCATTTTGGAGACCATTGGTCTAAGCTGGGTAGTGTCACCCCAAGTTTGGGTAAGTCCCATGAGATCACGGCCTTGGTTTTGCTCACCGCTGTACCCTCAGCCCCTAGAACGTGGTGGGAACTCGGTAGATACTGTTGAACGCACAGGCAGAGTTTGGCTGGTTGGTAGGGATGAGGATAGTCAGGCTCAGCATGAGGGATCTGGTAAGAAGAGAGACCGTTTTTGTTTGTTGCTGTATCTCCTTGTGCCTGTGAAAGTGTCTGCCACATAGTAGGACCTCAGTAAATATGAGTTGACTGAGTAGGGGGTGTGGACTGTGTGGCTTAGCATGAGGGATCTGGCAGAGGCCACAGATCCATGGCATGAAAAGGTAAGTCCCAGGAGGTCTCTTACAGCAGGACAGAGTGTGGAGATAGACTAGCTATCAGTAGGCAGAAAGATACAGCCAATGTCACAGTGTCATTAAGAACATCTGAGGAAGGGCTTTGGTGACCTCAGACCTTAAAGCAAAAACTGTGACCTTTGTAAGCAATAAGATCTGGATTTTACTCATCTTTGTACCCACAGTGCCTAGGATGTAGTATAGTAGTTCTGATTAATTTTTGTTGAATTGCTCTGTTTTATACTGTGTACTGGGTATCGGAGGCTGTGTGTACAGGTGTGGATCAGCATCAAGATCAGAGCCCTGTAAATGAATCCTGCCCAGACTGAAGCAAAGCCGGCGATGCTGGGACGACCTCACGCGCAGATGCGTTGCCTGCCCAGGGGTGCTCTGGTGACCACAACTGCCACATCCCATTTAGTTGTTTATTTAAAGGTCATTATTAACATACTGTTAACATACTATCAATGAGGAAAATGGAGTTTACGATAGGATTATTTCTTGTATGCTGTCATCCTATACCTTCTTCCCCACCACTAAAGCTGGGATGTGTCGTGATCACCACAATGTATACTATTACAATTATGACTGAATTTATTTACAGATAACTCAAACGAAGTAGTTTGCATTTTCTCTCCTCTTTTTAGAATTTTTTAATTCAGACTTCCTCTTTAAAAGATGATAAAATTTCTACTTTTGTGGTCATAAAATAAACCTGTCAAGCATTTTATTGAGCGTGGTCCAGTTGGGGAGAACAAACATTTGCTCCCTGAGGGGCAGCAGTGGTGTTAGCTCTTTCCATCAGAAGCAGCCCAGATGAAGGCATCCTTCCCCACCGGTCCAGGCAGGTACCCCTTTCTCCCTCCTACAGTTCAGTCTCCTTTAGGACGTGTTTATTTAAAGCAGTTCCACATCTGTACCATTAATAAATCCCCGTGCTCTCATTTGCATTTCTGATGTCTCATAGTAAACATAGGAAGTTCCCCTTTGCCCTTACAAAAACAATTTCGTCTGCCCAGCCTTCCTCGAGTTGAATAAAAATTTCTCAGAGCCCTCCTGCATCTTTAGCGGGTCTCCAAATTAAAGCTTAAACAGTTGCAACTTCTTTGCTCTCATCCTTTTCATCATTAAGTCATCAAATGGTTCTTTATTGCAGGTTTGTCACCTATAAAGCCTCAGTAGTCATATGTCTTACACTTGTTACTGTGGTCTCGAGTTTGCCCTGCTTTCACAGACATCTTCCTTGCCCTGTATAACTATGCTGAGAGGTGGACTTTAGGGTATAATTATTCCCATTTTGCAGATGAGGAAACAGACTCAGCGTTGTTAAGTGGCTCGACAGAGGTCACTGAGTTTATAGCTCCCCTGAGACGAAAACCCAGTGTTCTGGCCGCTCCTCTAGAGAGCTGCCCTCTGTGCAGAGCAGAAGGTGTCTTACTTGAACTAAGATTTGTTTTTTTCTTGCTTTCAACCTGATAAGTTGTTGTAAATACCTGGAACAGCAGTGGCATAGACAATATGGTGGTTTAATTGTTCATGCCCTGTGGGCTTTAAAATATCGGTGAAATGGGCCTTAAATTTCTGATGTATTTAAATCTATTTGTGTATTTAAATAAGTGTTCTCAGATCATGTGGAACGACTGTCCATTTGACTTAACTTTTTTACAGCTTGTGATGAAAAGTTGAATGCATAGGGACCACGCACTGACAAAGAATGTGCTTTGAAGTATATATTAGGATTCGTAAGTGAGATTTGGATTATGTATTGGGGCCATTTTTTTCCTGGGAGACGTATTTCCGAAATTGTAATGAAAATTAATTGAAAAATATGAATTGAGATCTAGATTTCTGAGCTACACCCATTTCTGGACACATTCGTATTATAATTTGATATCAACTGGTGTTTTCAGAGAAGTGAAGGCACATTCTAAAGTTTTTTTTCTTTTTAAATTTAGAAGGCATTTTAGTTTGGCACTTGGTGGAAAAGGAACGTTTCACAGGCCAGTTAGAGAATTCAATATAGCACCACTGCCAATGATAACAGGGAAGATATTTCCATCCAAAAATTACTACAGCATCAATTATGCAATTAATATTTTACATAGTAGAAAAGTTTTATTGGTTAGCATCTTTTCTCAAAGTTCCCCAGGACTAAAGAGGCCTAGTAATTATTTTACTGTGGGAATATGATAAAAGATTGATTGCATTAGAGCTCCAGACCTTTTTTATTTTAAAGATTTAAGGTCTGACACAAAAGCAATTTATGTATAGATTCTCTTTACTTCAATTTAATCTTTATAATTAGCATTTGAATATTTATACCAACTTGGGGACATGGTGTAGTGTTAATGGCTAAAGAAGAGGTTTGTTGAAGAATTGCAATTTGAAGGAAAGCCTTGTTTATTGAACAAGGCATGTAATGATGGAAGGGGTTAGAAACTGTGACCTTTCTTTTCTTTGGTTTAGCTTTTCATTTAAAATGGAGTATGAAAATAAAAGTCATGAGGATAATTAGGTAGACTTCCTCCCTACCCTCAGTTTTTAAGCAGTTGAATCCAGTGGTCCCTGTCTTTCACCTCCAGACAGCCCGTGAGGAAGGAATTCCCATCTCCATTTTAGATGAGGGCACTGAATCTCAGAGGCTCGGCAGCTTGCCCAAGGTCATTCTTCCTGTAAGCCGTGGAGCTGGCATTCCATTCCAGCTCTTTCCGTCTAAGGAGGCCACGCTCCTCCTCACTCCCTCCCTTATTCTGCCTCTTGCGCTGCCCACATGGTGTTTGTAGCACTCCATTGTGCCCCAGACCTGTCTTGACTCCTGTTGAATTGTAACGTTGAGGTTCCTGCCCAGGATAAAAGTACCTTTTCTCTGTTTGTGTTCCTACATTGTCCGGCAGGTTGCCATATCCGTAAGTGCTCGTTAATAACTGTTTCTTAAATCATTCTAAGCATATGGTAAACTTCTACAGTTAAAAAATTAGTATTACATAGTATTCTAAGAGATGAAATATCTGTGATTTTTTTTTTTTTAAATATATCGTTGTGCCAGAGCATAAAAAAATAGTTTTGGCATTCAGATAATAGACATTCAAAGAGAATTAATAGAATTTTAGCTCTATAAGGGGCGTTGCAGATGATCTTGGAGTCATGGAATCCATCCTATTAAATTTGAAGGAAGCAAGGCTCAGATTAAAGAACTGGGACCCAGGCCATGTGAGTGGCTGAGCTGGAAGCAAGATGTAAGACTTCTGATTTGGTGCTTTGCTGTCGAAATCTGCTTAGCTCCAAAAGCATGTAGAAAATATTTTTAGTCAATTGGTGGTACCATTTTCACAGCAGGAATATGTGACTTTTTGTCTGTTGTTGTTTATAAATGGTTAAAAAGATGAAAGAACTAAAATGTTATATACTGTTAGAATAGAGCTATAGGTAATACAGTATACGTACTGACTTTGAAATCATTTTATTATCTTACCAGTTGACTTCTGATTTATCTAGTAGTATAACATAATTTTGGTAGCTAGCAGATAATAAACTGAAACATGGCTTTGGCGTAGTTCTCTGTGTCCTGTGAAAACAGAGGAAGAATTTGCAAAACAATAACACATTGTTAAATGGCATGCCAGTTTATCAGATGCCGTAAGTTTATTGCAGTCTGGTCTTAGGGAAAACCATCCCAGCCTCAGAGCCCTTCATCCTAATCTTAAGCAAAAGAGCCTTTAAAGTTATTTCAGGGCTGTTAGATTTTGTTCTATCCAAGAAACTGTAAACTCTCATAGCTGTTGATGAGAAAGAAGTTTGTAAAACCATAACAGATTTAGCTGTAAAAAGAGTGATTGAACTGATTTGTGTACTGCGACGCCTCATGGTGGCCTTCTTAAGAAACTACTGTAGTGACACGTAGTGACCACATACCTGAATCCACTCAAATGTGTGTGGACTAAACGTTAGAGAGTTAAGACCCTAGATGATATTTTCAAGGTTGGTATTTTTATGTTTCGTTTGGGAGAAATTAATCTCTGCTCTGCAGTTCGGAGAGGAACCCTGGTCTGCCTTAAGGGGGCTCTGCTCCTGGGAGTTCACCCACAGAATGGCCATCCTCCAGCCCTGAACTTCCAGAGAACAAGAGCCGGGTAGTTCCAGCAGCTGCTAGCCTTTTCTGCTCCTTTGTGGAATTAGAAAGAAGGCACCGTTTTCTTGAGATACTCTAGTTTCAAATATTGGAAAATTATCGTAATAGATTGATTTTGTTAGAACAAGATACTTTACTGCCTTTTGGCAGGAAATTGTCATAATAAATATATAGATCTCTGCTCTCTGATGTGAATGGCGCCCCCTAGGGTTGTACACAGAGCATCTTGCACAGCTGTACCTTGTGGAGACCCTGCAGGCAGTTATATCCGAGATCTCGTCTTTAAACAGCAGATATTAAAACATCACATCTAGAAAACTATGCATATAGCTCTTGAATATAAAATGCTAGTTATTTATGAAGTCATTATTTTTAAAATTATAAACATAGTAGAAATTAAATTAAAAGAATAGCTAATGGAGACCTTTCTTTATATCAGCAGCGTACTGACAAATGGCTCTATATTCTGTTACACATCTCTCGGCCCAACCCATTTAATATATTTTCAAAGTTAGTCTGTCTTTTAGAGTTCTGATTAAAGAAGAAAATTCTCTGACCTTTATAGAAGAGCTTTTCTTTATTAGATGGGTGCAGTAATAGAATGCAGAATGACTTTAAGCATCCACCTCTTTTATCCATCATTAAAAGTTAATTGTCACATCATATAAGTGCAACTTGATGGGATTTTTAACGTACCCCAAATTGGCAACCTGTGATGAGGAAAGTATGCTCTGTGAGGACTTGAGTTAAGAGAATGAAAGGAAAAACGAACCTTTTATAAATCTTAAGTGGCAGCTAAATGGAAATAAAAGCTTTTAATTTTCATGGGAGAATGGTGATAGCAGATCGGTACCTTCTGTTTGGTTGGAAGCAGAAGGTCTCAGAACACAGCTTGTCTGACTCGAGGGTGGTGGTTTGGGCGACTAGGGATTGTAGACGGGCTAGTCTTCTGCGTGTGTGGAAAGATACTAATGTACTCGCTCTCTTCGTGCTGGTCCGTGGAATTGTTTTCTTATTAGGAGCAGTAATTACCTTCCTCAATCTTATGGAAGGAGTGGCAGTTGGTGGGGTATCCAGCAGGAAACCCATTACCCTGTTAGCAGTCTGTGGTGCTTCCCTGGTTGAGTTTGAGTTGCCCAGTAGGTAGTGATGATGCGTTGCGTGGTTATAACCACAATTGTGCTGGCCCTTTCATTCAGCTCAGTGACTGGATTGTAAAATACAGGACTCCAAACAAAGATTTTGAAATGGCGCTCTCTTACCAGTCCTCCTCACAGTTTGGGAGAACGGGCAGGAGAGTGTTGCTGGGTTGTAAAAAGGACTGTACTTGTTTATAATAGTTTAAAGGTGGCTGCTTGTTTCAAGTAGGAATATTACACAGGAAACCGCGAGGTAATCCTTAACATTTTACTTCTATGTGGGTCTGACTGGCCACTGACCAGTTTTCTCCCACACTGTGATACCCGACCTGTCGAGAGCGTACCTGCCGGCTCCCTGGCTCACAGCAGACTGAGTCGATAATGTTAAGTTTGTTTGAATCGGCTCCTTTTTCTTTGCCCTCTGAAGATCCTCTCTATCCAAGACCTGGGAGCCACTGACCCACCGTGTTTTGATTGCACAACTCTTTAGACTTTGCCGAGATATGACACTTGTTCTCTAGTCCTTCCTGGCCATCAATTACTAGTTTTTAAATTTTATATTTACTATTGTCATAATTTTAGGAAATACTAGTGTGAGTAACTTAAAGACCATAGTTTTTAAAGCCCTTTGTCAGAACACTGGTTATTTGCTTACTTTATTTTTTAGATTTCATGATACACAGGGCCGCATGATTAAATAAATCATGTTCAAGTGGTTTTAGCGTCAAATCATTTTAGGAAATGTGACAAAATCATTTTATCTCACATGAGAGATAATTTTCACAAGAAATTCATATCCTCTTTTTTTTTTTACTTTCTTTTTAAGGTTTGAAAAGGATTGGCACTTCTCAGTTAACAAAAAACTTTCATAAAAATCCATAGTAATCATAATATTAATGCAAGAAAAATTTTTTGTTAAATATATCTTATTCATTTAAAATGTATGGGGGCCGGCCCCGTGGCATAGTGGTTAAGCGCACGCGCTCCGCTGCTGGCGGCCTGGGTTCGGATCCAGGGCGCGCACCGAGGCACCGCTTGTCAGGCCATGCTGTGGCGGCGTCCCATATAAAGTGGAGGAAGATGGGCACGGATGTTAGCCCAGGGCCAGTCTTCCTCAGCAAAAAGAGGAGCATTGGCATGGAAGTTAGTTCAGGGCTGATCTTCCTCACACACACACACAAAAAATGTATGAATTAGATATTTAATCATGATTTTTGGAAAACTGGTTGTCATGCTGGGCTTTTCATTCAGCATACCTGCAAAACTATCTTTATTTCATTATAAATGTGATATAGTTATTGTGACTGAAAGTAGCATGTGGTTCCTTTATCCTCTCAACTCCTGATATATTTTTAGAAGGAAAAGTAATTATATTGATTTTCTCAGTAACTTCTTACCCAACTAGTTTCTGTTATGGTCTATTAACATAACTGCTCTGCTAGTTTATTTATTCTGGCTTGTGAGTAATGAGTATTTTAGGTAAACTTCATAATGTTCAAGATAGTTTGAAAGATTAATCAATACTTATTTCCTTGCTTTAAAAATGTATAAATGCTCTTCAAGTAACAATTATCTAAACAAGCTCTTTTATATTAGAATGAGATGGGGCTGGGAAAGTATTTGCTCTGACAACATAAAATAAACCTCAAACATTCTCACATTTTTTTTGTTGAGATTTACACCTTTAAATCTTAGCTGTAGGGGCCGGCCAGTGGCGCAGCAGTTAAGTGTGCGCTCCGCTTCAGTGGCCCGGGGTTCGCAGGTTCGGATCCCGGGCACGCACTGACGTACCGCTTGTCAAGCCATGCTGTGGAGGTGTCCCATATAAAGTGGAGGAAGATGGGCACAGATGTTAGCCCAGGGCCAATCTTTCTCAGCAAAAAGAGGAGGCTTGGCGTCGGACATTAGCTCAGGGCTGATCTTCCTCACACACACACAAAAAAAATCTTAGGTATAGTTAGGATGGTGGCATAAGTTATAGTTATCCTGCAGAACTTTAAGCAAAGTTTGAAAGAATTTACGATGGTTCTAAAACAGATCTTTAGTAAGTTAATGGCATTGGTGACCATTCACTAAATACCTGCTCTGTGAATGAAATGATTGAACTTGGCCTTATTTGTAGAGGTGATGATTGTTTCTACATGCTTGACAGTACCTGCTTCAACACCTATCAAGTAAAGAGGCATTCAGAGTTACTTAATGGATGAGTGAAATGTAAGGCTGAATTTAGAGTTTTGCAGGCTTGTCTGACATATAATTTTAAGATCTGATCAGATTCTCAGGTCTTTCCCAGATTCTCATGAAACCTATCCCAGTTGGTTTTCTTTTTGTTTAATAATTGTCCTACCCTTCAGGAAATGTTGTATTTGAAATATGACATTAAATATAACATGTATTTGCTACCTGTTGTACATCAGGCACTCTTCTGTGCACTTTCCAATATCTCACTTTAAAGATCATAATAGGGCCAGCCCCGTGCCTTAGCGGTTAAGTGCGCGCGCTGCGCTGCTGGCGGCCCGGGTTCGGATCCCGGGTGCGCACCGACGTACCGCTTCTCTGGCCATGCTGAGGCCGCGTCCCACATACAGCAACTAGAAGGATGTGCAACTATGACATACAACTATCTACTGGGGCTTTGGGGAAAAAAAAATAAATAAAATTATAAAAAAAAAAAAAGATCGTAATAAATATTGCTGGTAGCTATAATTTATGCAACCTCTCTCACTTCTTTTGTTCTTTCTTTTCTTTTCTTTTGCTTCTCTTCTCTCACAAATTTTGAAGCCGAGGCTCTAAGAGGAGGAGTGCCTTACCTGGGATCACACGGGAGGGGCCTGCTTCTAAATCCTAAGCCAGTTCCCTTTCCAGTGTGCTCACAGATCCAGGGGATCTTACACCTGGACTCTTTGATTTCTGATTCCTAGAACGTTGCCTTTTTTCCCCTCATTTGCTTGGCTTCTTTTTGTGATTTAAAACTGAGTTCTGGGCCTAGCCACACTTTCAGCAACCTCTTTAAGTTGGTCTGTTAATATCTGTCTGGGTGACGGCGTGGTTTAAAAGTGCCATCGTGTGTCAGACAAGCCCCGTTTGAATGTCATCTCTGCCACCTCCTGAGCTCTGTGAGTTTGGCCTAGGCACTTCACCTCTTGGTACGCTGGTTTCCTCATCCATAAACAAGAAAAATAATAGTTACTGTTTCAGGTTGTTCTGAAAATTAAAAGGTATAACCTATGTAAAGCAGTCAAGTGCTTTGCATATAGACACTTAGCAGCTATAAATTTATACTCCTTTGTAAAGAAGACACTACTGCCTCTGTTAGATGTATTCAAGGTATCTGTGTTTATGTGTTCATTTGTCTATTTGTAAACACAATATATGATCTTATATTTACAATCATTTATGTATGAAAAAAACTGGTTCAGAAAACAAGTGGTTTTCTCAGGAGTGAGGGGAATCCTGAAAATGGGTAGTATTATACTTTTAAAGATAAATGGTAAAAGAATTGTAGTGTTCATTCAACAAACATTTATTGTGCTCCTCCTATGAGCTAGGCTCTGTGCTAGTCTCTGGGGCTATAATAGGATGGTTAAAAAATGCTACCTGGATGGGAGGGTACCTTCTAGTGATGGGAAAACAGACAATAAATAAAATAAGTAAGCAGTATGATATGTTTGGTGGTCTAGCCGTTGAGATTCGTCACTCTCACTGCCTGGCCCAGGTTCGTGTCCTGGTCAGGGAACCGCACCACCCTTCTGTCGCTTGTCATACTGTGGCACTGCGTGTTGCTGTGATGGGGAAAGCTCTGCCACCAGTATTTCACATACCAGCAGGGTCACCTGTGTGGACAGGTTTCAGCAGAGCTCCCAGACTAAGGCAGACTAGGAAGAAGGACCTGGCCACTCACTTCCGAAAAAATTGGCCATGAAAACCCTGTGAATAGCAGTGGAGCATTGTCTGATAGAACACTGGAAGGGGAGAGGATGGTGCAAAAAGACCGGGCAGGGTTCCCTCTGCTGTGCACAGGGTCGCTAGGAGCTGGAATCCACTCGACCCTACTGACAACAAATATCTTAGATGGTGAGACAGAGTGTGGGGTTGCAGTTAAACAGGGAGGTTTGTGATTAGAGAGGCGTCATACTGTCAGGAGTTGTGCAAGTCCAGGGGGAGTTTGTGCAAAGAGAGCGAGCCTGATGCTGACCTCAGGAATGCCCTGTCCTCTTTCCAGACCCAAGTGTCTTTCTCTGCACTGTTTTTAGAGTGCCTCTGGCACTCTTGGAGCCATTCCTGTTCACATGAAAGGTGGTACAGAAGTGTGTACCTGGTGGCAGGCTTTTGGGGAATCTACTATTATACTTGGAAGACGATGCCTGGTATTCTGGATGGCTTTGCCTGTAATTGGCAGAATTAGGGGCAAACCATGTGCATTCCTTGAAGCTAAAGTACTCACTCATATTTCTCTTAAGACTTTTCTTTGAAATTCTGTGATAGCAGTCAAGTGAGCTAGTAAGTAGACCTTTCAGACCAAGAAGAGTGTCTTAACCAAGTGTGCTGTTCTTAATTGCCTTTCTTTTTTTTTTTAATGCTGAATAGGAGGAGGGGTGCGTTCAAATTTTAAAATAGTCTACGAAGAATCAAGATAGGAAAAAAGAGTAGTGTTGAGATAATACTTTTTTTCAGAAATTCTTATGAGAATAAATACTACCACATTCATGTATAGATCTGTTAATTCTTTCAGCATATATTTATTGAGCATCTACTATGTTCTAGGCTCTGTGAATGTTACCAGGAGGATAAGGATGGGTAAGGTGATGTCCCTCTCACAAGGACCGTGTGCAGTGGGAAGGGAGAGGAAGTGCGGGGATAACCTCCTTATGAGACGTTGATGAGATAACACGGGAAGAAGCGCCCCAGGCCTGGTACCGTGGATGAACAACACCTGTGTGTTGACTCTTGGATAAAGTGATGAGTCACTGCGAGAGGTAAAGGCAATATGCCAAAAGGAGGTCAGATGAGGAAGCGGTAACATCTGACTCCATTATTAGGGACGTCTTCATGGACACTTGAAATGGCCTTGAAGATTGAATGGGATTTGGGCAAACCCCTGCACGTGGGGAGGTTACTTATTTGGTTTTGTATTTTTAGCAGGTGGTACAGAATAGGCTGTCAGATATTTGTTGGGTAAATAAATAAGGGGAAAGGACCATCCTGATGACAGGAAAACTGAGAGCAAGGACATGCCAGAGATTGGGAAGCCCAGGGGCGCTTAGGGGCTCTGGCTGTGATTCAGTTCAGCTGAGGAAAGGGTGCGTGCAAAGGAAATACGGCTTTACAGTAATAATGGGTCAGATCCTAGGGGCTCTACTTGCCAGGCCGGAAGTAATTAGGAGCTCATCTGGGATGACCGTAGGGATTGAAGAGCGTGAACGGAGCCAAGTGATATTTTAGAGGCTGAATTGACAGCACACTGAAGTTCTTCACCTGTTGCTCAGTGGAGTGATTTTTGAATGCCTCCTTTTGCTGTTGGAACTCTTTTTGAGAAAATGAAAGCATCAAATCAGATTTACTGGAAACAACTTTTCTAAGAGTTCAACACTATCTAAGTCATGCTCGCAAGAGCCCTTATAAACACTGTGAAAGTAAAAAATTGTTAAGTAAAGTTATTATATCAATGTTTAGGTAATTTACAGCAGAGTTCAGTTTTTATATACTGTAAACACATTTTTCTAGTTCTTTTGGGCCCTTTGTATATTGTATGTTATAAATACACACACATCAGGAAAGGAGAGAGGAAATACAGAAATAACACATATCAGTTACTTATTTGATACTGCATCTTGAATCAGTATTGTAACCCAATAATAACACTTTGTTGATTTTTATGTGAAAATTCTTTATGATCATCAGTTTTATAAAGTGATTTCGAAGAAAGCTTTTCAGGGATTCTTTTCTTTTTTTTTTTCATTTAAAGAAACATTTAGAATAGTAATGCTGTTTCAGTTTTATTTAGTACAATACATTTTTGTTGGAAGGAGCATTCTTTAGAAAAATCATATCAGCTTTTGCCTTCACAACTAGCATAAATCTATAAGAGGGTAAGAAGAGACAATATAAAAATGTCATATGTATGATGCTTTCCTCCCATCATCATGGCCGCGTTAATCCACTCGTGTGTTAGGGTGAAGTCCTGAAAGTTGATAAACCCAGTTCTGGCCTGGGCTTTTGCACCACTGAAGTGTGTAACTGGTGCCAGATACTTCGTTTCGGCAGGCCTCCGTTTTCTCATCTGTGAAATAAGGATCTGGCCTGGAATGATCAGGAAGGTCCTTCCCAGGGTAACTCCTTGTGACTCTGTGACCTGTTAGAGCCACCAGGGGAAGAATAAACACTGACAAATTGTATTATTTCAAAATTCAAATTATCTGGTATTCTTCATAAGTTCCTGGCTCATGTCTTTTTCATGTAGGGGACTGAAAGGCCCATGTGTACTCTTGTTGCAGAACATTGCCCTTTTCTGAGCAGACTGCAGGGCGCATGGGAGATGCCCCCAATAAATAATTGCTGGGTTTGTCTCAGCTGTGAGAGACATGAGTGTGTTAAGGAATTACTCTTGGACTTGGTCTGATCCTCGGCTAATGTTAGAGGAGCAGTTGAAACAGCTCTTGCTATATTCAGAAGTAAACTCTTCAATGGATGATCACAGAAACCATCACATTCACACAGGGAACATTTGTTGACTTCCTGCCATTTGCCTGGCAGGCGTGGTATTATCCCCGGGAATATAAAGTAAGTAGAAACAGGTACCCCAACACCAGCTTCCCTAGTAGGAGAGAAAACAGGCATCCAGGACTTAGTACAAATACATGTTACTCCAATATTACAGATGCAAAAGTGTGAAACCAAGTGACTATCCTCTAAATCATTGTTACAAGTAAAATTATGTTTTTTAAAAAAAGTCCAAATCAGTAAAAATACTTAAAAAATTAAAAGGTAATAGGACTCACCCCAGCTTCCCCTCCCCCAGCTGAAGGTTATTTATCTTGAAATAAGATCAGGAATTCTCATCTGGGTTTCTTCGTATTTCCCGTGTTCAGGTCTGAAGAACAGGGACACTGTGGCTAGTCTCAGCACCCGTGACGAGAGGCAAGGAGACGGGCAATTTCTGAGGACCTTGCAGCTCCAATTAGTTAGGGATTTATAGATCAACACCATTTTGAGTCATTTTTGCTGAGATAGCAAGCACCTCATGTTACTCACCCTTTCAGTGCTGTACTTCATTTGACTTCATAAGGAGAAAACTATTTCAGAAATTTTATTTTGGAGTAGCAGAGTGACGTCAGATTGGGAAGGATCTGCTACTTTTGCTGAGTTTGGATGGACTGGTCAGTAGTGAAAAGTTTGACTTAGTTGATATTTAGACATCCCATGAAAATGAATGATAAAACTCTCACTGCATTATACTGATGGGTTAATCATTTTTATAAATTCTTCTCTGTTTATAATAATTGCTACCATTGAATGTTATATACCAAAGAATGTGATAGACATTTTAAGTCATCTTATTTAGTCTTTACAGTAATACTATGAGATAGATATTATTATTCCCTTTTTTACCTGTGAAGAAGCTAAGACCTCAGGTGGTTAATATCTTAGCCCCGTAGCTGTTTCTTTGCTTCAGCATTTGAATTCTGGTCATTCTGACTTGAATCTTAAGTCCAATTTGCCACTTTTACCCCCCTCCCCCGCTCCCAAGAAATTATGGCCAACGTCTAGGCCTGTGCTTCTGTTGTTGTTGAGGAAGATTCACCCTGAGCTAACGTCTGTGCCAATCTTCCTCTGTTTTGTACGTGGGATGCCTCCACAGCCTGGCTTGATGAGCAGTATAGGTCTGTGCCGAGGATCCGAACCTGTGAACCCTGGGCCGCTGACTTGGAGCGTGCCGAACTTAACCACTATGCCAGGGGGCCGGCCCCTAGGCCTGTGCTTTTTAATGCATGGGCTAAAGGACAGATAGAGGAGGTGAGGGCTGTGCCGGGAGGGCAGCATGGGGGAGGAGAGACTTCAGGGCTTACACAGGAGAGGTGCATTTTAGGAGCTGGAGTGGGGACAGGAAGACAGCAGCCAGCGGGGGACCCCCAGAGAGCCACTGAAAGACACGGCCTCAGACATCACGTGAAAAGGCAGATGGAGGTAAATAACTGAGGCCTTGAGGTGGAGCTACTGCTGCCTCCCTGGTCTACTCCTGAGAGAATCAGAATCTTCAGAGTCAGATCTGAGGATCTGTATTCTTCATGAGTCCTGCAGATAGATAATTCTGTTATGGGCAAATGCTGGTCCGATACCAGATGGGCAGAGAGGGTGAAGCGGCTGAGACGGGGGCATTGAAGCTGACATCAGGGGACAAAACAGATAGTGGTGAGGGACTATTGATTACAGATTTTGGTATTATTCATTCTTAATTTTTAAACCCTTTTCTGGCTGTTATTTGTGGAAATTAAATTGATCTTTTTCTCTCACATTTTCTGTGTATCATGTGAGTCTATCTTAAATGACCTAGTACCCAAAGAGGTTTTGTTGTAGACTGATATCATTTCACTTATCTGTTGAGCATAATATTAATTTTAAGCAAAAGATATGTTACTTAGCTTAACATATTCATACTTTTAAATTAATTCTCTTAATTATTTATTGTCTTGTTTCGTTAAATCTTTAATTCCAGAACACTGAAGTTTCTAGATTTCTGACAATGGTGGACTGTTTTATTTCAGGAAGATGGTAGTATTTTAGGTTTGCTTTGTGACTTTTTTCTTTTTTAATGCTCCAGATAAGGGGTTACCATGAATGACTCTGGAGGTCTGGTTATATCTTATGGTTTGTAAAATACTTTAAACTTGCTAAGAGGTAGTTTTTTTGTCTCTAAAACCTTGAATGTTAAGAAGGTGATATGGAAGTGAATCTCTGGGAAGAAATGCAGAAGTAATATTGAGTCTGCTGATCGGGCCACCCCAAGGTCTTTTTATCCACAGTTATTATTATAACATCATTTTTTGCCTTTTCCATGTTGTCTAAATCTCTCTACTACGTAAAGAATATTTTTGGCAAGAAATAAATCCATGCAAATGACTGAGAATGGCTTTATCTTAACATGGAAATCCATCCTTAAAAAAAAAATCTTTGTTTCTACTTTCTTTTCAGAGTATTTGTTTCTGCTAGACCAAAGCCTGCTGTTTGAGGTTCAGTTGCTCAATTCCCTAATCTTATCTTACTCTCTACTTGCGAGTAGACTAGTTTTGAGTAGGAGGGGCTGAGAACCAGATGATTTGGCCAAACAGTACAGTACAGATGGGATGCTTTTCTTGTGCTGGCCCCTTGGTTGAAGGTTTTAGATGTACCCAGCTCACAAAAGAATTGATAGATTTCCAAGGGCACTTTAACAAAGGAAAAGTGATGTGCAAAGGTCAAAATAATCCACACAAGTTGAGCTCTTCATTAAATACTCGGGAGAAAGCTTGGAGAGTGCTTAACTTTTTCAAGAAGACATTGACTGCTGTGATCACATCACTGCTATGATAGTAAAAGTCCAACAAAAAAATTATTCATTAAAAAGTGGAAATGGAACCAGAAGTACTATCCCACTCATGTTTAAGAACGTGATCTTCATCTTCCAGAAACACAATATGCATCTCTAGGTTAGAAAGATGTGAGTTAAAGAAGCCCCAAGGAAAGGCATCTGAGACACCACTGGGATGGGGAGCTGCCATTGAGGGAGGCTGTCTTTTTGAATGCTGAGAGCATCTCTGGTTTAAGCCTGTGAAATCATGGATGAAGCCAGCAAAGAATTATTCTCCCAAATTCTTGTGAATTTAAATGAGTAGTAATTTCTTGTAGTCCTAAAAATTTCTGGACAAATTACCCCCCACCCTGCCTACCCCAGTGCATGACTATCTTAAACATATAGCACAGACATGTTGTAATGAACTGTTGTCCCCAGAGAAGATAATAATAGAAAATATATATTTCTGCAATAAATGTAATTTATATAAATTTATGATAGAAAAATAATGGGGCGTTATAGCAAGTGTGGGAGGTTTTGGAGTTTATCCATAATCTTGTGACGTTGATGTCAGGAGAGAAAGCCGTGTCCCTCCACAACAGGCCCTTGTCTGTCACATCGAGTATGGCTTGGGTGGCTCAGGGCCCGCTCAGCTCTGTTGTTCTCGTGCTCTGATATTATATCACTCTTTGTTGCTATTCTGCCAAGTCCCTCCAAGATACTAGGACTTTGCTTTCCATTTTAGAAAATTATTGGTTAATAGAATCCACTGCCTTTTCAACTCGGTGATTCAATAGATGTTTATTGAACAGGTTTAAATGCTTATTGTTACGTATAAAATAGCTCGCATTAGATTCATAATCTGAGGTGTGTGTGTATATTTTATTTTATTTTTTTTTGGATTAGATGCTGTTTTAGATGCTGGCCCTGAGCCAGACCATTTTGCTGAGCAAACTTTCAGAGCCCTTCTCCCTGTAGGGGAGTATTACATGTAAATGCTGGGTGTTAAACGGCTTTACACGTATCTGGTAACTTTCTGCAGTTATTCCTCTAATTAACAGAACCAGTGGGGCTGTCCCACTGGGGCTACTGCGGTTGTCGTGCTTGTCTGGCATTTCTTTTGAAGAGGTTGCTTGAGGAAATGTTTTTTTAAGGTACAGACCAGTCTTAAGTGGTAATCTTACCAGGTCACCCACTTAAATTTCCAGAGAAGGCTCAATTTATATAAAATAGCCAATGAAGATGTTGGAAAATTTTAAGGAACCAAGCATCTTTGGCTGGATTCTCGAACTCTCTCTTAAATACACCTGGAAGCCAGAATCAGAGGGATCTTAGGTTTTCTTAGTGTTCTGCCTCTCAACTGTTTTGCTAAAGTACCTGAATGGGAGAAGAAAGTAAACTCATATTCTTAGGAAGTCAGGGGTCATAGGCCAAATTGTGCTGCCAGAAGCTCAGATTCGTTGAAGTTTCTAGAATGCTTTATCTTAAAAATCCATTTGAATGTTATAATCTATTCCATAATGTATACCTCTTTTCTTTTTATTTTTTAATTGAGGTAAAATTGGCATACAGTGAAATGCATAGATCTTAAATATAGAGTTTGGTGAGTATTGACAAAGCATACACTGGTGGAATCCACACACCCATCAAGAATATACCTACATGTTTTAACACAGAAGTAATGCTTGAAATTATTTTCCATCAAGACAATTGATGCCCAAAGAGTATTTGCCTTTTTAATTTTGTGGCTTCTACCTGTTATATCACCTTATATATTCTCCAGGGGTAGTGGCAGTGGACGTGACATGATTATTCCATTTTGAGAAGTGTGGGCTTCATCAAGATAGTTATGCAAAATGGCTAGACATCTTAATGGACTTTCTTTAGCTAAGGTCTAACATTAGCAAGAGAAATTGGTGAATGCCCACTGTTCACCTAAACACCAAAAAATTCCTTCTGCTCTAATTGCAGTTTATCAAATCAAGCCAATAGATCTAGGATCAGGAAATTAAAGATTCGTTCACGTTCACTGTTTTTGCTGGTAATCTGTTTTATAGTAAGGCCTTATTCACATATATGTCATCTACCACTTAGTTCCTTTAACATCTTATTTGACACTTTCCTTTGCAGTAGTCACCCTCCAGGAATCCTACTGATGACCCACTCCCAGCTTTTTATTCCTGTTTAAAATTTTTTCTTTCTTCTTTTTTTTGGGGGGGAGTGAGGAAGATTCACCCTGAGCTAACATCTGTTGCCATTCTTCCTCTTTTTTTTGCTTGAGGAAGATTAGCCCTGGGCTAACATCTGTGCCAGTCTTCCTCTGTTTTGTATGTGGGATGCCACCACAGCATGGCTGATGAGTGGTGTAGGTCCGCGTCCAGGATCCGAACCTGTGAACCTGGGCTGCCAAAGTGGAATGCATCAAACTTAACCACTATGCCATAGGGCTGGCCCCTCTTGAATTCTTTCTTAAATGTTGCCTGTAACTGTGACTGAGTGCTTGTATCTCTTCTTTCAGAGAGCATGTGTTAAAGCTCGCTTTCAGTAGAGACCAAGTTTTAGTTATTATATCTAGTGTAATGCACAGTACATTAACTCCACTAGATTGATTTAAATTTAGGCATTGGTGTTAGGTAGATACAGGAGATACAAAGTTAGATAAGAGACCCTATGCTCAAGGAATGTTTAGTAATATTAGGGGAGCTGCTGATGGTAACTAATACTTATTAAGAGCTTTTATGTGCTAGATACTATTCTAAGCCTATTGCATGCATTATCTGATTTTATCTCCACAATAATCATTTGAGTTAATAATATACCCATTTTATACATTAAGAAGCTGTGTGTCTTAGGAAGCAGAGCCTGAGATGCAGATTCTTGTGCAAGCGATTTATTGAAAGAGGGCTCAGGAGGAACATCCCTCAGGATGCGGAGGGCAGTGGTCCCTGGACTAGCAGTGTCAGCTATGTGTTAGAACACCTTATGTGTTAGAAATACGTATTCTCAGGTCTCACTCAGGAATCCTGAATCAGAAACTTGGGAGTTGGGCAGCACCCTGTGGTTTAGTCACTAGTCTTCCAGGTGATTCTGATTGATAGCAGAATTTGAGAACCACTTGGGTAAAGAAAGAAGCCAGGTAAAGATGTGAGTTTTGCTAAAAATCTAGCCTCAGCTGGATCCTTTGAGGAGTTTTGGAGCGTGAATGGCACCACAGAGTTGCCATTGAGAAGGGGGCCACTTTGATCAGTCCAGCATTGGCTGGAGGGGACTGCCCTGGGGATAGGCAGTGAGACAGGGGTATAATTTCCTAGAATCTCTAGAAAAGGTAGCTGTTGTACAGCTGTGAACCGTTAGCATCTAACACTCCCAGCGACTGGGCGGTGGGTATGCCAACCTAACGGGGATCTGAGTGGGGCGTCCCAGCATCGACTACACCGAGGTACAGGGAGGTGAAGTAACTACCTCCCTTTACAGTCCCACAGCTGGTAGTGGGATTTGAACTCAGGCAGTCTGGCTCCAGAGTTGGACTTGCTAACCATTAGCTATATGTACTGTCTCCTGTGGTCGGAACAATAATAGCAGTAACAACATGGACGTAAACAAACGAGAGACAGTTTAGAGCAGGGAGTTGCTTCTGACTGGGGAAAAGAGAAGCCCTTACGAAAAGGTTGTCATTTGATTTTGCCTTCAAGTTGGATAAGATCTGGAGATGTCAAAATTTACGTGAGAGACTTTCTAGGTAGCAGGCGTAGCCCGAGAAAAGGCATAGTGCATGCAAGTGTGGGTTTGCGTATAGAAAGCTGGTTATTCGGTTTGACTGCTATTTGGCTTATTAAAGAGTTCTGGGAGAAAAGTCGGTCACCGTTGGTTTGAGGCCAGGTCGTGGATGTCCTTAGATGCCATGCAAGTGAAGATGTTTAATCTGGGAAGTGATGTAGTCAGAACTATACTTTAGAAAGATTGACATGTGTGGGATGTGTAGGATGAATTTTAGGAGAGATGGGATAAGCAGAAGGGAGACAAGTCCTGGAAGCAATACTGTACACGATAAACTAGGACCTGCTCTTGGCTGTGGCTGTTAAACTGGAAAAGGAGAAACAGATAGACAAGATACTGCAGAAGCAGCAGCACAGGAGTTGCAGTAAAGGAGAGCCAGCCCTTGAAGAAGCTGCCTGCGTAAGACGATGCTGGTGCTCTTCACACGTGGATGGAGCTTCCGCAGTGGAGGGTGTCTGAGTGTGTGCAGGGAAAAGGCAGTGCAGGTTCAGGAGGGTGGACGTTGGTCAGGGGCACCCCACGTGGCCCTGTCAAGCAAGTAGCTGGAAACGCTGAACTAAAACTCGGGGATGGATATGTCGACTTAAAAGACTTCATTGTAGAGGCAGTTATTGAAAGCCACAAGGTCTGATAATAAAATTGCCAAGCATGGCAGTAATAAGAGAGGGTCAGTGTCAGTTAGGATTAAAATTCTTGGTCTCTTAACTTCGTGTTCAGTTTTTTTATCCATTGATTCACATGGTCTCCGAATGAACAATGAAGTTACATTTTGCCTATTAAATCGAGAGAAAGGTAAACCCTTTACTGCTTTCTAACTGGGCGAACGAATATAAAGGGAAAAACGAAAAAAAAAAAAATCCCCTTAGACAGGTGAAAGCAAGCATATGTCTTTTCAGCTCTTTCTAGGCAGTATCGTGACCTTTTATCTCCTTTTTTTTCCAAAAGAGGTAATTATATAGTTTGGCTTGAAAATCTTTGTTTCTTGCTCTTGCTATGGCTTAGATTTGTAAATAAAAGAAAAAGCAAAAATGTCAGCCAAGATACTAAGTAAAGTCAACTAGGAAGAAAGAGAGATTTCTTTCTGATAAGCCCTGAGACTCAGATTTAGTTGTATTTCCAGTTGTTTCAGTTTAGATAAGTATAGTCAGTTACTTCAGAAAGAGATCTGGTAAACGCTCTGATGAATGGGGCCGCAGGCCTGCGTTGTGTGCTGTAGCTCCTTCTCGGAACGGAGGCCAGCTGTTTGTGAGGTCAGAAAACACTTCCACTTGAGGTCACTGCTTATTATTATCTAAAGAATGGTTTCGTAGGCCAAAAGTTTCTGGAATTTATACTTGGCCAAGAAGTGAAAGTGAATTTATGCCAGAACAAGCCAGGTGGAGATTCTATTCTTTAGAAGGTAATACGGGGAAAGTGAGCCGTCCGTGGCCTCCCACCACTAGCCGTGAGTCCCGTTCCCCTAGTCCTGACAATCAGACGTGTCTGCTAGGGGCAGAATCACCTCTGTGCTAACTGACCCAAGTGGATCAAGCAGGAATGTGAAAGTTGGCGAAATCTGTATTTTTTAGGTGTTGCAAGGTGTGGGATAAATGAAATTTTGCCATTTTTGAAACCAATTCCTTAAACACTATGCTTGGGACAGATTGTCCTGGTTATGCAGAACCCATTCCAAATCAAAGTATAATTTGATACAACCACTTAGGGAGGCAATTTGTGATTATCTAACAGAAGTTGAGAAATATAGCAGTTCTACATTTAGTTATACGCTAGAGAAACAAACACCTGCACAAGGGGACATGTAAGGACATTGAAGCCGGAATTGTTTTGTAATAGGGAAAACTGGAAACAGCATCATTGACCACCGGTCGGGAAACAAATACATTATGGTGTATTGACATGCTGGAATAAATGTGAACCAGTTAAAAATGAATAAAGTGAATTAGTATGGATCAATCTCAGAAACAATGTTGATAGACAAAAAGCAAATAGCAGAATAATTTTTACTTTATATCTTCCATATATGTTTTAGAAAACATGCAGAACAATGCTGTACATTGTTTAGCTCAAATTCATCACAGTGTCCACTTCTGAGGAGGAAGGGATGAAGATGAATGGGACCAGGGAGAGAAAAGTGGAGGATGTCAATTTTATTTACATTGTTTTGTTTATTTTTTTAAAAAGGTCTGAAGTATATACGACAAAGTGTTAAATTTTGGTGGCAGGTTCACGCTTATTTGTTATTCATCATTCTTTGCATTTTTTTATTAATTTTTTTCAAATGAAATATAAAGGAAACACTTTAATACTTAACAGTGTAAATTGATACTCTTGTGTGCATTGTGGGATATATTGGATTGTACCTTTTCCTGAGATATTTTTTAGCTATTGGCTTAATTTTCAGTGATGTATTTGAAGAATGTGATTGTGCTGTTTCCTAGTCACATTTCCCATGCACTAAGTCATGGTTTCATGATTCATTCTTGCACAAACATGTGTAGATCTGGATTCTCACACGTTGAAATAAACGCAGCTGTGTTTATTTCAATGAGATTACATTCAAATAAACACACATGTGATTCCTTGTGAGTGAGAGCCCGTAAAACACTTGTTGATTTGGTTCTGAAATTGTATGTTCAAATAAACACACTTGTTTTAAGGGAAGTTTTGCTTTACTCAAATGTTCATGCCTTGAACATGTGTTTTATAGTAGGCAGATGTGAACACGGGTATCTTAAAAGAATAATAGTTCTTTAGAGTCTGCATTGCTTTAGACAAAGGCAGGGTGTATTGAATGGGCTATCTTTTAGTATGTTGGTAGTTGTCCTATATAAGTAATTAATTAAAAATAATCTTTGACTGTCACATTTTATATAATTCATTTATTATTGATAGCTTAACTGAATGAAATAGAATTTTTAACAAATTAAATAATATGTAAAATATATTTGTGAGTCTATTTTCAAGAAATATTAATGATAAATTAAAAAGTGAAGGAGCTTTTTTAATTTTGGAAACTGCTTCTTGTTTAACCAGACTGGTAAATCTGTGTTTTTACATTTAAAACTTTAGAATGAAAATAGAGAAGAGTTCCAAACCAAGAAGTACTATTCACATTTATATTTCTGTTGAAATGTCTGTAGGCAACCTGAGAAGAGATGAGTTAACATGCTTCATTCAGCCTTCTACAAAATATTTTAATGAAATAGAGTATAACTTGCTAAGTACAATATTTGAGGTTATCTTTTCTTATCAAATGAACCACAAGACTACAGCAGCCAGAGGTCTTTCTTTTCCCTCCAAAATATGGGAGAAATTTTTATGTGTGGTATTGTACAGTTATTTAGGAAGTAGACAAACTGTCACCTGTTTTTGACCTGAAAGCCTGAAGGTTGTTTTACTGTCCACAGAAGTTTCTTTGGTTTAGGAGTCGTGTCACCCCCACAGCCTGGGCTGCACTCTTCCCTGCTGTGTTGGAAGGAGCTCAGGGCAAGGGGGGTGGGGAGGGGAAGGGGGGTGGGGAGGGAGGAGTGGCAGGTTGTTAATGGAGGGACATCTTCAGACGGTCTCCTTTGCCCAGTTAGGGCCTGAGTGTGGCCTCGGGCCCTTCCCTGCCTTTTTCTCAGGATCCATGTGGCCTGCTCACCAACTCTGTGAATCTCAGTGTGGCTTTTAGCTCCATCTCTCAGGAGCGGACCCAAGGTGCTACCCTCCACCTGGTGCGACAATGGATATACAAATATCTCGCCACAGAGTCTGCATTTCTTTTATTAAACCCCTGTTTTCTGGTCAGTCATTGCTGGATTTGGCCTTTTAGGAATTTATATCCATGCATTTCAGAGGGTTAAATATTGTTATGTGCATAAATTCCCTAAATGTAAACTATTACAGAGAAAATAAAATTTTATAGATTTTCAAAAGTTAATGTTTCTATTTCACAGGTAATGCGTGAATGCATGTTTCTTTGTCAAAGACCGACCAATACATTCCAGAATGAATAGAACTGTTTTAGTTTTTCCTAGTAATTACTAATTTCTGAAGTTATTTTAATTTAAAATGAAAAGCATTTTAATTATTTGCTGGCTTATATGTTTACAGCCTGCCCCTCCCTCTGGAAAGGAAGTTTTTTGAGAACAGGGCCTGCTGTCTATTGTTGCTCCTCATATCCAGTGCTTATAACAGGGTCTGGTGCATGTTAAACACTCAGTAAATGTTTGTGAGTGAGTGCTGGATGAGCGAAGATAAGGAGAAATTTCCTTGACTTTCATTCCCAATCTGAATGTTTTCCACCCACCCCACCAACTTCTCAAGCTACTTTATCTGTTAGATGTGTCTTCTTTAGAACCTTTTCGGTGCATTTATTTACATATATGTGTCTTCATAGGAAAGCAGAGCATAGTCACTATTTTCCTACGCCTTTACAAAACTCGTTATCAGATTTAAAAACTTTTCCAGTCTGATGTGTGAAAAATGACATCGTTTTAATTTGAATTTTCGATGAAATTGAGCATACTTTCATCTGTTTTTTAGCTAATTTTTTTTCTCCTCAAATTACCTGTTTATATATCCTTTGCCCATATTTCACTATTGGGCTTTCCTTCCTTTTCTTTGTATTTTTTTTGAATGAGCTTTACATTTATAGTCTATATATTATTCCTTTGTCAAATATATATTAATATATATGGCAAGTATTTCTCACAGTTTATTTTTCTTTTAACTTTGTAGAGTCATTTCTCATGGGGACGTTGACAGTTTTTATGTAGTCGACTTTATCAATCTTTTCCTTCTTGTCTTTTCTTTTTGTGCTTTAAGAAGGCCTTTCCTACCCCAGTGTTGTTGATATACTTCTTGTATATTCTCTTATACATATATCTGTTTGATTCTCATGTTTAAGTCCTTTAAAAAAATCTGTCTTTGGGGCGGGCCCCGTGGCGTAGCGGTTAAGTGCGCCCTCTGCTGCTGCTGGCGGCCTGGGTTCGGATCCCGGGCGCGCACCGACGCACCACTTGTCAGGCCATGCTGAGGCGGCGTCCCATATAAAGTGGAGGAAGATAGACACAGATGTTAGCCCAGAGCCAGTCTTCCTCAGCACAAAGAAGAGGATTGGCATGGATGTTAGCTAGGGCTGATCTTCCTCACAAAAAAAATAAAAATAAAAATAAAAAAATCTATCTTGAATTTATTGTTAATATTGTGAGGGAAAGAGTTACCGCCCGCCATCCTCTCACCCCCCACACAAAGGGGCAGCCAGCTATTCTAGCCAGGACTGTGGACTAGTGTGTGCTTTCTCTCATTTGAAATGCTTTTATCATGTACAAATGTGTTTGGGTCAGTTTTTGAACTTATATATTGTGTTCTATTGAAGTATTTTTCTTTTTCTGTGGAAATAATAGATTGAATTATATAGCTTTGTAATACCTCTTTTACTAGTTGTACTAGTTTGTCAGTTGATTCTCTTGGGTATTTCCTTATAGAGAATCGAATCATGTGTAACTAATGATAGTTGTGTCACCTTGTCCTATCTTTTACTTTTTCTCTTTTTCTTCTTTCTTTTTGCTTTTCTGTTGGTTAATGCATTGGCTGGTACCTCTGGTATGACGTTGATTACTCCTGGTGCTAATGTATATCCTTTCTTGTATATATTTTTATGTAGTTTAATGTATCTAATATTTATTTCAGTACTATGAATGATGTTTTCTATGTGCTTCTCCTGGATCCTCTTTATCTGGTTAAGGAAGTTCTCTCCTATTCTCAGCTAAGAAATTTTATCATGAATTTGTGGGAAAATAGTTTGCTGACCTGTCATGGCATTGTCTTCTTTTACCCTGCTAATGTAGTAAATTGCACGGTAGCTTTTCGGATGCCAATCATCCTTACATTTCTGAGATAAACTCTGCTTGATGTTACTCTTTTCATACTCTGTTTTATTATATTTTTAAATTTTACTTAAGAATTTTATATCTGCATTGAAGTGTGATTGGACAATAATTTTTCCTTTCCTTGCTCTTCTTACCTGGTTCTATTGTGGAGTTCACTGAGCCTCAGCTGACATGGTTTCTTATACCTTTGCTATGAAACAGTTCACTTTAGGTGAAAACCATGTTTGTTAGAACTCCTATAAAACCGCCTCAGGCTAGTGCCTTGTTGAGGCTGTAGATCTTTGACAACCGCTTTAATTTTTTTTACTTTGGTTACTGTTATTGGATTTTCTGCTTGTTCTTTGGTCAGTTTTGATAATTTATATTTTGTTAGGAAACTATCCATTTCATATAAGCTTTTAAAGTTTTTGGTATAAAGTTGTTCTTAGTGATCTCTTCTAATGCTTAATCTTTTCTCCGTCTCTCGTTTTTCTCATGTCTTTTTAAATTCTTTTCTCCCAATTAGTTCTGTCTTTTTTTGTTTTCCTTCCTAGTGCTTGTTTGGAAATAATTCACTTATTTTCAAACTTTTATTGTTCTCTAAAATGTCATTTGCATTGTTTGCTACGAGTACCATTTTGATGACTTCTTACAGGTTTTCTTCTATAATGTGGTCATTGTCAGTTTGAAATATTTAAAAACTTGCACTTTGATTTACTCTTTAACCAATATGTTACTTAAAAATATTGTTTAAAATCCCCAGTTAAATATTTTTTTGGTACCATTTTATTATTGATTCCTTATGTTACTGTATTTAGGTTAGTGAATGTGGCCTGCAGGTAGCAATATTTAGGAATTTGTTAATATTTCCTTTGTTGTCTGCTGTGTGATCATTCTCTGAATATTTCACATCTTTGAAAAGAATGTGATTTCCTTTAATGTGGAGTCCAGAGTGCTACATATTTGTGTCTGTTAGGTTAATATTATATCTATTAGGTTAATTTGAATGTTGTTATTCCTATCCTTCATAACATTACATATTTTTCTTTTAATTTACCTGTTATTTTTTTTGAGAGGTATTTTGAAGTCTCCCAGTGTAATTGGGATTTGCCAATTTCTGTTATTTGAATTTTTTCATTATGTATTTCAAAATTATGTTGTTAAATGTATGAGAATCAGTGACTTGTTATTCACTCTTGGAAGGTTATTCTTTTTGGCTATATAAATATTTCTTTATCCGTTTTAATGATTTTTCTCCTTGATTTCTTTTTTGTCTGTTATCACTATTGCTGTATATGCTTTTCCTTTCCGTTTGCCTGCTGTAGAGTTTCACATCCCTGAATTTTAAACCTTTGTGTGTCATTTTGTTTTAGGTGTGTCTTTTATGGATACGGACATAGCTGGCTTTTACTTTTTGTTTTTTAATTTCCCCTGAGTATATCTCCGATTAGCTGTGTTTATATTTATTGTGACTAATATCTGGTAATTTTTTTTTGTTACCCTCTCTTTATTTCCACTTTCCTGACTTTTGTTGGAATGATAAAATTTTCTTTGTTTTATTCTTTATTTGCTTTGCTGGTTTGGATAGCATACATTCCTTTCCTGTTTTGTGGTTACTTTTATTTATTTTTTCTTTCAGTTTTATTGAGATGTAGTTGACATACAGCACTGTATAAGTTTAAGGTATACAGCGTAATGACTTGACTTACATATATTGTGAAATAATTATCACAGTAAGTTTAGTTAACATCCATCATCTCATATAGATACAAAAAAAGAAAAAAAATGTTTTTTTTTCTTGTAATGAGAACTTTTAGGATTTACTTTCTTAGCATCTTTCAAATGTATCATACAGTAGTGTTAGCTGTTGTCATCATGCTGTACATTACATCCCCAGGACTGACTTACCTTATAACTGGAAGTTTGAACATTCTGACCACCTTCCTCCAATTCCTCCACTCCCCAGTATATTTTTAACATACATGTTTAAACATGTTTTTCTAACAATGTCTGGAGGAATGGGTATGTGTAGCTTCTCTCTAAACAGGAGAAGAACTTGAGCGTGCTCTTTTCCCCCATTGTCTGTCTCCAGCCTCTTAGGTTGACAAAGACAGAAGTTTCCCTTTGGATTACTGCTAAAAGTGGAAGTTTGATGTCTCTTTTGTGGATAATATTTTCTCATTTTTCTGATAATTTTGAAGATTTTTGGTTTATCCTTGTTACTCAGAATTTCTCTTTGATATGTCTAAGTGTCTTTGGATTTAATTTATCCCAGTTGGCACTCAATGGCTCCTTTCAGTGTGAAGCTTTATGCCTTTGGAATCATGTTCTTCAATTATGTCGAATTCTCAAATATGCTATTTTCAGATACTGCCTCTCCTCCACTCTCTCTAGTCTCATCTCTTGAAATTGCTAGTAGATGGATAGAAAATAGATCTGTCCTCTCTGCCTCTGCATCTATAACTTTTCTTTTTTTTACCTTTTATTTCTTCCTCCCTTTCTTTTGCATTCTGGAGACATCTTTGGCCCAGGTTTGAGCTCAGTAATTCATTCTTCAGTAGTATTCTTTCAGTGGTATCCTACTCTTCAGTCTTTTAGTTCGGTAAATATATTTTTCATTTCCAAGCTTTCCAAAGTTTCATTTTAAGAATTCAGGGTTCTTTTTATATACATCCAGATGATTTTGGAGTACATGTAAAATATACGTCTGGGGCCGGCCCCATGGCTTAGTGGTTTGGTGCGTGCGCTCCACTACTGGCGGCCCGGGTTCGTATCCCGGGCGCGCACCAACGCACTGCTTCTCCGGCCATGCTGAGGCCGCGTCCCACATACAGCCACTAGAAGGATGTGCGACTATGACATACAACTATCTACTGGGGCTTTGGGGGGAAAAAAAAGGAAGAGGATTGGCAATAGATGTTAGCTCAGAGCCGGTCTTCCTCAGCAAAAAGAGGAGGATTAGCATGGATGTTAGCTCAGGGCTGATCTTCCTCACACACACAAATATATATATATCTATGTATATGTCTGCTACCAGTGTATAGATTCCAACAATCACACAGACCTGTGTTCAGATCTTGTTTCACTACCACTTAACTATGTTATGGCTGGTTTCTTGACGCCTTGTTTAAGCTTCCATTTTCTAGCAAAATTGTGATAAAAATGCCACTCTGCTCTATTGTCGTAGGGATGAAATTCCATAATCATAATAATAATAGCTAACTTATTAGACACTGTATGCCAGGAACTGTAATGGTTATTTTACTCACCACTATTATCTCATTTAATTCAGCAGTTCTTTTACAACAACCCTAAGAAAATATCTTTGATAGTTTCTTGAAATTTTATTCCCCTGAAAGCAATTGATCCCATTGCTCTGTCTGTTGAAATTCATTGCAGAAGAGAATCTTTGACCACTGGTTCTCCTCTTGGCTTCCCAAACTTATTAAGGAAACAGTATTTTCAAGAAAGGTGTGTTTGGCCTGCTCTTGACTGTGTTTCTTGTTTAGGGTAATTTCTTTTTTATCCTTTTTTTTCTGCTCAGTGTTTGGTCACTGTGTGTGTGTGTGTACACACGTGTCATTTAATCCACTTGTTGGGATTCATTTGTTGAGCTAGATAACCATTGGTGCAGATTTTCTCCTGCTTACCATTGGCCTTGCAGGGCATTTACTCTTTCTGAAAGCATAATATACTTTGTGAAGAAATCATTCAGCAACGTGTAATATGAAAGGGTAAATAAAGGTTACGGGAACTTATATTATGCTAGACTAAGCGACTGAAAATATTACCCAGAAAGTACATTACCTTCTTTAAGGTTCTTAGGATGGTCCAGTTATTCCTAACAGAACCACCGTGTGCTGGTCGCTACTTCTGAAACTTTCTGAAACTCCATATCTCCTGAACTGTTTGAAACTACGATATTCAGATGATCCTTTTTTTATAAAGTTCTCAAAAATTCTTAGCAAAAATTTGTGACAATCACTTATTTTTTAAAATAAAAGCAAATAAACTAAAACTCATTTAATACATAGTCTTGAGACAATCGATACCTATCAAAGGGCTGTTTTACTGGGATTGTTATTCTTCAGAGAAACCAAAAATGCCTGAAATGGATTGGAGATTGTCATGTGTTAAAAGTAATTGCATGTTAGGTAGTCTTTATATCTAAATATTTTATAATTACAAGTAAACTCTCAACATGTTACCTCCTTTCTTCATAGTCTTCTGCTCGTTAGTATGTTTACAAATTCTTTTTAAAAAGGTTAAAATTACCATCAATATGGTGTAATCATTTCAATGTTTAATATACAAGTGTATAAACAGGCTGATTTTAAAAAGTAGCATTTAAATTATCAACCATTCAAATAAAAGATTATATCTATTGAAGTATGACTCAGAAAGCTAATCTTTTTCTGGAAATATACTGATTTATCTCTATTATATAAAGAGGCCCATTTTAAAGACTATAAAACAACAACAAAAAACTTACATTAAGTGATGTTGTTAAATGAGCCACCTGTTTGTTAATTTCATCTTCAAAAGAAGTCAGTGCCTTTAATTTTCTACCAGTGTACCAACTCGTGTGTTTTCTGGCTTGTATAAGAATTTTAAGTAAATTTGCAACTTATATACTTGTTTTTAATGTTATCTCAATTTAGTAATAAACAGATTAGCCAAGTATAAACAATGAAAGGGGACAAGTTATTTCCCTCTTTGCAATATAGCAGCTTTAGATTGATCTTTCAAGAAATGTGATTTCAAGTACATATATTTTAAATTATTATCTATTAAAGTTTAGGCTGCTCTTTGGAAATTATGAAGGATAAAGGATCATATCATGTATATTTTGGTACTCCTAACACCTAGCACAGTGTCGTGCATAATAAGCACTCAATAATTTGTTGAAATGAAATAAAGCAAATTCCTCATTGGGAGCTTAATGAATAAAAATGGGTAAAAAGGTACATACCAACGTCTAAAAATACAGCTTTCGGGGCTGGCCCCATGGCTGAGTGGTTAAAGTTCGACATGCTCCACTTTAGCAGCCTGGGTTCACGAGTTTGGATCCCGGGCACAGACCTACTCCACTCATCAGCCATGCTGTGGAAGTGTCCCACATACAAAATAGAGGAAGATTAGCATGAATGTTAGCTCAGGGCTGGTCTTCCTCAAGCAAAAAACGAGGAAGATTGGCAACAGATGTTAGCTAAGGGCGAATCTTCCTTGCCAAAAAAAATAAAAAAAATAAAAAATACAGCTTTCAAGTCACCATTATTCATGTGATTTAGAGATGAAGCCCAATGCTGAAGAATATCACTTGACACCTTGTTCTGTGTTGTCCTTCCACATTACAAAAATGTAGATTTATTTTTCAGAAGGAATGACTCATGGCTGTAGAGGGCAGTGTAAGCCAACTCAAGTGGACCTTCTGGGTTAGTGAGGTGCTGTAATAGTTGCTGTTGTTTAGATGTCTAGTTAGGTTTTAACACCCCAAGTATCTGACCACTGGCTATTAGAATTGTTCTCAGACTTAAAAATAAAGACAGATAAATGAAAGGTGTATTAGAACTAGAGAATTACATAAATCCATAAAGCAGCTGGCAATTAAACACTGTTTCTACCTGTATAAACTCTAGTGGCAAAACCAAGACCATTACCTGGATAACCTAGGCCTAAAAACATTTTTGTTTCATGAACTTGATGATAAAGTTTCTTGTAAACAATTTTCTGTACTCTTTAATTGTCTAATTATATAACTTCAATTAAAAATAGTAAAACCCTCAGTTGCCTTTCCCTTTTCCTCTCCCCACCCATACCATTTTATGAAGGCATAGACTATTGAGTTATATATAAAATTATGAGTCATACTAAATTTAGAAAGTATTAATGATATCAATTCAGGTTTATTTGACATTCATTCTGTTGCCAGTATTCATGGACAGGTTGATTATCCAGGATTTGCTTGATTATATTGCTTTTCTAGTGAATAAGGCATTTTTGGACTATATTTTATAGTCAGTGGCGTAGGCTTCATTTAGGAAAAAAAAAACCAAAAAACTTACCAACTCACTTCAGTTTTTGGCAAAATTGCCACCAGTGTGGTCCACACTGACCTTCTGATGAGAATGAATATCTAGAGTCTAAAGAAGTAACATACAGGATTATGCTAGTTATAGTACTAATTTTTATTGAAACAGCCATCATCCACCATTTCTTTTTTGGTTTTGGCTTTCGAGAAATAAAATTTCCATGGCTGAAAATTTCCTAAGTAAAAATCATATCTTTAATAATTGTTGATGCAGTATTGATTATTGTACCAATTTCACTGGGTAATTTTGTCTAATTCAGATAATTTTAACAGGCATGTAGTCCTTGAGTAACATAGCATCTCTCAAGTTTTAGTAAAAATGAAAAAGCAAGTTATCTAAATGTAGATAAATGAAGCATGCATGCCAGAAATTATAGGAGTGCTGACTTCAAGTCTTTCGTGCATGTTTGACAATTTAAAATGTGATGAGAACCAAGGAGTATATCATTCAGAAAAAATAATTTTACATTTTTGGAACACATCCATATTCTCAGTTGATTTTCAGAACCACCTGTTGGGAGAGTCAGGGTTGCCATTGTTATCTTTGCAGATGTGGGGAAACTGAGGCTCAGGTAGTAATGAGGGATATGCTGAAGTTGAGCTGCCTGGTAAATCATAACACTGCACCTGGAACCCAGTCCTGCCTGTGGTGTTTGCTTAGTGTTAAATGGCTATTTTATGATTATGTTGGCACAAATATAAGTGATTTCTTCAATATGTTTAGGAATCAAAACACTACCTATATTTTATTGAATGAATAACTGATTTTTTAAAACCAGAGATATGTTATCTGGAAATTCTCAATAATAATTTATAATTTCAACTTGTTGACCTCAACAGTTCACTAATTTGGGGACAGTTTCTAGTTTTCAGTTTTGCTTTAGAGGTCTTTTTTTTTGATCTAAAGTGTCATTAAGCTTGTTCGTATATTTCATGCATATGAAGGCCAGAATTTAAGAGGATTTATAGAACTATCTACAAGAACTATCTATCTATTAAGAGGATTAATAGGACAAAATTATAAGCTGAATAAATTTGTGATGCAAATTTACTTTCTGACATTCAGTGTTCTTTAGGTACAAGTCAACATTCCAAAGATTGATCTATCTATCTGGTTAGTTATTTTTACCTGGTGAATTTTGTTTTAGCATGCGGGTCTTGTGTCTTTGGCTACAACGGACCCACCAAAACTTTTCTTATGACATTTTTTCTCTCAGAGCTCTTTAGAAACATTAAATCACAAGAAGAAATTTATTTTTTACTGCATCTCTGAAAGGCACATAAAGTTTGTTGCCATAAATCCCATTAATTAAAATACTAAAAAGGATCCCTAACACACCTGTTTCTCTCTAAAGGGAGAAGGTGGACCACTGTGTGGTACCGTTGGTGTGAGTGAATCTCGATGTGATTCACCTAGCAAGGGAGTAAGTGCACATTTTTGGTTGTAAATTTATCAAAACAACATTTCCAAAGAGAAAAATTAGTAGGAATAGAAGGAAGGATTGGAAGATAAAGATGTTCTGCTTCTGTCTTCCTAGGAGAGGAATTTTAGGCTTTTACTGTAAGTTTGTATGACTTTGGTCAAGTTACTTAAACTTTCTAAATCTCAGTTTCCTCATCTTTAAGGTGAGATAGTATTAGTACTTGCCTCATTGACTGTTGAAAGGAATAGTAAGATAAAATATGTAAATGGTTTCTGTAGTTCTTGGCACATAGTATTTTCTAAGTAGGTGATAATATTACAGTAGCTCTTGTGGCTGCAGTAATCTAAAATGAAAATTCATGTCTAAAGTTCAATGGTAGCAAAAGACGTGGGCAGGAAAGATCAAGTGAAGAGTAAATAATGAGACTCCGTAAGGATCTGGCGTGATGTGGCTGTTGAAGTTAAGGGCGCACAAGGTGACTGTGATGGTTCAAGCACCGGGGGCTATTAAAGAGATGGTGTTCTCCCTTACCCCAAGAAAGTAGGGTTTTCAAAAGAATATCAATCAGGCAAAGTAGTGGGTAAAAAAACTCGGGATAACTTTTGTTTTTATTTGACACACTTGTTTTAATAAATTTGTGTTTAACATTCACCATTTTTAAATGCTTTTAGGGAAAGTGCATTTCTTCGGGGTTGGGGGGGGGGTGGTTCTTAGGTTCTCCTGCCTAAGTAGTTCACGTTTTCGGTACTGATTTGCTTGGCTGGTGAACGTTCTCCCTGAGCAGTCGAATGGCAGAATTTCTGCCGTTGCTCTGCTTAGAAGAATCAGCTCATCTTGAAGATAAACAGTATCTAGAAGCAGGGCCAGGTACATTCCCTGCACCGTGAGAGGGAGACGGGGAGTCGTCAGGAAGCATGGAGGTGGGACGGGTTTCCTGTTTCCAGGCAACAGCGAGGAGCTACAAAGGGAAAGCAACTTGAATATCAATTCATTCAGGAGAGGACATTTTACCACCCTGCCTTCAAGCCGGTGGGGACGCAGGCTTGATTCTGGAAGAGAGGGTGGAGTTTAAACTTCATTTGTCAGTGGGTCGAGTTATTGGAAACCTGTTTCTCATCGGGTTTTGTGGGTGCAGAAGACACCACGTGCTCGTGGCTGGGTTAGGATTTTGCAGTCTTTTGAGCCAGCAGCGTCTGCGCGTTTCCTGCTGTCTGCCGTCCCCGAGGCACGGGGCGTGCGGGGCTTGGTCTCCCGGCCGTGGGCTCCGGGAGCAGAGGGGCTCGGGCGCGGCGCGGGCTCTCTGCGCCTGCCTCCATCTGCAGGCAGCAGGGGCAGCGCGGCTCGCGGGGAGCTGCTTCCCCCTCCGGTGGAGCCGGGCACAGCTTCCCCGCGAGCAGACAAGAATCCCTCCTGCTCCCCGGGCCGGGCGAGTGTGGGCGGGTCCCCTGCTGGTGACATTTTCCCCGTCCCCTGAAATGCATTAGAATGGTAGATTGGGAAAAGTGGAAGAAGGCGCTTGCTTGCAGGAGGCGGCTACCTGATGGGGTGGGTTCATCTTCAGGCTTTTGAGATATTAGGTGGTGGTTTAAATATTGGTCTCCAGAAGGTTTGTAACTGACACGGTAACTCGGTGGGCCCTGAAGGACCCTCTGGGTTTATCCTCCAGCCCTGGAGTGCGCGGGTGGTCGCCCAGTTTATGGCCCCGCGAGAAACCCAAGAAGGGTCGCAGGGCTGGGCAGGGTTGCCCGTGTAGAATGCATGCGCTCTCTTCTCACTGTCACACTGGGTTCCCTCCAGAGTTGTTGAGGTAGCTACTTTTCTTTTAAAATCTGCTTTTCATTTCGTCATTACACTGCTTATGTTTAAGAGTTTTCTTCAAAATCTAAGTCAGATGATAGGTCTGGTAAAAGGGTGAGGTCCACCTGGTGGACCTTGCACTGAGATTTGTCCTCCGCTAGGACAGGAGGAGAAAAGCAGGTGCTGTGGTTTGAGAGTCAGCCTGAAGGAGCTGTGCGTGTTACCGCACAGTCTGCAGCCTCCGTGAGTTACTTGTCCTGGGACTGCAGGGGCCTGACATCCACTAGTCAGTTACAGGCCCGGCGAAAGAGCTGCCCCGACGCTTAAGCAAACAGGCCGGATCCAAGCTTTATATTGGATCCCCCTCGCCATGTGTCCAAGGATGAATCACCCTTGAAGGGTCTAATCTGTCTCCTTATTGTCCTGTCTGGAAGGGTCACATTATTTAAGTGTAACTCCTGAGAGCCTGGCAGGTCTTTTCAAACAAATGTTGATGGATGCTCTGCAGTCCCTCCCATCCCAGCACATTTCTTTATGCTTCTTTTTATGTAGACACTTAACCTATGTTGAGGGTGTCTCTTTTATGACCAGAGAGAAGAAATTAAAGGATTTTAATCCTCAGAGTTTATTTAGTTTGTTTTTCCCCAGTTTGCCGAGCCTGCTTTTAGTCAGATGTCGAGCTGTATCCTTCTTTCCATCTGTCTTCATTCTGTACTTGTGTTCTCAGGGTCCCGTGGGGACATTTAAGAAAGTACCTATGGTGGATTGAGTATCTTTTAGTTTTACTGTCATTTTCTATAGAATTAACTTTTTAAATCTAGTTCTAAGAATATGAGTTGGTAAGTTCTGGGGTATTTTTGTTAATTATAATAATATAATTTTATGTTTATGGCAGTGGATTTTCCCCCCATGTAACTTTCGATTGTACTTGAGAAACTCATTTTAAATCAGTACAGCAGACTTTAAAAAGCCAATAATCTTTTACATAAAATTTGACTTAGTTATGGCATTATATAGGCAGTTAATTGGGTCTAGTTTGTTTGAATCACTTGACATCAGTTATTGAGTCTAATTTCAGATATAGGAAATTATGAAAGATTAATGTAGTAAAAATAGACTATTTATGCATCACAGTTTTTTTTAAATGAAAAAACAGTTTAGTTTACCAGGAGTTTATGTTGGCTGTCCGATTTTTAGACATTACTTCTGTTGTGTTAGCATTTTGGACAGAAGATAAGTCCTAAATCCAAAGGTTTTTTTGTTGTTAATTTTTTTCCTTATTATTATTCTCGCTGTCCTCCTTCAGCATTGTCATCCTTGCTGTTTCTTTGAATGTTCGGTATTGTTAGCCTATATCAGTACGTTGATGTGACAATATGTAGTATTAACAGTTTGTTTTATTTTACTGAAGAGTCAAAAGTAAGATTTCTACGTGAGATTCAATTAGTAAAGGAACATTGTCTTTTGATGTCAGTCACACTAAACTTAGTTGAATTTTTTTTTTTTGTGAGGAAGATCAGCCCTGAGCTAACATCCGTGCTAATCCTCCTCTTTTTGCTGAGGAAGACTGGCTCTGAGCTAACATCTATTGTCAATACTCCTCCTTTTTTTTTTTCCCCCAAAGCCCCAGTAGATAGTTGTATGTCATAGTTGCACATCCTTCTAGTTGCTGTATGTGGGATGCGGCCTCAGCATGGCGGGAGAAGCGGTGCGTTGGTGCACGCCCGGGATCCGAACCCGGGCTGCCAGCAGTGGAGCGCTCGCACTTAACCGCTAAGCCACGGGGCCGGCCCATAAACTTAGTTGAATTCTTAATAGTTAAGTGTTTATGAAAAACATGACTGATATATAGGTATGTCAGGAAGAAATATTCTATAGTTTTAAAGTATTAAACAATGTTCTTAATAAGAGCTAGTAAATTTCACGATTTTAGTCTTCTGCAGTTATACAAATAAGTGTTTAAATATGGAAGACCTAAAGTCTACCTCATACCTGGTTTGAGGCTAACCTTTTTAATTGTTATTCATAAGTGAATTCTTGAATGAGTTTTGCTTAAAGAACAATCTATATTTAAGTAGGAACAAATTTAAACCAACCTTCTAATTTTTTATAGAAGCTGCTGGTTTTGCCATAGTATATCTTTCGTACTTTCACTTATTGAGTAATCACACTTAAGTTGGGAAGCGTGGTGTGGATAAAAGAGAAATTTAAGACCTTTCCCCTGCATCCCAGGAAATTAACAGTCTTTTCCCGGTTGCTGATACAGGCCAGTCTCTTTCAGGATTCCTAAACTCGGGAATTCCCTTTGTGATCCTTTATTTGTGCCTTGCTTCTACCAAGTCTGAAGTGAAGGGACTGTGTTTTCTTCACTCTTCTATCTTGCAGGGGCTAACAGTGCTTTGCACAAACTAGACAGGTAATAATTGTGGAATTAAGCAGAGATTTTTAAGAAGTAGCTTTGAGAATGGAATGATATGCCAAATTATAATTAGTGGTTTGCTAATTGGTCTCCTCTGCCATGGGCCTGAGCTGGTGGTGTTCAGGTTTTATACATTGCCTACATCCTTGGGATTTAATATCCTTGAGTTGGCTGTTTCTTTTACTTTGCAAAGAGGAATTTATGATAAGAAAACTTAAATTTGAGTTATACTTAAAGAATACAGTTTATCAGCAGCAGGGCAGAATTTATAGAATTTATTAAATCTAATTTGTAATCGTGTATTATGTCCGCTAAAGAGCAGTTGTCTGATATTGTTTAGAAACGAGTTATACTATATCATTATTACTACTATTAAAATTTTTATTTATTTTTATTTATTTTTAATTTTTTTTTTGTGAGGAAGATCAGCCCTGAGCTAACATCTGCCAATCCTCCTCTTCTTGCTGAGGAAGAGTGGCCCTGGGCTAACAATCTGTGCCCATCTTCCTCCACTTTATATGGGACGCTGGCACAGCATGGCTTGATAAGCAGTGCGTCTGTGCGCGCCCGGGATCCGAACCGGCAAACCCCGGGCCGCCGCAGCGGAGCCTGCACACTTAACCGCTTGCGCCACCGGGCCAGCCCCATAAAATTTTTAAATAGAGTTTAGAGTCTATCAATGTGTATACAGTAGTATTCCATCTGTAGTGGCATGTTTATAAAATATATTTTATTATTTATAATATATATTATTATTTTATAATGGTTACTTTAGTACAGTATGTATATATATGAGCCAAAATATTTCTTTTAGCAAAAAAGAATCTCTAACTTTTAAAAAAATGTTTTATTTCAAAGATTTAGGCAGAAACAATAATTTCTTCGTAGCTTGTTAGGGCGTCAGATATTTTGGCAAACTTTCTGTTTAATAAAATATTCACATTAACCTGGTAGAAATGTTTTTTAAATACATTCTGTAGGTAGCAAATATTTTGCAAAATTGCTGTATGGTTTTGAAAACATTTGGCAAAAATTTGTGCAGTTTTTACCTTAAGAATTTTCAGCACACATATGGCATCCATGGAAACTTTTTTTTAGACAACATTTTTCTGTTTTTTTTTTTTCCTTCTGGAATTTTGTACCTTTTGACCACCTTCACCCGTCTGTTTTGTATCCCAGTATCCAGACAGTGTTTATAAAACTCAGATTTGTTTTAAAGTATTGATTTTTTTTTTTCCCCCCACAAAAGTAATGAAATTATATCTCTGTGGTTGAAAGTGCCTTAGTCTGCCAGTTAAGTAGCCATCTTTAAAACCCAGAGCCACCCGAATGCCAAACAATTAATACTAATTTTAGGACAGCTTCCAGACATAAATTTCAACAAGGGAGAGACCTTTCTTCCTGTTATTTATCTGTTTTCTTATTTGTGTTTAATCGTGAGTGGAGAACACTTCTTTGCTTGCTAGTATAGTCGTTCCCCGTTATCTGTGGGGGATTCTTTCCAGGACCCCAGTGGATGCCTGAAACCTTGGAGAGTACCGAACCCTGTGTATACTATGTTTTTTCCTATACATACAGACCTATGATAAAGTTTAATTTATAAATTAGGCACAGTAAGAGATTACAACAATAATAGTAAAATAGAACCATTATAACAATATACTGTAATAAAAGTTAGTGTAGATCTCAGCAACCTCAGTATATGATTTTTTTTCTTTCCTTATAAAGTTGAGAACTTGCACCTTTTCACTTAAAGGAAGGACTTCACGGCTTCTCTTTGGTATATCCGAATTGCCAGCATCACTACTATTGCGCTTTGGGGTGATTATTAAGTAAGATAAGGGTGACCTGAACACAAGCACTGTGATAGCATGACAGTCACTCTGATAACTGAGACGGCTACTGAGTGACTAACAGGCAGGTGGCATCTACAGCTGGATCCGCTGGACAAAGAGATGAGTCACCTCCAGGGCAGGACAGGGCAGGACAGGGCGGGACAGAGCAGGAAGGTGCAAGACTTCATTACGCTACTCAGAACGGCTCGAAATTTAAAACTTATGAATTGTTTATTTCTGAAATTTTCCAGTTAATATTTTTGGACTGCTATTGACTGGGGGTGACTGAAGTCACAGATAAGAGGGGACTACCGTATGGTTATTAGTATAAGTATTATTGTCTTACTGGTATTTTCCACCTTAAAGCTGTTGGCATATAAATAAGGTAGTATTTCCTGCGCTAATGTTGTATCACTGGGACTCTAATGTACCACTGAAAGTATAATGCTTGGGAGTTTAAGTTTTAGAACCTTTTGTTTTTTAACAGTTTTTAACTTTTTTTAAAATTTAAGTTTAAATTTTAAACTTTTCAATGATGATCTGTTTTCCTGCCTTGCTAAATAGAATTTTAACATACATAATTTTACTTTTTTTTGATAATTCAAAAACATCATTATTGCTGTAAGGATTAAGAGAGTGGTGTAGGTTTGGGCTGTGGAGGTATATTGTGCTCTTTGATTCATGATAAATGCTCTCTGTTGCTGTTCTTTAGAGAAGGAGCTGTTCTTTAATCTTTTTTCCTCTTCCCTTTTTCTTATCCTGTTCCCGTTTTGGCTCTTCTTAAGGCTGTGAGCAGCCTCGTTATATGATTTACTACTAGATAATGAAGCCTATTGCAACAATGATCAAAGTAAAAATGAACATGTTGTACAGTTTAAAGGCCTGCCCTAAATATATGGGGCTTGTTGAGTATTAATAAAAACAAATCTTGGCTATTCAGAGGACTTGTAATGTTTGTTTAGGCTTATAATCTTTTGCATTTTGAACAGTTAAAAATCTCAGAAGCGGACTTTCAGATGAACTGGAATGTTCCGGTGTTGGTTTTCTGGGTATAACTCTTTAAACTTTCCGAAGATTTGGAAAGGACCTTGCAGATCAGCCACTCAACTGCTTACTTTATGAATGAGGAAACAGAGCATGAATGATTTACACCTTATTACCAGCGGAACAGGATACTGGATTTTTGAAGTAATTAATGCTTCATTTATCATTGAGAGCAAATTGAGTCATTAAGAGTAGTTTTAAAATATTAATCACGTTTAAGAAATATTTATTCCAATATGTTTATGGTTTTCTACATTATAGCCTGATTTCTTCTGAGCCTAAGTGGATCAATGATTCTGCAGAACAGTTTTGATTTCTGGAACTACTTTTTTATAGGGCTGTTTTGTTTTTTTACAAAGTGCCAGTCATTTCAATCTTCAAGATAAATTGTACTTTAAATTATGCATGGTATTTCTAATATTATTAGTTCTTCTGAATGTCAACTAATTTTGCAGTTGGTTTGTTTTGAACATCTGATCAAATTATTGAGATGATATTATTTTTTTCTTTAGTTTTACACACCTTTTAGAATCAAAGCTAATAGTTATCGGTGGGTTTGTGAAACTAATCCCTCTTTACCTCCCTTCCTTCTTTCCTCCCTTCCTTCCTTCCTTCCTTCGTTCCTTCCATGTTCATGTATAGAAAGCTCTGTGCTGGGCAGCAGGGATTACAGTCCCTAACCTTACAATCTAGTGAGCGCAGTTGACATCAAATAATTACTTATGCAGTTATTTTAATTCAAATGGTCATAAATGCTTAAAAGCAGAAAAATGGGGTAGGCTGGTAAGAGAATTACAGATGGGAGCTGACCAAACCTGTGGGAGCAGGGCAGGCTTCTTTGAGGAAGTGATGTTTCAGTTGAAATCTCAATTAGTAGGCCTTTGGGAGACAAAAATGCAGCAAGAGTGTAGGAAGAAGGCCTGGAAGAGGGCAGGTGGAGTAGTGTCAGCCAGTGAGGGGCCTGAGGACTAGGCAGGGAGGTGGAGGGAAACCAGGACAATGTCAGGTCAGTAACTCGTGGAAGAAACAGTAAGGGGAAGATGTAAACCCGTCTGCATTTAGCAGTGTTCAGGCTGTTGGTGATCTTTGGAGAGTCATTTTTGAAAAACGGAGGGAGTGAGAGCCTATATAGGAGTGGGGTGAGGAGCAAGTAAAAAGGGAGAAAAAGGGGATAGTTGCTGTTGACAAATGTTTTGAAAAGTTTTACTTGGAAAGGGGAAGAGAGATAGGATAGTACCTGGATATGGAATTGAGAGCTGATTGGTTATTTATGCTAAGATAAGTAGGATATATCTTTATATCCAAGTGGAGAAAAATAGCTTAGCTTCCCAAAAGGTCCTTGCTACATATATGAAAGCAAGTACAATTAAAGTCTTTAAATTTTAATTACATTTTTTTGTAATTCTGATGTTTATAGGAAGCCTTTTTTCCCAATTATGGGGCTTTTAGCTAACTCGGTACAGCAAAAATATGATTCTATTTCTTTTTCTATGGTTATTTTCTTTGTAAAATGTTTTATCAAAATTTATAATTTTTAGTGATGCTAAATTGGCATGAGCCACTTGAAATAATAAGGGAAATATTTGCAGAATAGGAAACCTGTGTTTTTATATATATGACTCTCTGGGTAACTAAAAAGTGAACTTGTTTTAATTATGTTATTAAAACACGGTAGTATCTTATCAAAACACAGAAAACAAGATATTTGGTTATATGATATTTATTTCACAAAGGAGGTCAGGACCCCTAAACTAAGAGGTTCCAGAATCTTTAGATTTCAGTCTGCAATTACTCTTATTGGTTAGGATCACACTTTATTTATAATTTTTGGACATTTTTGTGAAAGAACAATAAAAGATCAAGTTTCAGATATATTTTCTGATGCTCTTTCATATAACTTTAATGTTAAACAAATCTTCTCATTTTAAGAAAACCCAATGCAAAATCAGAATTTAATAACAAATAGAGGATAATTATTTGACCAAGATGATTCATCCACATGATTCTCTTTAAATAGGAGTAGTCTGCTATTTTAAAGAGTTTATATGTTATTAGTTATTTGTCCATCAGAGAACTGTGGCTGATGGGCAGAGAAATTTAAAATTTTAAAGTTTTAAGAATCACTAGCATTTGAAAATTAATCAGGAATGAACTTTATTCAAGTATTCAGTTTGTTGCACACATACATGCCCATACCACAAATATGCATCAATTAATTTCTTGAGAGATACCCTTAATTGTGTTTTTTTAGATCTGGGTTTCATAAACTTGAGTCAAGTAATAGACGTATCCTCAGGGGTTAGCTAGTTCTTAATGAGAATTTAAAAAATATTTTTTATGTTTCATTTAGATGATAAATAAAAAATAAATAACTTGAGTATTTTCTGGGTGGCCTGATTAGTTAGCTTGTAACTGAGCATTACTAATGGATTTTCGTCACAAAGTGTGCATTTCTGTTTATGATACTGTTGACAATTAAATGTGTACCTAAAGTGAATGTTTAACTATTAAGACCATGTTCCTTAGACTGGGGTCCACAGAGTTGTCTGTGGATTTATTTTTGTTGTCAAGGCTAATAAGTAAGTTTGAGAAACAGTGTCCTTGATTATGGTCTGTGATTATTGTGATATAAACAGGTGATGCCACACAATTGAGGGCTTTGCCATTTTATCTTGCTTTATTTAAAAATATCTTCCACCATTTCTTCTGAATGTTTTGAAAACTTAAACTAACAGTTTTAAAGAGAAATAAAATTAGTTTTGGTAAGCTTTTGAGAATCTAGTCATATATTGGAATGATTTGAATCTTCTTGTAATTTTAGATAAGCTGGACTAGAAATTGCTATTTTCACAATTCTTAAAGAATTAGTTAAGAATATATTACTAAGTTTTTCAATTTGCTCTCTACTGTTAGTTATTAAATTTTGGGACCGTGTCCTAAAGGAGAACCTGTCTGGGGGCAGATGCTTGCAGGAGCCAGGCAGGGAGCATGAACATGGGACTTGGGCATTGGATAAGAGGAGAGGAAGTAGTGGGGACCATGCCTTAACTGTAGGTGCCAGCCCTACCTAAACCACTCAGATTCATTTTCACCTTCACTAGGCAGGCCAGACCAACACGGATGTGCAGGCTCTAGGCTCTTGAGCCTCAGCCTAGTTGGGGGAGCAACCTAGTTGGGGGAAGCAAAACTTAGAGATGAAATGGTTTAGTCATGGTTTGAGGCAGTTGTTCATTCATTCATTCATCCATCCTTCCATCCATCCATCATTCCATCCATCCATCCTTCCATCCATTCATCCATCCTCTTCATTTATACATGCCTTAATTTACTGATCACTGAAGTACTTATTATGTGCCAGGCTTTAGATGTAAGATGGAATCCTTGCCTTCCGTAATTCACAGTTTTACAGCAAGTTGTCAGAAAGCCGGTCAGAAATAGTACAGAAATCACTGTGGGTTTTTTTTTGTCGTCGTCTTTTTTTTTGAGGAAGATTGGCCCTGCACTAACATCTGTTGCTGGTCTTCCTCTTTTTCTTTTTTCTCCCCAAAGCCCCAGTACATAGTTGTATATCACAGTTGTAGAATTGTAGCTCTTCTATGTGGGACGCCACCTCAACATGGCTTGATGAGAGGTGAGTAGGTCTGCACCCAGGATCCGAACCAGCGAACCCCAGGCCACCGCTGAAGCGGAACACACGAACTCAACCGCTACACCACTGGGCCGGCCCCTCACCTTGTTTTTTATAGTACATATCAGTGACGAATTATGTTTGCATTTTTTTTTACTTGTTTATCTTCTGTTCTTCCTGTGAGAGCAGAAGCCTTTTTGGCTTTGTTCCCCTTTCTATCCCAGTGCTCAGAGTAGTGCCCCTTTCTATACTTCAGTGCTCTATCCACAGTCGGTGTTACATAAGTGAGTATTGAATGATTTGAATGAATGAATGAGTGAAGGTTCTGATTGTTCAGTAAGACCTTATGGAGGGGAGGGGGCATGAGCCAGATATTAAAAGATGGTCAGGCTTTGAGGAGGTGGAGAAAGGAGGAAGTGACTGACAGACAGAGGGAGCCCTATGAACAACATGCTCACAAAGTAAGAGGAGCCTGGAACATGGGGTGGGGGATGGAAGGGTAGAGAGTGAAGGATCAGTAAGGAAGCCATCGTGGATTGGGTAGCCATTTCATGTTGGAGAGAAGCCGGAAGCTAATGTGGTTGGATGAGGTATAGGTGGAAGGAGGGGAGGGTTGTGGCATACTTTGCACTCAGAGAAGCAGTGAAGAAGTTACCAGCATGGAATCACACGTTCTAGGTTCAAATCCTAGTTTGCCACCTATAAACTGGGTAACTTTGTTCGAGATGCTTAGCTTCTCTGTGCCTGAGTTTCCCAATTCCAGTAAAAATAATATCATTCAGCCGTTAAGATTATGTTCATTAATATTTTTAATAAATGAGGAAATGCTTATGCTATTTTTCCTAAAACTAACATACATGAGTAAAAAAGAACGGGGTAAAAATTGAACATACAGCATGACCTAAAGGTAGAGTACCTATCTATGTGCCAGGCTTTGGGGTTACAAAGAAAAAAGACTGGGAGTCAAAAATATCAATAGTGGTGTGATTATAGGTAATAGTGATTTTAACTTAAAAATCACATTTATAGTTTACTCATGAACATTCATGAATATGAGAAATTCAATCTCCCAAATTAGGTAAGAAATAAATTACGTCTACAAAGAACGTCTGTGTGGTCAGAGTCAGGGATGGTGTGTTATGCACACTTACTTCCATTTCTGCCGTTTACTCTGCCTCATCAAACTTCCATTTGGCCTTTTTGACATATCTAGTTAGAAGTTTTAGACATCATTGTAGGCTATTTCTCCTGTTTTCAATGCAAACTTAATTTTAGTGGGAAAAAAATGAGGAACTGTTTTATTTTATTTGAGTTTATTAATTATACTCAGTGACTACATTTCTTTGAACATCTACTGTTTGACCATTATTTTGTTGTGTTCTTAGGAAGATAAATAAAGAAGTGTATTTGATTCCTTGCTCCCCAAAAGCATATAAAAGAACTGAGAAAACAAAGCTATTAGATAGAAGAAAATAAAGAACAGTTGAAGTCACAATGGTTTAATCCTAATTCAGAACTATTCCGCAGGTTTTCTGCCTCCTAATCCAGTGGTCTTTCCCCCATTTCCAGAGTGCGTTCTTGATCAAGTTGCTTGGTCCTTCAGATAATTATTTAAGAACAAAAATATAGCGGAGAAATGACCACTGATTCATGAACTCCAGCTGCTTCCAGCTCGTCAGCGCTGGTTTAAGGGATCAAATGGTTCTTGGCACTGTGTCAAGAAGTTCCACCAGCAGAAGCTTGGAAGCCTAAGGGTTGGCTTGGCTTCTGAGGGGTGCCACATAGCAGTTCTTTTCCAAAGTTTCGGAAGTGGAACTGTCCTCTTCCTTTTCTCTGGGAAGATATCAGAGGGCAATTGAACCTGACTATTGTTCAAGTACAGAAGTATCTCAGAATTTCTCTTGCCTGTTCTGAGAATTTTGGCCTTCTTGACCACAGAAAAGGCACAAAGGTGTATTTAGCAAAAGGGCAAGATCTAGCAAAACAAACTTTGTTTCAAAAGTGTGATTTTCACAGTTGGCTAGAGATTTTGCATCAGGCTCTATAAATTTTGATTAGTTCCTTTATGCCTTTGTTTAAGTGCTTTCCATCATTTTGGGGTGTAATATGGTCCCTTCATCCTTTCTGCAGGTCTTAATCCTTTGTTTTTTTTCCCAGGAATATATGGCTTTACAAGTACAATATCGAGTTTTACAGTTTCAGATATGAAGTGTTTCCTTAAAGTGAAACTTTGTAAACACCTCTGAAAATATTTTCATAAATAACCATTCTCTGGGCCCTGTAGGGTTAAGCATGAAGATTTTATAAATCAAATAATTAGTTATATGCTTTATAATATGGTTACACAGAAAATTACTTATATATGTTTATATATATATATGCATCTGTTTAACTTCAGTTTTCTAAATCTTGACCTCTTTTATTTTACCGGTCTTTCTCTTATTTCTTTAAATCACTTACAGCTTAAGCTCCATCCAGAGCACCTCCTACTACACAGATGAATCCCTCTCTTTCAGTGACCGTGTTGGGCTGCCTGCCTCTCTGTCTCGCAGCTGAGAGCTTATTTACTGATTATTTACTCCCTCATCAAAAGCCACACCAGTGGGCCTGCAACAGCACCTGGGGCTGGGACAGACAGTGGGAGTTAAGCCGCTCTGGAGGTCAGGGGTTCCACTCGTCAGTAACAATACAGGTTGTGTGTGGTCCCAGCAGAAGTCTCTGCTTTGCCGGCCCCAGTATTACTGAAAACTTAGTTATTGACCTTTCATAACCTTGTCTCCTTAACACAACCCGTAATACCTCCAGCTTCCAGGCATTCTCCACTTTTGGGAATCGGCCAATTTCCTAAAGGTTAATGCCATTCCGGATAGATTTTTTCCCCTAGTCTTAAGGACAGAATCATAGATTAAGTATAGGCTCACATCATTAGGTTTCAAGGTATATACCCCTTCTCCTTGGTGCTTGTAAGTCCTAAAAGAAGCCTTTTTTCCTTCTTAAAACTGTAACACCTATCGAAAGAAAAAAGTGAACTTGGATAATTTTTCATTGAGCCCGTTAATGTTCTCCGTTTTTCATAGGACAGTGAAGAAAGTTATAAAAATAATGAAGGAGTGAAATGGATCAAAACCACGGCTAGAGAATTCAGGGGAGCAGTGCAAGTCCTATAAAAGAGGCTTGAAAAGACTTGGTTTAAGATGCAGCAATAGTGCTCAAAGGGGAGTTGGGAGGGAAAGGAGGCATTTTAAAAGCATGTAGAATCCCCCCCCCCCCAAATTTTATACTGCATCCATGAGCAAATATATTTTTAAACTTTCCAGTATATGCTAAAAGCACCTGATTTCAAGGAGAAAACCTAGTTCAAATCTTTACTTTTCAGCTTATTAAATAGATGAGATGCTTGACCTCTCTCAATCTTAGTGTCTTTCTCTGTAAAATGGAAATCATATTTACCTCAGTGGTTTTCTTTGAAGTGAAAATATATTGTAAAATATTTTTGCTAAATTTCCATCAGTAAAAATTTTAGTGTATCATAGACCCATCTTAGATGTTTGTGTATCTAGAAGGGGCTTGCTAAAACATTGACAGATTTTGACTTTCAAATATGAAAACTCACTCTTAGAGCTTAGAGAGATGTACAGTACAGTAGAAATAAACCTTTTCTTTGGGAAAGTTATCAAAATAAAAAGAACATGCAAGTAAATGGTGTATGTAATCTGATTTGAGAGAATATATTTCTACCAAATATGATTTATTTATTTTGTAAGGAACTATAAAAATCAACGAATGTTATACCTGTTAGTAATGGTACACAGTTAAAAGGACGACCCAAATCCTACGCTTAATAACATTCTATTTATTTTAAAGGGTCTTAATACTAATAGATATGTTTCCTTGAGGCAGAGTATAGGTAATTGAAATGTTCTTAGTAAGATTTCATGAAAGAAAAAGGATAATATTTGAATATATGTGGTGAGGGGAATCTGTAACTTGCTAGTGAATTTATGCTGTTTAGCCTTTATAATCATTAAGGTACAAAAAATACTATTTTGAATTTTTTGACATTTTATAATTTAACTTGTTGGTAGCTGTGACTGTGGCTTTATATTAAAGAGGTTAACCCCTTCAAGAAGTGAATAATCGCCCAGTTTAGTATGACTTTGATATTTGGGAACGTTTGTAAGCCTATCAGCCTGCAAAATGTAATCTACTTACTGTTCTTGTTTTTTTCTTAATGTTTTGGGTTGGAAAAAAAGGTATCACCAAGTGTTTTTTATTGATTTTTAAAAATATCTTAAACTCATTTTTAGTATAATAGCAGCCTTTGCACTGAACAGAATGCTCAATCTTAATGTCTCTTGGAGTTTAATAATGCAAGAAAATCTTAGGGACATTCAAAACGTTTAAAAATGTTTGCATTTTTTGCATACAGCCTGAAGTTTTAAAGTTTATTTATTTACGTATTTATTTTGCTGTGTTTACCACTGCACACGAACTCAGGTCTTATTAATAAAAGGGTCATGTGCAATTTTTGGGAGCCCCCAGTAACTTCTTCAAATAGGTGTGTTTAGATTTATCAAAACAGGAATCAGATTTGGCAGATTTCAGGACTGTTGGATGATCATTGATCCTGTCTTCCTCCCCGATACACCCTCCCCCAATACACCTACCTTAAGGGCCAACAATCTCTGTTCAATTGTGCCAAATAGTTTATGGAATTTTTTTCCGTTTTTAAACTAAGGTAAAAAGTTCTCTATAGCATTACATTTTTCAAAGACCTCCATTCAGAAAAAATAGAAGTAGGATATTTTGGGGACTTTTATTGTTTCTGACTATATTTAATCATAATTTTACATTTCTAAAAAGCTAATTATCTGGTCTTAGCGGCTAACTGGTATCTTGCTGAATCTTTTAACACGCTCATTGGTGGTTCAAGGATGGTCTGCATTTGGCCTGTGGCAGTTCTAACAGCAGCAGTCAATTAATCAACCAGTGTAAAAGTGCTTATCTGATGCTGACCTGGTGCTCGGCACTTTGCTGGATACTATGGGATAAACAAAGCCCCTTGAGCTAGTCAATAAATTTTCAGTGATCCTGACCCTAAGGCATATCTTTTGTCTGAAAATTGAATGCTGGGTGTATGTTCATCCAAGAGCATACTGAAACATCCACCCAAGGGTGTGTTTCCTTTTTATTTTCCCAACCCATTGCCAGAGAAGTCATCACTAATCCACTAAATCCTAATCACTTTTGGTGAAGATTATCGTGATCTAAAGAGATGGGCTTCCAGAGTGAGCTCAGTGGCAAAGGAAACCTTGAAGGAGTCCGAAAACAGACTTGAAAACTTTTCAGCTAATCTTCTTTCAGCGTTCATTTAGTGCAACATGGTGCACCAGGTGCTGGGGTTGTAAAGATGAAAAAAGCATGGCTTCTCTTCGGTGGGATCTCAGGGTAACAGAGAAACCAGATCTGTAGTCACACCTGAGCGTCTCCAGTGCTCTAATGGTGGCACATTCGGAGAGTTTGGGAGCACATAGGAAGCAGCTCGACTCTGCCTGTGGGAAATGGGCAAACTGTGATTTCCCCCACTACTGTTAAGTGAAAAAAACAGGCTTTAGATTAGGCACAGAGGAAAATAATGTGGATTAAAAGCCCAAAACACAGTTATCCAAAGGAACTCAGAAATAACATTGCACGAGCATATGATTTAAGATTTGCAAAAGGAATGGAATTGCTCTTGGGTACTTGAGAGGGAGGTTTTGCTGGGCTCTGAGACTCAGAGGCCAGTGCTTTTCACTCTGCCTGTATCAGTTCATCAGTGAGAGTTGATGAGCATGTTCCTGTTTTTCCCCAGGGTCAGATAACAGTTATTAAGTAGACAGAGAGTAGACCCCAAATTATATCACAGGCCAGATTTTTGCCTTTTTTCTTTTTAGTATTCCTTTAGGCACCTGGTGGAATTTTATAAATATAAGTTTGTTTTCCTTAGGCTCAGTTCCCTTTTTTCCCCTTATCTGATAGCTGATATTTTTTCATGTTCCCAATTTCAGGCCTCCATTTCGTTTCTCCATTCTGCCACACATTATTCTCTTCCAGGGTCCAGCTTCCTTCTTGGCTGCTTCCCTGAAGCCCTTACTCCTGTCAGTCTCAGTTGGTCAAATTCCGGGCTCTTTGTGTCTCATCACTGGGGGGCTTCATGGACTTAAGGCCCTCCAGGCTAACTGTAGAGAAGGTTGCCGATGGTGATGATGATGATGGTGAGAACAGAGGTAGTGCTGTCATTATAATCATTCCCAAAGAGGTGGTATACAGCAGTTCTGAGTGTGACCCTGGAGTCCAGCACTCCGTCTCAGTGCCAGCCCTTTGACTTCTCAGCTCTGGGACGCTAGGCAAACTGCCTTACCTCTCTTGGACAGAGTCTTTCCTCATCAATAAAACAGTAATGATAATAATAGTATCTATCATGCCATCGGATTATTGGGAGAATTAGAGGAATTAAGTCATGTCATATAATAAGAGCTCAAAAATGTTAATTGTTATTATTCAGTAAACTCAAATTTGTAAGTGGCAAGGTGCTAAGAACATTATCTCTTAATCCCCACAGCAACCTTATAGGTGCTGTTATTGCCTTTTACAGATGAGGACATCTAGGCTTAGAAAAGTGAAGTAACTTGCCCAAGGTCACATGGTCTGGATTCAGACTCAGATTTGTGTGATTCCAGAACGCCTGCTCTTCAGACTAAAACGTGATGCCCGTGGGAATCACAGAACGGGGCATGCTGCCGCAGCTCACTGCAGCTTTTGTTGATCACACTAGCTGTTCCAGTGGGCCAAGTCCATTAAGTAGGGAACTTTGCTGGACCATCCATCTGCGGGACTGCGTTCTGGTTCTGGCTTGCATTGCCTGCCTTGGTGATCTTGAGCAAGTCACTTAAATACTTTTGAGGCTCAGATTCATAATGAGTAACCTGGAGATAATAATAGTAGACTTGCTTAAAGGGTCAGGTGAGGCTGGAATAATAGTAACCACATAATAAGTCATGGAAAAGAATCAGGTGCCTAGCTTACCTATGGACATTTAAAATAGAGGAGGTAATATCAGTTAACTTTTTAAAACCTTATCTCCCGTTTGATGTTATTTGAGTTTTATTTGCTACTTTTGAAAGTGAAAGGTTTATTTGTGCTTCTGGGAATGAAGCTAAGGTTCTAGGGCACTGGATGGACCAGTAGCTTGGAAACTGAAGCGTTGGACTACCAAATACCATACTAAGCAAAAACATTTAGTGAGCAGATAATTAATAAAAGTAACATGTGCCTGTGTGTTGGTGGTTGGGAGGGGGATGGGTTTGACACTAAAGTGAATGAAGATCACATCTTTTTGTGTGTGTGTGTGTGAGGAAGATCGGCCCTGAGCTAGTATCCATGCCAATCCTCCTCTTTTTGCTGAGGAAGACTGGCCCTGAGCTAACATCCGTGCCCATCTCCCTCCACTTTATGTGGGACGCCACCACAGCATGGCCTGACAAGCGGTGCGTTGGTGCACGCCCAGGATCCGAACCCGGGCTGCCAGCAGCGGAGCACGCATGCTTAACCACTATGCCATGGGGCTGGCCCCCAGGATCACATCTTAAAAATATGTTCAGCCTCTCCTTTCTGTGAATCTCTTGTTATATCAGAGCAGATTGAGGTTTTGGATGGAACATATGCAGAGTTACATCTTTCTATACATTACTCAGCCATCCAGCAGTGTCAGTAATCCAGAACCCGTATGGCCTCTGGGAATAAATGTCACAAACTTGATGTATTTTATAGAAGACACCCATCCTTTACTTAAGCCGTTTTTATCAGAATTAAACAAACTGATCAAGTTTAGCTTTTTGGCTGATTTCCACACCTATAGCGATTAGAGTGGGGAGGGGAGCTTCATGCAAGGCTCAGGGGTGAGATGTGATGGGAGGAGCCTGACCAAAAGGGGAGAAAACCCCAGAACATACTAAGTTTTCTTGATATGGAATCTTTAGGTAAAGCCTGTTCACGTGTGTGAACCCATCTCAGTTTTGTGAGACCATTTAAGAAGGTGAGATTAACGTCTTTTTATAGGGGAGAAAGTTGGAGCTCAGAGAATTTCAGATTTCAGTCCCTTGGTGCAGGGGTTGGCAGCTTGTTATTGGTGGGCCACGGATTGAACCCACATCTTGAGCATCATAGGGCTCAGGGGCATTGTACGGATGCTCAGCAGAATTGGTGGTAGTAATAATTGTCTAGGAAACACTAATAAAAGATCAAATCATGTTGGTGTGGTCTAAGAAGGTGGGAAAGAGTTCCTCATTTTGAGAAGATTTTCGTTTGTAATAGTTTAAAAGTGGGAGACAAAACTGTTGTGATATTCAAAGAATATAACCACAGATAACTTACAACTTGGAGAACTTAGTTGTTCCAAGTGGCTCATTTCTTGAGGTTCTAGATTGCTGTTCTTTTTGTTTTTGTTGTTAAACTCTGTAGTGACACTTGAAAGGGCTTTGGAATGGACAAAGGGTGACCCAGTGTAGTGGTCTTTTAAACATTTTTGCTCCAGTAAAAGAATTTTGAAAACTATGGATTCCTTCATATATTTGTTGATTGACATTTAAAATTTTGTCATAAGTTTAAATTATTTGATAACGGTATAATTGTCGTTGATTGTAAATATTAATATTTCTTAATAAAATTGTCATATCCTTCTTAAATACATTCGAGTCAAATACCATAGCTGTATAACACCTACCACTATCCATTTATAAGTGACTCTTTAACAGTTGGAAATTTTAGAGTGTTAATTTTTCTCCTTGAAGTCTTTATTATTACACTTTTCCCACTAAATTTTATCCATATGTATTACTATGTTTAAAAATCTATCATACTTCTTTCTGGTGACAAAATTTAATTTATTGTGACTGTAAGACTCTAAGTGATTTTTTAAAAAGCTATCATAGTGATAATTACTATACAGTTGATCAAAAATGTGTGAATTATAAATTTTGATATATAATATTGGGAAAAAATGAAATTTTGTTGGAAATTTATCTCAATGCATTATTATTGGTGCTTTTCTTCTAATTAGTTCATATATCAGTAGATGAATATTACTCATTGCAGAAACAGTTCAGCATATTTTTCATTCTTTTTAATATATACACTGTAAAGTTTTGTTTACATAAATAAGTTGAAGAGGAAGAGAGTATTAATAGAGCAGTGTCACTCAGTTCTTTGAACTTCTGGGTTATATTCAAAATCACAGTGATCTGTTATTTAACATTATCTTTGATGATTTATCGGCTGACAACCAAATTAAGTCCTGCCCCAGGTTTATTCCAAGCAAAGAATTGGCAAAGCCCCACGAGTTGCAAAAGAAGGGTGATTCGGTCCCTCCACTTTTTTACCACCAGTTATTCTGATTGTCCCCTTGTGCCCTGCCCAGAGGTTTTTCCTACCCCAAGCAATGCTGCAGAATGAGATTGGTGATGGGTAAGCTGTGTGCTGGATTTTGTAAAGTGGTTAAGAAGGGGGATTAGAAAAGGGAAAGTGGGAAGGGCAAGCTTCCTCGATAGGGGCATTCTCAGGAAAGGGTGCTTAGAAAAGTTGATCTGGAAATCGATTTACCCTCTATGTGCCTGCAATACTCCTCCTACACTTTGGAAAGTCGCATGTACTTCTAGGAGTCTGCCTACCCTAATTTGAACACTGTTAATACTAGTAACCAGTATACTGTGGGCTCTTACTTTAAGAATTTTTTTTATCCCTAATGTGTGTGTGTGTGTGCGCTTAAACTTAGAACACTGCTGACCAAGGTAAATAGTTTATGTTGTCTAGGGTAATGTCATAGGTCTTAATTGCTTCCATGCATCTGTTTACAAATTGTCCTTTTCTGAGCATGAATCTTCACCATCTGAATTCTCTCTAAATTCTTCAGATCAGAATTAAAACTTGAACTGCCTGAAACTTTTTTCCCTATATATCTTTTGCTAGTCCTTCTCACATTTACTAGTACTTTGGCAAAGCATATCTTAAATAGCTTAAATAAGGAATTACTTGCAATTTTGAGTAAACAACAAACGATTGGCCACAGTCAGATTACCTTTTTGCTCCTGGCTTATTTCTTTTGGGTATCAGATCATAAAATTACAACAGTACAAGAGACCTCAAATATAATTTATATTAACTCTTTGCTTTTACAGAAAATGAAACCAGAGAGATTAAGCCAATTGTCCAAGGTCACAGAGGTGGTATTAGAATCGTAGAACCTGTGTCTCCTAACTCCCATTATGACACCCTTCCTACATTACGCCTTCTGCTGCCTTTGGCTAAATTGCATTCCTCGCCTCAATCCTATTTAATATTATTTCTCCTGGGGATTGACTAGTTTTTGTCGACTCAGCATTATTTTTTAAATAGAGAGGCATTTGCCTTTTCATTGAAGACTTTTCTCAAAACAAAAATACTCCTTATCCCTTGGCAAATACCCTCTGCCGCACAGTAGGACACAGCTACCAGGCTGTGGCACTGGGGGTGGGAGGGGATGTGAACAGGTCAGAGTAGAGGTGGATTGGCAGAGCGGGGGCTGGTGGGCGGTGGGAGGCTTACATCATTTCCCTGCAGCTGGGCTCTGGCGGGGCTGTAAGGCCTCACTTTCCCCTGTGTCATAGTTTACCAGATTGACCGAGATTCGTAAAAGAAAGAAAAGGTACGGCAGGACGGACGCTCACCCCGTTCATAAATCTGTGCTGTAAGATGAAACTGTCAATAAGTAACTAGAAGCAGCCAGGACCCTCTGTGCTTCGCTCTCCCCCAGCTCAGTTCCTTTCCGCTCCGCCCCATCCCTGCTCTCTGCTGCTCAGATCAGCTTCCTGCTTCTCATGAAAGCTGTTCTCCCATAAAGCTGGTCTGCTTTCACTGAAAGCATTATATTCATAAGTCTGAGTCAGGTTTTGTGGAAGTATTGTTGGTTTGGTGATCTTTGGGGACAGAGGGGGAGGGAAGAATTAAAAAAAAAAAGAAAGGGCGGGCTGAAAGAGCAAAATCATCATGAATTTTGTTGTCACATCGTGCCGGTGTTATAACCAGCTCTGTAGACTGCCGCACTGAAAACATTTCTGTGAGAGGTATGTGCTTGGAAAATGGAAAGGTGACTGTTGACTGGGGAGCAGACTGTCTGCCCAGCAGCTGCTCCGATGGCTGTAAGGTCGTAATTCTTTCTAGTGTTTTGATACAGAAAGGGCAATCGTTACTTGAAACGTGTTAACCAGCTGTTGGTAAACCGTTAAATGTGTGCTTCGTCTCCACATCAGGGCTCCTGAAATGCTTGTTCAGGCTGAATACGTCTAGTCAAATCCACGGTGTTATTCCACTCTTTCCGTGGTGGTGGTCTGTAAACAAGATGATGATCTGTAATACCGCTCTCATTATTTATGAACCACATGACAAAGATTAATGAGAGAGACTTCGAGTAGCCTAGAAGCAGCTTCAGATTCATGAGGAGGTTTTGCATTGACAGATAGCAGAAGTACAAGGAAATGGTTGATGATTTACCGTAACCTAAAGTGAAAGTTTTAAAGTTTAGAGTGTAATATCTAAGTGGAAAAATCTGGAGGGGCCACTACAATTTAGAAGCATGACCCCACCCACTACAGTGGATGTCTGACCTCTGTTGAGGCCAGAAGGCTTTTGAACACACATGGATGTATCTTTTCAAAGGAGATTAGGAAATATGTGGAAACATTTCTATTCTGTGGTCAAAAGAATAGGATTAAGAATAAGAATGTAACCCACACTGAAGGAAATGTGGAGGACTGTAGATTGCTTACGATATATCCAGGCTATTCTCTTGTAAAACCTTTTAGAAAATATTTAAAGTGGGAAAATATAACAGATATTTTATCATGTACATTGGATAAGCTGCTAGTGGCAGAGACCTTCCAAACTACAAAGTAGTTTCTGCTTTATTTTAAGAATTATTTTATCATGGAAGAAACTTGAGAACTCTGGAATGTTAGCGTGTTTTACATTTATTGTACAAAACTTTGGAATTAAGTTTATCAACATATAAACATTCCAGTACTATTGTCCCTTTCCCACAAACATAGTAGTGCTTACATCATTGAAAGCTGTTATTCATAAACAGAATAGACTAGCTATGATAGCTCCACCTAAATTATTCCCTTTAAGAGACTATGCCATTTAAACTTCGTTTCCTCTCAGATATATGCAGAGAGAGCTAATCTTCATGATCATAGAGGATGACATTAGCAAGTTAAAAGTATAGAAGATTCTAGAACAGAAGAGATCTGGGAAGTAAACCTAATGCAGGCTTCTGAGAAGGAATGCCCTGGATACCACGCACAGACAGGCGGCCACCCGCTTTGTATTTACCTTGGTCACTGTCAAGTGTAGCTGCACGTTAGAGACCCCTGGCGAGCTCTTAATACCCGCCATTGCCCAAGCGCTCCCCCAGAGATGCTGATTTAATTGGTCAGGGGTGGGGCCCAGGCGCTGATAGATTTAAAGCTATTCCCAAATGTTTCTAATGTGGAGCCAGAGTTGACAACAGTTGTGTTACCTGAACATCCCCAGTGCTGAAGCAGCCCATTCTGTTTTGGGTCTGTCTGTATGGACACCAGATCTGCTTTGCTGTGTGTCCTCTTAGGTCTGAACTCTGTCACTAGCAGCTCATCAGATATTTAATATCTCTCTCCGAAGACTCAGGTTTTCTGGGCTAGATAGTCCCAGTTCCTTCAGTGTTCAGGACTTGTTTTCTAAGTCCTTTCACATTCTGGTCACTCCCTGTCATGCATGGAGTTGCTCTTGTTTGTCAGTATCACTCTTAATTAGGGTGCTTTTGGGACTGGGCCCATCCTGCTAGATGTGTGGTGCCCAGCACGAGATGCACAGAGTGCAGTAAAGCTGTAACTCCCTTGTTCTGGACACTGCACTTCTGTTACTGGTGACTAAGATTATGTGAGCTCTTGGCAGTCGCGTCACACTGTTGACTCATGTGGAGCTCGGAGTCAGCTCGAGCTCTTAGGTCTTTTTCACATGAACTGTACTCAAGCCAGGCCTCGCCTACTCCACGCGTGTAGGTTTTTTTTCACTGTAGTGCCAGGATTTACGTTTATACTTGTGAAACAAGAAGAAAACCCAATGAGTCAGTTATTCCACACAGGAAGACTGATGTATCCAGACTGAATGCTAGAAATTTATTATATGCATATAGCGGCAACTTGAAATCTAGTGCTCTAGACCGTTCATTCGAATCCATAGTTAAATCTGTTAATTCAGTCCATCTTTCCAGGGTTCCTTCTGATTCATCACTCAACGTTTGCTGTTCAAAGTTACGAACCCAGTTGCCCGTGCAGCCTGTCTTCATGTTTGTATTTAATACTTGGTCAACTAGCTTTCTAAAATCAAAATACATTATACTCATGGCATTCTCCTGAACTGTTTGTGTAATTAATATCTTTACTTTAAAAGGAAATGTGTTGAATTTGTCATGGCGTTTTTGTTTAATGACAGGAATAGAAGAAAATATTTTGCAGATGAGCCGGTGACTTATCTAAGGGCATGCAGTTCGCTACTGTCAGAGCTGGAACCCAGACCCAGCTCTGCTGGGGCCCACTCCAGTGCTCTCTGGGTCAGACCACAAGGGCTGATGCCATTTGTCATTTAGGATAAGACTTCAAAGAAAACTGAAAGGAGATCAAGCCTCCATGGGTGCTTCACTGTCTCTTTTGGGATATTTAATATTTTATTTATTTTTTTTGCTGAGGAAGATTCACCCTGAGCTAATATCCATTGCCAATCTTCCACTTTTTGTATGTGAGCCACCACCACAGCATGGCCATGAGTGGTGTAGGTCCATGCCTGGGAACCGAACCTGGGCCACCAAAGCATGCTGAACTTAACCATTAGGCCACTGGGGCTGGCCCCAGGATATTTAATATTTAATCCCTTAACATATAGCCCAGTCAACTCTTTATTTGTTATTCATTGAGTGTTCTGCACAAAACAATAAAAAAAAGAGTGAAATGACTAGCCAGCATTCCTAAATTAACTACAGAGAAATAGTAATCTGAGGAGTTTGGGCATCCTAGCTCCTCTTGGAAAGTTATTACCCCCCTTCCCCCACACACACACTTGATGGTAGAGTAATGTCACTTTGCTCGTAATGAATCACAGCGTGGGAAGCTTTTATATGTTAAGGGAGAGGCATAAATGGCTGGTCCCCTAATTTTGCAGATGGAGAAACTGAGGCACAGGCAGGAAAGGCTCGCTGCCGCCCTAGAGCTTGGCATGTACTTAGTGTATGGCATGCTTACTGCATAAGCATACTTAGTCAATACCGGATACTGCACAGCTTTCTTCAGTAGTGTTTTCTTCTCCTCATGGGAATTAGATTTTACCTTTCTTTTTCCCCAGCCTTGCCCTTGGGCACTCATTTCCCTAAAAGTGTTGAAATGGAACAGATTTTTCAAGAATTCCTATTACTTTAGAAAAGCTCCCGTGATATGGTAAAAACTCAGATAACCAGGTTTGTTTTTCCTGTTTTTGACTTATAGGAAAATAAGCTCCTTTCCTCCCCTTTAAAAAATTGATTTGTAAACAATTTAGTTAAAGAAAAAAGGAGATCCGAAGAAGGAATAGCCTCAGGCCACTCTGTGTACATCTAGCCCAATGTCCAAATCTTCATTAGGGTCCAGTGAAAACTGATGCTCACAACAGGGCTGACCCTAATGTATAGCGTAAGACCTGCGGTCACCAGTGATTTAATTAGGCTTCCTATACCGTTCACTTACTAAAGCAAGAAAGTGTGCCATAATACATTTTAGAAAGGTTTTCAATAGCAGTGGTTGAAACAAAAAGGCCTTGTAAGTAAATTTAGTCAATCAGACGCGGTTACTCCTCCAGCCTTTCGGTTGATACAGGTTTGAGTGTATGTCCGCCTTCACAGCTTGGAGACACCTGGTTTTATTAACCTGAGGCTGGCAAAATATCAACAGTAAAACCCTGTGAAGCTGCCTTTTTTGAGCATCTCTTGCTTCTTTTGCTCCGGCAATCCCAAGCATCTGTTTTTCTAAGCATATTTTACATTACTTCAGTTAATAGTGGTTGTATTTTTACATGGCTGTTTCTCTTAGCTCATATCCTGAAATCCATTCTTGTCACCCCTTCATTATTTTTATGCTTCGGAATGATGCCTTTAACCAGATGTTTTTAACAGGAAGTGAAGATTAAATGTACACAGAACCATGAGCCGTGTATCCATGAACCATACAGAAGCATACAGTTTTCAACTGTAATATGACAAATAGTTGAAGGTATGATTACTAGTAGATTTAGTTAATTTTCGAGTAGTACTCAGTACACAGTACACATATTTAATCTGAAATCAAAGATGGGATATTGGAAAAAACCATGAGATCGGGGAGATACAGATTCGTTGCAAATACTTCTTGTAGAATTTTAAAATGTAAAGATCTAAAACCCTAACGTGTCTAAATTACTATTCAGAGAGTACTTATAGACATTCTAAAGCTTCAAACAAACTGCTTTTTACACAGCACATCCCAACAGTCATTTTCCTGTGTGTTTTTTTCTTTGTTATTTTTTTTTATTATTATTAAGACCTTGGGTGGAGCTCATCAAACTTTAGAAAGAATGCGGGATAACTAAACTTCAGGGTCAATTTTTGGTATTTATTTACAAAGCATGTGTTATTTTTTACACAGTGAACTTAACCTCTAAAAACGTTTGTGTATATATGAAGTTCCCCTTAAAGCCTACAAAATGGCAAAGAATTGCAAGAAAATAGTGTATTGGTTGCTAAGGTATTCATAATAAATAACAGTCTGTTTTAGTCCATTCAGGCTGCTGTAACCAAATACCACAGACTGGGTGACTTATAAACAACAAACATTTCTTTCTCATAGTTCTGGAGGCTGGACATCTGAGATCAGGGTGCCAGCATGGCCAGCTGAGGGACCTCTTCGGGGTCCCAGACTTCTTGCATCCTCATTTGTTGGAAGGGTCAAGGGAGCCCTCTTTTATAAAAGCGCTAATGCCATTTATGAGGGCTCCACCCTCATGACCTAAGACCTCCCAGAGGTCCTTCTAGTACCATCACACTGGGCTTTAGGATTTCAACGTATGGGTTTTGGGGAGGCACAGACATTCAGACCATAGCATTTTGCCCCGTCCCCCAAAATTCATGTCCTTCTTGCGTGCAAAATACATTCATTCCATCCCAGTAGCCCCAAAAGTCTTAACTAGTTCCAGCATCAACTCAAAAGTCTCAAGTCCAAAGTCTTATCTAAATATCATCTACATCAGATATGGGTGAGACTCAAGGTGTGGTTCATCCTGAGGCAAATTCCTCTCTGGCTGTGAACCTGTGAAGTCAAACATGTTATGTGCTTCCAAAATATAATGATGGGACAGGCATGGAGTTAAACCCTCTGGATCCAAAAGGGAGAAATAGGAAAGAAAGGGATGATAGATCCCAAGCAAGTCGAAACCCACTAGGGCAAACAACATCAAGTCTTAAGGCTCCAGAATAATCCTCTTTAACTGGATGCTTTGCCCACCAGGCCCACTGGGGCGGGCATCCCACCTTCCGGACACACTCAGGACGTCCCTGCCCCCATGGCTTTGCAGCAGCTTTCCCAGGCTGGAATGGTTCACCGGTGGCTCTAGTGGTTTGGGGTTGTGGGGCAGCTGCAGCTTCACCCCCACAGCTCTGCTGGGCATTGTGCTAGTGGGGGTCTCTGTGGTGGCCTCACCCTCCCGTGCCCTGAGCTTGTGTCCTGCCCCTGTAGCTCCAGGCAACTCCATTGTTTGTAAATCTAGGTGGAGGGAGCCCCTCCCCAATGGCTCTGCTGGAGAGGGATCTGGCTCCCCTGGTTTTGAGTGGGGGGTCCTCTGGCCTGTTGAAACCCAGGTGATGCCCTAGCCCCTTCTGAACTGAGGAGGAAGCCCTGATGATATCTGAATCGCTTTGGGGTCCTTCTTCCCTTGTCTTGAAGAATATCGCACATTTGCAGCAGAATAGCTCTATGGTCCCATCCTGTGAATCCTAAGTCTGACAGCTGACCTTCATTCACTCCTGTCTCCTCTTTAGTTCCAGTTGGCTGTTTTCCTGCTGGGTAGCTGATTACATCTGCCATCACACCAGTGCTAATCTCCTTATCTAAAGGTCTCTTGGCCACACCCTTAGTGTTCTCTTCCAAACATGCTTTCTCATTTTTTTGTAATATGGATAAGCTGAGTATGTTCCAAATTTTTAATTTCTGCTTCCTTTCTGATTAAAAATTCTGTCTTTAAGTCAGTTTTTTCTTCTCGCAGTCTACTATAAGCATTTGAGAGAAGCCAAGCCACACCTTCAACACTTGGCTTAGACAAAGGTTCAGCCAGATATCCAATTTCGTTGCTCACAGGTTCTGTCTTCCACAAAATGCTAGGACGTGAACATAGTCCAGCCACGTTCTTTGCTACTTTATAACCAGGATGGATTTGCTCCAGTTTCCAATAACATGTTCCTCGTTTCCGTCTGAGACCTCATCAGAATGGCCTTTACTGTCCATATTTCCATGAACATTCTGTTCACGACCACTTAGATATTCTCTAGGAAGATCGAGGCTCTTTCTGTAGCTCTCCTGTTCTCCTTCTGAGCCCTCAACAGAATTGCTTTTAACGGTCTGGTCACGGTTACGTAGGCTTTTTCTAAACTCTCTTCAAACTTCAGAACTCTCCCAGCCTCTACCTGTTAACCCAGTTCCAAAGCTGCGTCAGGTATTTGTTACAGCAGCACCATACTTGCAGTACCAGTCTTCTGGTTTAGGCTGCTAAGACAAAAGATCACAGACTAGGTAGCTTATAGGCAACAAGTGTTTATTTCTCACTGTTCTGGAGGTTGGAAATCAGATCACAGTCGTAGTTTGACTATGAATGGCAAAGCCTCTTACTAGGAGAATTTAATTTTATTATACTTCACATTTAGAAAGCTTCAAAGAAAATGGATGTCAGGTGTCTTATCAAGTAGGCCAAAATTAACCTAAATAAAGCACCAAACCAAATATATGTGACTTATATATTGAAATATATTGGTTTATACCTTAGATATTATCTTTGCATGAATCTAAGATTTGATTATTTTTGTTAAAATACTTTAATTAGATGTATTTGAAGTTGTATAGGTTTATGTGTTTAACAAGGGACCTATCTTAGTCTGAGGGCTTCAGGGAAATCCATCTTGGAGGAAGTAATGGATAAGATAAGATCTGATGAATAGATATTAGGTACATTGGACTGGGAATGGTAGGGGGAAGTGCAAAGGCCCTGAGGTGAGAAAGACCAGGATGCCTAGGAGAAACTAGAAGCATCTATTATGGTTGGAGTTTAGAAAAGAGCAAAAAGGATGGTAGATGCAGGCGGACACCAGAATATGTGAGATTTTGTGTGCTTTGATGAGACGATGGCAAGTGCCATGGGTACCACTGAAAAGTTTTCAGCTAGGGAGTGAGGTGTTTGGATTTGCATTCTGTAAGGGTTAGTCCGGTTGCTACAAGAGGGCTGCTTTTGAGGGAGGCACAAATGGGGATGCAGAAATCATTCAAGAGACGTTACAGTGGTAGCTTAGACTAGGTGGTGGCAGTGGAAGTGGGAAAAAGGGGACTGATTGACCATGTATTTAGGAACTTGAATTAACGGTGTTTTAAGGTTGACTAGATATGTGAGAGTGAGACAGAGGAAACCACACATTAGCATGAGCATCTGGGTGCGTTGGACAATATAGTGACACTGCGGAAACAGGGAAAGCCCCAAAGGAAGCAGGTCTGGGGGCTGCAGGGAAAAGACGATGTGTTTAAATGTACTCATGTCTAGCTTGAAGTGCCTGTAAGATACCTGGATCGAGATATTCATTTATCAGTGAAATATATCTGGACTTCAGAAGAGAGGAATTGGCTTCAAATACACATTTGGCGATCATGGGCATATGGTGATTGACGCCTCCAGAATGAATGCTATCCAAGAAGGAAGAGTGTAGAGCGAGAGTAAAAGCTGACTAAGGCCCTGCAGGGGAGACAGTCTCCACCCAAGGCACGAGGACAGGGAGGAGAAGCACACACTATTCACCTGTTTTTTGTTTGTTGTTGGTTTTTAGTAGTATTGCTTTGTAATTTTTTTAACTAAACTTTTTATTTTGCGATCATTGTGAATTCACATGCAGTTATCAGAAATAATGCAGAGATCGCATGTACCCTGTATCCATATTCCCCTGGTGATCACTTCTTCCAAAACTATGGTAAAATATCACAACGAGAGTATTGACGTATATACAGTCAATGTGCAAGACATTTCCATCACCTCAGAGAGCCCTCATGTTGCTCTTTTTGTAGCCACATCCACTTCCTTCTTGCCCCCACCCCCTTCATAACTGTTTGCAACCACTAATCTCATCCATTTCTACAATTTTGTCATTTCAAGAAGGTTATAAAGTCATATAACATGTAGTCTTTTGAGATTGGCTTTTTTTCATGCGGCATAATCCTCCAGGGATTCGTGTAAGTTATTGTGTGTATCAGTAGTTCTTTTTTTATTGCTGAATAGTATTCTATGATGTGGAGATGTCACAGTTTGTTTAACCATTCACCTGTTGAAAGGCATCTGGGTTGTTTCCAGTTTGGGGGCTATTATGAATAAAGCTGCTGTGAACATTCGTGAACATGTTTTTGTGTGAATTAGTTTTCCTTTCTCCTGGATAAATGCCCGGGAATGCATTGATCACATGATAGTGGCATGTTCAGTTTTTTAACAAAAATTACAAATGTTTTTCCAGAGTGATTATATTATTTTATATTCCCACCAGCAATATATGAATGATCCAGTTTCTCTGTATCCTCACCAGCATTTGGTGGTGTCACTTTTTTTTTTTTTTAAGCTGTTTCAGAAGAGGTATAGTGATATCTCATTGTGGTTTGAATTTGCATTTCTGTGGTGACTAATAATATTGAATATCTTTTCACATGTTCATTTGTCATCTATAAAAATCTTCTTCGGTAGAATGTCTGTTCACCTATTTTGCCAATTTTCTAATTGAATTGTTTGTTTTTTTTTACTGTTTCATTTTGAGAGTTCTTTGTATATTCTAGATACTAGGCCTTATCTTTTCATCTTCTTCAGAGGGCTTTTGGCAGAGAAAAGTTTTAAATTTTGATTGAGTCCAGTTTATCAATATTTCCTTTTATGGATTGTGCTTTTGGTGTCAAGTCCAAGTCTAAGAACTCTTTACCTAACCTTAGATTCTGAAGGTTTTCTCATCTTTTTCTTTCTAAAAGTTTTGTAGTTTTGTGTTTTACATTTAAGTCCATGATTCGTTGTGAGTTAATTTTTGTATAAGATGCAAGTCTTAGGTTGAGGTCATTTTTTTGCCTAGGGATGTTGCTCTCGCATAATTACTTTGAAAAGGCTATCCTTCTTCCTTTGAGTTGCTTTGGTGCCTTGGCCAAAAATAAAATAGTCATATTTATATGGGGTTATTTCTGGGTTCTCTATTTGTTTCATTGATCTACGTGTCTTCTCCTCCACCAATACCATATGTTCTTGATTCCTGGAGCTACATAGTGAGTCCTGAATTGGGCAGACTGATTCCTCATACTTCATTCTTCTTTTTAAAATTGTTTTAGCTATTCTAATTCCTTTGCCTTTCCATGTAAAATCTAGAATAATGTTGTCTATATCTCCTGTATCTACAGAAATCTTACTGGGATCTTTTTAGGAATTGTGTTAAATCTGCATATCAATTTGGGGAGAATTGACATCTTTATTATATTTAGTCTGCCAGTTCTTGAACACAGTATGTCTCTTCATTTATTTAGATCTTCTTCCATTTTTTTAATCAGCGTTTTGTAGTTTTCAGCATACATGTATTGGCCATGTTTTGTTAGATTTACAATTATTCCATTTTTTTAACTATTGTAAATGGGATTGTATTTTTAATTTTAGTGTTTACATGTCCATTTCTAGTATATAAAAATATGTTAAGTTTGATGTTCACGTATTCATTGCTCATATAAAAATGCCGTTGGTTTTTGCATACTTAACCTGTATCTTTTGACCTTATAAACTCAGTTATTCATTTTAGAAGTTGTTTTGTAGATTCCTTGGAATTTTCTACATAGACAAGCATGTCATCTAGGTATAAGGATAGTATTATTTCTTCCTTTCAGATGTACATGCATTTTATTACCTTTTCTTGATTTACTGCGCTGGCTAGAACTTCCAGCACTGTATAATAAGAGTAACGAGAGTGGACATCCTTGCCTTGTTCCTATTCTTAGGAAAAAAGCATTCATTGCTTCCTTTTATAGTATTAGCTGTAAGTTATTTTTAGATGTTCTTTATCAAATTGAAGAAATTCTCCCTCAATTTCTCTTACTGAAAGTTTTTATCATGAATGGATGTTGAATTTTGTTAAATTCTTTTTCTGAATCAATTGATATAAACGTATGATTTTTCTTCTTTTATCTGTTAATATGGTAGATTGATTTAATTGATTTTTGAATATTGAACCATCTTTGCATTCCTGAAATAAATCCCTGGTTATATTGTTTAATTCTTTTTATACATTGCTGAATTCTATTTGCTAATATTTTGTAAGGGATTTTTGTATCTGTACTAATGAAGAATATTGGCATGTAGCTTTCCTTTTTGGTGCTTGTCTTTGTCTGGTTTTGTATCAGGGTAATACCAAAATCATTTTTTTGTTTTCAATTTTATTGATTTTTGTGCTTTATTATTTCCTTAATTTCTGCTTATTTGGGTTTATTTTGGTCTTTTTCCAGGTTCTTGAGGTGGGAGTTTAAACTATTGATTTGTAAGATTTCTTTTTTCAAAAGAAAGCATTTAGTGCTACAAATTCCCCTCTCAGCACTGCTTTTGCTGTGTCCTACAAATTTTGATAGGCTGTGTTTTCATTTTCATTCAGTTCTCTTGAGATTTTTGATCCTGGATTATTTGTAAGTATATAGTTTAATTTTCAAGTGTAAAGTAATTTTCTTATCTTTCTGTTAATGATTTCTAATTTGATTTCATTGTGATCAGAGAACATACTCTATAAGATTTTAATTCTTTTGAATTTGTTGATGAACTTGTTTTCTAGTGTAGCATATAGTCTTTCTTGGTATGTATTCCTTGAGCACTTGAAAAAGAATGTGTATTCTGTTGTTGGGTCAAGTGTTCTGTTAATGTTGATTAGATCCTGTTGTTTGTTGATGTTGTTACGTTCTTGTATAGCCTTTCTGATTTTGTCTGTAATCATTTGATCAATTGCTAAGAGAGGGTTGCTGACATCTCTAATTGTGGATTTATCTATGTCTTGTTTCAGTTTTATAAGTTTTTACTTTACATATTTTGCAGATCTCTTATTAGTACATACACATTTAGGATTGATATATCTTCTTGATGGTATGGCCCTTTTATCATGATGTTATGCCCCTCACTGTGTGTGGTAATTTTCTTTGCTCTGAAGTCAACTTTTTCTGATTAATATGGCACTCTTGCTTTATTTTGATTAATGTTTGCATGATACACCATTTCCATTCTTTTGCTTTGAACCTACCTATGTCATCATATTTGAAGACAGTTTCTGGTAGACAGCATATAGGGATCTCATGTTTTTTAATCCACTGCCAATCTGTTTTTTTAATTAGTGCATTTACCTCCCTTTTCTTTATGTGCCTTTACTTCCTCCATTTATAATATAAAAGTGTTAAATACTTTATCTACATACATTTAGAACTGCATCAAACACCGTTATAATTTGTTTCAACCATCAAACATAATTCAGAAAACTTAAGAAGGAAAGCATATTGTATTTACCTATATTTTTGTTTATCTTGTTCTTTTTTTCTTCCTGATATTCCAAGGTTCCTTCTTTTATTTTTTCCTTTTTGATTGTTAAACTTCTTTAGCTACTCTTTTTGGTTAGGTCTGCTGGTGAAAATTCTCTAATTTTTCCTTCATCTGACAGTGTCTTCATTTCCTTTTCCTTCGCCGGGTATAGGATTCTAGGTTGACAGTTCTTTTCTTTCAGCACTTGAAAAATGTGCCACTGCCTTCTGATCTCCATGGTTTTTGATGAGAGATTTGCTGTGATTTGAATTGTTTTTCCCCTATGTAGGTAAGGTCTCTTTTCTCTCTTACTGCATTCAAGATTTGGGATGGAGGTGGGCAGGAGATGATTAATTTTCAAAAGTTTGACTGTGCTGTGTCTTGGCATATGTCTCTTGCCAAATTTGGGAAGTTTTCAGCCATTATTTGTTTGAGTACTTTTTCAGCCCTGCTGTCTTTTCTCTTTTCTCCCTGGATTGCAGTGGCATTGATTGTAGATCTTTTGTTATTGTTCCATAGATCCCTGAGCCTCTGTTTAGTTTTTTTCAGAAATTTTCTTTCTTTTGTTCAGTTTGGGTAATTTCTGTTGTTTTCTCTTCTACTTCACTGATTCTTTCCTCTATCCCCTCCATTCAGCTGTTGAACTCAGCTTCATTAAGTTTTTTATTTTGGTTATTATGTTTTTCAGTTCCAAAATTTCCATTTGGTTCTTTTTTATATCTTGTATTTCTTTGCTGAGACATTTTATGTTTTTGTTTGTTTCAGGCATGTTTGCAGCTGCTCATTGAAGCATTTTTGTGGTGGCTGCTTTAAAATCTGTTTCAGATAATTCCAACATCTCTCATCTTTAATTTATCATCTATTTGGTCTTTTTTCATTCAAGTTGAAGTATTCCTGCTTTTGGTATGAGAAGTACTTTCGATTGAAACTTGTATATTCTGGGCATTGTATTATGAAACTTTAGATCTTATTTAAACTTCCTTTTTTTAGCTGGCTTCCTCTAACATTGCTGTAGCAGGGGTAAGGGATGGCATCATCTTATTACTGCCAGATTGGAAGAGAAATTTAGATTTCCCCACTTGGCCTCTATTGACACCCAAGGGCTCCTTGGTACTTCTGGGCGGAGGTGGGAGTTCCCACTCCCCCCTAGGCCTCTGTGGATACCAGTCTAGCTGGAAAGGATAAGAGTGTCTCATTACTGCTTTACACATGGCCTCCACTGATACCAAGGGTTGGGGTTGGGGTTGGGGTTGGGGTTGAGGTTGGCGTTGGCCTCATTACTGCTAGGCAGTGGTTAAAGTCCTTATATTCCACTAGGTCTCCTCTGATGCCACCCAAGTGGGGGCTGTGGCTCGTCTTTATAGCCTGCTGAGAGTGGAGGTCTAGGTTCTGCACTTGGCCTTTGCTGGCTTTGGCAGGTGTGGGGCCGTAGTTTTTTTCTGTCACATTTTGCTTGTGTGGAGCAATTGTTGTCTAAATGTTTTCTGTCTTGCTAGGCTGTCCCTTTCCTGTCCTTGATTAGAGAGAGCTGGCTTTCGTTGGGACTTCTTTGTCTGTGCCCTATTGGCATTTCTGGGTTGCTGGCTTCTTCAGTTCCAAGTCTAAGGTATGTGGGGCAAAAAGAAGATCTAGGGAACTCACCACTGTGTTGTTCCTTGGGTCCTGAAGTCCTTAGCTAGTCTGTTTTTTCCTACCTTTCAGAGTCTTTTTATGATTGCTTTATATATAATGTCCCGTGTTTTTAGGTGTGCTTAGTGAGAGCATTAGGGACAAGGATGTCTGTCCCATCTTTCTGGAAGTGGAGTTTCCTCATCTGTTCTTGAATGTGGCAGAGAAAGTAAAAACACTACATAGATGGTATTATGGAGGACATAGCTTGGAATTTCCGGGTGGAATAGACAGACAGGTTCTTCTCTCAGGTAATTGAGGTGTTGTTCAGCTTGGAGACCTGAGTTGCTGCCTGGTGACTGACAGTGACACCAGTGTTCTTTGATTTTCTTTCCATGTGCTATTTTGGTCTTGGTTTTGTATATACAGTAGAGCAGGAAGTACACTGGGTAGGATTACACCATTATAAGTCATTTTCAGCTCCAGTGCGGTTTAGTTGATTCCACTGGCCTTTAGTGCAGTGGCCCAGATGCCCCTTAAGTTGGTAAACTGATACAACTCATCTCTTATAAATGCTGTTCTTCATAAATACTCCAGCGTTTTTTTTTTTTTTTTATGTTTTCCTATTTAAACTTGGGCTTTTAAAAATTTTTACTTTTTAGATTAACTGGCAATAAAATTGGCTTTTTGTGTGGATAGTTCTAGGAATTTTATAATTTTATTTATTTATTTTTTCCCCCAAAGCCCCAGTAGATAGTTGTGTGTCATAGCTGCACGTCCTTCTAATTGCTGTGTGTGGGACGTGGCCTCAGCATGGCCGGAGAAGTAGTGCATCGGTGCATGCCCGGGATCCGAACCCGGGCTGCCAGCAGCAGAGCGTGCTCATGTAACTGCTAAGCCATGGGGCCGGCCCGTAGTTCTATGAATTTTAAAACGTGGATAGGTTTTATGTGCAGTTCAGTGTTAAAATTTAGAAAGTTCCATCACCCTGGCCAAGTTCTTTCATGCTATTTGTAGTCACACCCTCCTTCTAAGCCCTGGCAACCACTGTTCTTTTCTTCATTACTATAGTTTTGTCTTTTGGAACATGTAGTATAAATGGAATCATATGGTATGTAACCTTTTGAGACTGGCTTTTTAAACTTTCTATAATGCCGGAGAGTCATTCAAGTTGTTGCTTATATCACTAGCCCAGTCTTTTCTTCTGCTGAGTGGTATTCCATTTTTTATATATTATGCTATTTAAATATATATTACAGTTGTTTATCTATTTACCCATTGAGTTGTTTCCAGTTTATGGCAATTATAGATAAAGCCACTCTAAACATTTGTGTATGCATTTTTGTGTGAGCATGTTTTGATTTCTCTTGGGTTAATACCTAGGAGTGGGATTGCATGGTTATATTGTGAGTGCATGTTTATATCAGAAATGTTCAAACTGTTTTTCAGAGCGGCTGTACCACTTCTAAATCCTTTGTGTCTTCCCATCCTTTTCAAGAGTGTTTGCCTTTGCTTGTTAGAATATTTTTATAAAGCTTCTTTAAAATCTTTGTCAGATAATTCTAACATTTCTGAGTTTGGTATCTGTTGATTGTCTTTTTCTATGCAAGTTGAGATTTTTCCTGTTTCTTTTTATGCTCATTAATTTTGGATTTTATCCTGGACATTTTGATTATTATGAATTCTGGGTCTTTTTTAAATCCTGTGGGAAGTATTGATTTTTTTAGTTTTAGTGTGCAGTTCATTTAGTTAAGTTTGGGATTCAAGTTCCAGCCAGCCCCCTGTGGAATTGTGGCTCCTATGTCAGTTCAGTTTTCAAGGCTTTTTCGATGTTAATTGGATTTGTCCCCCTTATTTGCCACCCAGTGGCCAATCTGGGAATTGAGCGGTGCTCTATCCAGTAGTTCAGTTCGCAGAGTCTTGGTATGCTGTTGAGGAGCAGATCCATGCATGTGTAGCTTGGGGTGAGACCAGGGGTTCACAAGAACTCCTCTGTGCCACCTCCACTGTCATCTTGGTTCTCTGGTTGGGAAGCTAGGGCTTTAGTTACAGTGCTGTACTGTGTAGTTTGCTTGATTGTGCCCAGGTTTGGGGATCAGTAGTGGGAAGATAGAGAATAAAAGCAACAGGGGTTTGCCCCACCCTCTTGGGACCAATATTCCTCCAATCAGGGATGACTGTTCCCCTTGCTCAGAGTTTTTGCTCCTACGGGGCTCTTGTTTTTGTGCCTGCTTCCGCTATCACAGAAATGCTTGAGGCCCAGCACGTGAAAGAATGGAGAAAACAGTACTTCAAAGTTTGTTATTCCTCCCGTTTCCCTGTTAAATAGCTGTGACATACACTCTGTCCAGGTTTCATAGCTACATTTCATGGGACAGACAAGGTGGAGTATATTTACTCCCTCTTACCCAGATTGGAACCCGTTGGGCTCGCTTTAGAGTTGAAATAGTTAATGGGAGAGCAGAGATAGACACAAGTTTTGCGGAGTCTGAAGGTCATACAATTTGGAGACCCCTCTCTTCAAGAAAAGGAATCCAAGTTACGAGTGTGAAATTAGGCACAGTGTCTTGGATGGGGCTGTGAAAGTGAAGGACCCTGAAGCTTAAGCTTCATTGGCTTTAATAGAAACCTGCCTATGGGGAAAAGGTAAAACATGGATAAATATTGGTTATGGGTCCGGCATTGTACAGGGTGTCTTTTATTCATGTTTTCATTTAATATTCATAAAAATAAAAATGCAACCTATTTTATCCCTATTTTACAGATGAGAAAAACAGATTTAGAATGGTTAAATCATGTAGATGTCAGGGGCTTTGTAACTCATATATTCTAATTCCAAAGCACATGGTCTTTCTACTACTAGTAGTGCTTTATGAAGTAGATAGATTAGAGATTAGGAGAGCCAGTGCCATGGTTAAGACCATGGGCTCAGAAGCCAGACTGCCGGGCATCAGTCGTGGTTCTGCTTTGATTATGTGTGTCCTCAAGAAAGTTCCTTAACCTTTCCTTACCTTTATATGTCTATAAAAGGGGTATAATAGATCCTACCTCATAGGGTTGTTGAGAGGATTAAATGGTTAATATAAAGCATAGTAGAATAGCTTCTGGCATATAATAAGTGCTTTTTATCCACCATACACAACTGTGTATTTAGATAAATCAAATTTTATTTGCTGTATTAGCAGACTTACTTCTTGAGCTACAAAGGTTACAAGAAAAGGGGATTTTTCACTTACACATAAGTCATCACAGATTTGGAATACAAGCTGAGATGTAATCATTGGTAAAATAAGCTACATATTATATAATCAATAATACTTTTATTTTGTGAAGAATTAAATTTTTTTTTTTAAGTTTAGGGATATTAATCTATTTACCAAGCAAAGCTAGAAGAAACATTCTATATGGGTGATTGGAAAATCTGGACTCTTACAGGTTAAATGTTTTGAGGAAATGGTCAAATCATAACACAGAACTAGAACAGTTCAACTAAAAGAGAAATATTCTTCTTCCTAGAGATAAAGTCTTAAACACTCGCAGACTCTTCTATAAATGGAGACTGTAGTAGTATCAATCTGTATTAGTTATCTACTGAAGTGTAACAAATTGACGTGAAACTTAAACAGTAAACATTCATTATCTCACAGTTTCTGTGGGTCAGGGATTTGAGAGTGCCTTGGTGGGGTGACTCTGGCTGCAGTCAAGATGTTGGCGTGGGCTGCATTCATGGGAAGCCCTGACTGGAGGCTCACTTCAGGGTCGTTCACTCACATGCCTGGCAAGATTGTGCCTGGTGGGCAGGAGGGCTCATGGGGTTCCTCGCCATGTGGACCTTTCCATAGGACTACTTGAGCGTCCTCATGATGTTGTAGCTGGCACCCCCCAGAGAAGCAGTCCAAGAGAGATCAAGGCAGAAGTTACAGTGTCTTTTATGACCTAGCCTCAGAATTCTCTGTCATTTCTGCAGTAGCCTCTTGGTTACACAGGTCATCCCTGTTCGGTGTGGAAGGAGACTACCACGAGGTGGAAATCACTGGGGCCCATCTTGGGGACTTACCTTATAGGATTACTCTAACAATTGAATGAGATTATTCTAGTGAAAGTTTCTGGCAGCTAGTAGGTGCTTCATGCAATTCCCTTTGATTAGTGTGTTTTTAGTTGATGGTCCTGATCATTAGAAATCAGTTTCTAGTTGTTTCCCAAATGCAGAGGAAGGTTTCTGTGTCTTTGTGGAAAAGAGGTGAACATTGATGGTGAAAGTCTTGAGATTGTTCTTGTCATCGTTGATTTGTTTAGAAGCTAGGTTGGTTTTTATTTCGATATCAAGTGATAGTAGCAGTTAGAGTTTGAGGCAAGAATATTGTTAAATACTATAAGCAACAATTCTAACGCACAATAAACTCATTTAATTTTCTTACCACCTAGCACATGATCATGAGGAAGAAGAATGTATTTTAGGTCTGATACATACATTTTGTGTGTGACTGGATATCATTTAACCTCTTCTACTTTCACTAAGGTTAAACACATTCAAAATATTTTTTCTTTTCTGTTGATGTAAATATCCTTATTTTGAAGAGGACATTTATTAGATTATTTAGAAAATTATACATAATAAGAATGTGTAATAGTTACTTCTCTTTGTTGTGAAAAAGCATGAGGAGAGCTCTCTTATTTAATGTTTTTCTTTAAATAGTAATATATAAATATTTTGCCACTGGAGGGCTCTGTATTTTAAAAAATTATATTAAAGATATAAACGCTCACTGTGACAATTTTAAACAGTACAGAAAGGTATAAAGGGTTCCATATTTCTTTTTTTTTTTTTTTGTGAGGAAGATCAGCCCTGAGCTAACATCTGTGCTAATCCTCCTCTTTTTTTTTTTTTGCTGAGGAGGACCGGCTCTGAGCTAACATCTATTGCCAATCCTCCTACTTTTTTTTTTCCCCAAAGCCCCAGTAGATAGTTGTATGTCGTAGTTGCACATCCTTCTAGTTGCTGTATGTGGGACGCCGCCTCAGCATGGCCGGAGAAGCGGTGTGTCGGTGTGTCCCCGGGATCCGAACCCGGGCCGCCAGTAGCGGAGCGCGCGCACTTAACCGCTAAGCCACGGGGCCGGCCCGGATTCCATATTTCTTAATAAAGATATTGAATTAAAATTTGCTGATTATAAGGGAAAATTGTGTGCGTGTGCAAATAAAGTATATTTAACAGGTGTTAGCTTCCTCCTTTTTCTTATATTAGAATGAAAATAAAATATATTACCAAATTCCTTCATAAATAAAGTATCTTCCCACTGAGATGTGAAAATATAAAACTAGTCACTTGAAGCCCTTCAGCAAACAAAGAGGTTGGGAGGGATTAAATAACTTTTTTGCTCTTCTCTCTCCTTCATGTACTGTTTTTATATGAGGAAACTTCTTGTTTTAGGGTTCCTTGAGGTCACTTCCATTTAGTTTAACAAGCTCTGCGGTTATATTAGTGAACGCTATGACGTAGTTAGTAAAATTCACGGAACCGCAGGAGACATTATCAAATTGAACCAGAAACAAAAGTAGATGTGGGGGCCGGCCCCGTGGCTTAGCGGTTAAGTGCGTGCGCTCCGCTGCCGGCGGCCCGGGTTCCAATCCCGGGCGCACACCGACGCACCGCTTGTCCGGCCATGCTGGGGCCACGTCCCGCATACAGCAACTAGAAAGGATGTACGACTATGACATACAACTATCTACTGGGGATTTGGGGAGGAAAAGGGAAAAAAAAAGGAGGAGGATTGGCAATAGATGTTAGCTCAGGGCTGGTCTTCCTCAGCAAAAAGAGGAGGATTGGCATGGATGTTAGCTCAGGGCTGATCTTCCTCACCAAAAAAAAAAAAAAAAAAAAAAAGTAGATGTGGCATTGAGTAGTTGGCATTCACTGATTTTTAGGGTCTTTTTATACTTAATATTAGCATTTCTTGGTCCAGATGTATAGTTTACATTGTTTTGCACTGAAATCTGAGCTTCAGAGTTTGTTTCCAGTATTAAAGTAAAATAGGAACTTAAAAAATTGAGAAATTAGAAACTTTTATAACAGGTACCGGTACCTATTCATAAGATCAGAAGCATCTTTCTGTCTCTAAGTACTCTAGATAGAAAACTACCATGTTCCTCAAAAACAGCATTTTTACTTCCTTGATCTTTCCTACTTGAAAGAAGTGTTTTGATTTCTTCATAATTGTGAAGTGTTTATTTTTTAACTGTTTGATCTGAGCTTAGGGAAGCCTGCAATTTCTAGGGTAGTTAAGCAGTTTTTGTCTGATGAGACGTGGGTCTTGTTGTACCGAGCTCGCAGAACTGAGGAGCTGAGGCCGGGTGTTTTGGGTGATCTGAGGGGTTAAGTTCCCTGGTTATTCAGCAGCTCTGCCCCTTAGCACCCCTTCTTCACAGAGGAAGCTGGAATGCAAATTAATTGCTAATGAGGAGGAAAGAAACCCAAAGGAAACAAAGCAAAAACCAAACAAACAACTGATATATCTGTTCATTTGAAAACTATCCAGCGTCTAGGAATGTACAAATTCCTACTTATTTCTACATAAAAGGACCAACTATTAATATAAGGACAAAGATAGCAAAAACTCTTGAAAGATAGTGCTAGTCCCTAAATTGGTACTAATCATGCGCATGACGTCGAGCAGCATTATGGAATGATTTTTGTTTTGAAAGCCACTGTCAGATACATTCGGGAATCTCCCAGAGGGTCTGTCCCTCTCCCAGTACCACCACCTGTCCAGGCCACCACTCATTCACACTGCTCATTAGTGTGTTAAAGACAGGAACCAGTGTCATTAACTTTGGGGCATGGGATACATTTTTTTCTTTCTACAATCAAATAGTGATCATGGCATATAGATCACTATGTAGCCTACTGGGCATATAGAGAAATTCTGCCCTTCTCCTCTTGTAGCCACAGAAAGCATCCTTACTAATAGTCAGCTGTGTCGAAAAATTGTTTTTAGCCGAAAGATATGGGAGGGGACATGGGAAAGAGCATGACTGACATACACCGCAGCATCTCCTCCCTGCTGCCTCGTGAATTTGAAGACAACTCTGCATTGCTTGTGTTGAGAAACTTTCTTCCATTACCTTATTTACATAGATCCCTTCATATGTATAGTGTAAACTGGTGAGATGCCTCTCAGGGTAGAGGTGCAGTCTTGCTATGAAGAGAATAAGCCTAATGTGTCTAATTCGTTGTTACCTGTGACCATTTTAACCCTGTGCTTTCACCATCGGAGCTCCTCGGCCACAAGCACTCTCAGTTTTTAACCCTTACTTTCTATTACTTCAGTCCTTGTATAAATATCCATAGTGGTTCTCGAGCCCGGCTGCACCTTAGAATCACCTGGGAAGCTTTTAGTACCGTGGACGCCTGCGACCAACCCTGCAGATTATTCTCATTTACGTGGTTTCGGGTGAGAAGTACCTGGGCATCTGCATTTTTTAAAGTGTCTCGTGTGATTGCGTTTTGTAGTCTGGGTTGAGAGTGATTGATTCAGAAGGAAGTGGCATGGTGGAAACTTTTGAGGCCTCTACAAGTTCTTTTTTTTTTGTGAGGAAGATCAGCTAACATCCGATGCCAGTCCTCCTCTTTTTTTGTTGAGGAAGACCGGCCCTGAGCTAACATCCGTGCCCATCTTCCTCCACTTTATATGGGACGCTGCCACAGCATGGCCTGACAAGCGGTGCGTGGGTGCGTGCCCGGGATCCGAACCCGAGCACCCCGGGCCGCCGCAGCGGAGCGCGTGCACTTAACCACTTGTGCCACCTGAGGCCCTTATGTGTTCTGATTGAACAAATGTCTCAGAGCAAATACAGCTACTCTCTATGTTTGAATATGTTCTCTCCCCACCCCACACCCCCGAGAAAAACCAAACCTGGTATTACTTTGGTTGCTGACATTTGCCTAAATTATTTTGCACTGAACATTTCTGGGGTGAGGGGTGGGGAAAGTGATGTTAGCTTCTCAGATCGGGTTTGCCCTGGCCTGAGGAGTTTGTCGTTTCTGTGGCCTGCCAAAGCAGTCGGCTTATCTTTCACTTGTAAACCAGTTCTAACAGAAAATAGGATATGATCTGGCTAAGGGAGCATAATTCAGTGAGTGACATATGCTTTGGTGTGTAGAGATCTTTTGAAATGTGTGGGGTTGTAAACGTAAGGAAAAATCACGAAGAACGATATATGCTACAGGCAGGCTGTAGGGTGCTGTCAGGAGAGGAAACTTCAGGATTAGCAGGCCCGACCACAGCTCACATCAACTCCTCAAAATACTCCGCAGTGTGGATCCCGGGCAAGAGTGATGATCCCGGGTGCTTCTTTCCTAACTCGCTCACGGTGATGAAGGAACTGCCAAAAGGCAGCCTGTGCAGGTTCCCTGAGATTTCTGTCCGTGAGCCCCTGTTCTCCCCATTCTTCTTGGCGAGGACCCTGGGTGACATCTCTCAACCATGGGTTTAACCTGTGTGTGTTTGGATGGCTCACAAATCCTGCTGTCTGCTCAACTTTTTTCTGGCTCATTCTGTGTGACACTCTATGTCAAAGAGATCTGTTTGGATCTCTGCCAACTGGAACAAACTGTTGGGCCACCTCCTCACTCCCAGCCACCAGGGTACTCAGCTTTTCCATGACAGTAGGGTAATACCACGTTGTCACTCTGCCCAGGCCTCTTAAGCCCTTGGGCTCATTTCGGGCTCATCCCCCATTTCACTCAGCACATCTGACTGTTGCCTAATCGCATCTGCCTCACAAAGTGCCCCAGGCGGGCAGTGATGAGAGTAAACCACTTGGATGAAAACAGGGAAGATATTTAGGTTAAAAGAGAAAAGAAGAAAATCACCATAGAACATCTGTGCAGTGGGAAAAAGTGAAGTGTTAGGAAGAAAATCAAAGTTTCAAATAAATCTCCTCGTTTAGGAGTATCTAGAAGATTTTAATCAAGTATTGTGTTTGATATGTAGTATAAGTTTTATTCTTGCGTGTTTGGGCTAAAACCATTCTCCTTGCTTAGAATTAGCTTAAAAAAACTGAGAAGGAACGCTAATAACTTAAGACAAGTTGTGGGGTTCTATTTGTTTTTAAAGATACTGTCTTTTTTAGCAGGGGTCTCTTGCATATGAATATTACCAGTACATGCATTCTTCTTGCTATTTGTGGATTATCCTTAGCAACCTGATGGCATTTCCATCTCAGGTCAATTTTCCTTAGCTACCAAAGACTCTTTAACTTCTCTCTATCTTTGTGACCAGTACCTAAGAAATGTACAATTTATTTTACTTTTAACCACAAGAAACATCAATAGTAGTTACTTAAAATTTTATATATTTAAAAACTTTTCCAATTATTTTTGCATATACTCTACCATTTTAAGAAATTTATTTATGGGAAGAGAGGGTATTCCAAAGTGAACTGAAAATGGTTTTCAGAGTACTTAATCTAGTTGCCTTCTGTTAGCACTGGCATTCAGGAGCTGGCTAACACGTCTCAATTACAGATCCTAGCACACCGTCTTAGAAATGCTTGTTTCTACTTGTTTATTATTGCTTTTCAATTTTTGGAATTGTCTAGGTGTATCTACCTGTAATTTATTTGAAGTTCATTTTTATTGAGGAAATATGATTTGTAAAGTCAGGGTGTGGGAGTTTGTTTTTTGCTTTTATGTCAGATGTTTGGGATAACCTTCAGAGAAGAGTTCATGCAATAAAAATGTACGGTTACAAAAAGAGCTCACGGGCGGGTATCAGAGTTGTTATCTGTACAGTGGAATTTTAACTGAAAGGGAATGCCCTCTGGCAGGAGAGCAATGGCAAAATCCCCCGGGAAGTCAATTATAGGGTATGTTAATCCTACCAAGATATTAACCTCATGATCTTCAATTCCAGGGTGCACTCTCCACCCTGCAAGTTCAGCTAAAAATAAGCTCAAAGGCAAATTTCATAAGATAATGAAATAAAAATGTGGATCTAAGTCTGTAAGATACAAATTAGAAAATAAAATCCCTAGTCAAATGTAAGTATGTGACAGATCCTTCACTCTCTTACAATTAGTAGCCTAGTCTTTTGGGATGTTCATAAATAATAATTAAAAAAAATACATTTAGAGAAGCCTTGTGGTTGAATGATTTACCCATCTGATAATTTTCACTCTGGAGATTTTTTTTCTTATTTGTAAAGTTGCTGAATATAATTGTAGCTGTTGGTGGCTGTTTCTTCTTAATATGTAAAATGCAAAAAAATTTGTTAGATCAATTACTGTAATAACTTTTTATAGATTGGAAGGTCCGTAAAGTGTTTTGGATTCCGAAGGACAGTTCTATGAAAACAGATAATACTATTTATTTGGAATTTCTTATATTAATCCAGTTTCAATTCAGCGTTAACAATATGAGCATAAGCTTAGTAGGTGATCATTGAATTGTATTAATATTAAATCTTTTGATTATATGAAAATATCTGTACTATCTTTTAATTAGAAACTAGCATATAATCAATTCCCTTAAACAGCTTGACTAAGACTAACATTCATTGTGATTTAAAGTACAAATAACCTAAACTTTCTTTGATGTATTACTGCACTAGCACTTTTGGCAGATGGAGTGAGGGGCTAGAGCTGTGGTCGCTGGGCACTGTGGCTGCTGGGCAGGATGGATTCCAAGCCTCATGGCTTCTAGCTCTCATTTGCTTTGATTTCAGAAAGCTAGAGAATCTTGAAATGTTTGGATCTTAGACTCTGAAGGCTTAGAGATCAGCCCTCAGTGCCCTGCACAAATCCTTATTAAACCATAACTTCTAAAGTTTCTGCTTAAACATCTCCATTGATGAAGAAATATCCAAGAGGAACTCACTTCCTTTTTGGACAGATCTGATGGTTAGAAAGTGTTTCCTCATACTGAACACCCCAAACTGCCTCCTAGAAACATCTGTTATGGATTCCAGTTTTAAACTCTGAAACCACCCTATAAAATTATGTCTGATGCCTCTTCCTTATAAGACCCCAACAGCATATGAAAACAGCACTTCTTCTTTTCCAGAGTAACATTTTCATTTCTTCCAACCATTCTGCCCCAGCTGGGTGGCTTAGCCCCTGTCCCTTCTCACTGATCTGGTCTAGAGGCACTTGAAGGTCTTTCTGTCCTCACCTGATACAGACAGACACTCATCTCCTCTTGCTGGACAGCGTAGTTCTACTAAGTCCAGTTTCATTTTGAGTACTTTACACTGCGGACTCATATCGATATGTCATTTTACATGCTTTTCAATTAAAGTAGGCATCCCCTCTTGTCTGCTTTCAGTTTAGACTACAGGTGTTACCTTTCAGTGATATAAACAGATAAAGATGATGATGCTTGCTTAAATCTGTGGCTGTGCTTTCATGTAATCTACTCTCATTACTCCACGGTTAGAGGTTTTTTTACTTAGGCATAATACCTGTTAAGCATGCAAATTTTACTCCCCGGTTAATATTGTACACATTCTCAGTCATTCATGTAAAAGCAGGTTTTGATGTGGAGATGGTGAAACTGCTGGTACCTGTGGTAGCGTGAGGAGTCTTTGGGGGAGGGGAGAAGATTTGTGAGGAAAATTTGAGGACACCAAACCTCAGCTTTAATTTTGCTTAGGACCAATTCTATAGTACTTTTCTTTTTCTAATTTTAAGTCTTTATGTCACACATAAACAGTTCTGTATGTTTGTTGAGACTCTTTGCTGAGTAGTTGAGTATTCATGGTGACGGAAGCTGTGATGTTTCTTGGAACCTTATACAATGAAATTTAGATTTTATCACTTGGAGCTGCTTTGTAGTCTCTGAAAGATGTATCATATTATGTTGAGTGTTGTCAGGTTTACATTAGCCTTACCAACTCCTTCTCTCTTCCTGCCCCCATTCCCACCATCCTCTTTAGCAAGAGTTAAGTGACCCAAGTTCAAGGTGGTGATGAAGGTGGGATGGACAAAGTGGAATCTTCAACCCCGTTTTGCTCTGAGAAAAAAACATAGCTCAGAAAATAAACAGAAGAATATTGTTATATGAGTTCTCATATTGAAACTTCAGAAGAGATTTCCCTCTTAATAGCATCTGTCCTTTCCTCTGCCTCTGTTTATCTGATGTACTATTCTCAGTTCTGTGTAAAATTAGCACACATTCAAAATACTCAGTAAGCAAACGTTAAAATGGTTGCTTTGGAAGGAGGAAGGGGAATGGGGGTGGAGTATGGGATAAAGGGAACCTAATGAGTTACTTAAAATTATCTTGTTAGCAACAGTGCTGAACTGTGTTGCAGATTTTGCTATAAACAAATAGACTTGAATTTCAAGTCTATTCAAGTCTATATCTTAGACTATATCTTGAAGACTCCGCATAATTCATTATATGAATTGATGCTGACTAGATTCACTGAAGACTATGAACCATGCACTCTAGAATCCAAATCCAAGATGTATTACTGTTCTTCCTGGTACTGTGCACCCCCAAAGTAGAATAATTGAAGTTCGGTTTTAACTGTGTTCTCGAGGCCAGCTTTGAAATTTCCAGAACACTGTAAAAGCCTTGTTTGTATAGCTAATGTTTGGGAATACATCCTAGGTCTGTATTTACATTTAAATGATACTCCTTTCTTTGTATCCATCTTATGTCCAAAGTAAGAAGGAGTACTTGTGTTGTTGCTTTTAAATTACAGCGAGCACTCTCTGGAATCTGAGTAAGCGTAGAACTCAGCACTTTGAAGTTGAGGTTTTTGGCTGTGTGTGTATATTCATATGTGAACACATAACATATATTATGTTCAACTTGTATGCAAGAGGCCTGGGTCAAGTAAGCTGATATGAAAGACTTAGTGAGGAAAGTAATTTCCAATATATTATGTGGTACCCAACTCTTTGGTTCTTTATGACTATTACTAACTACAAAAGTAACTCGAGTTACAAAGAAGATTCCCTTTAAAAAATTATATTCAGAATAGTTTTGATGTCATTATATTTTACTTTAATTCTTCAAAAATTTATGTTTTTCCAGAAATATATATGGTAACTCTTCACCAGAGCAAAACACTGTATTCCCAACTATTCCATGGTTTTTTTTTTCCCCCTTCTCCTAAATCTAAGAAAAAATATAATTTCAGGCATGGAGAATGAATTGTGTGCCACTGTCCACTTAAGTGTAACAGCATACATAACAAATTTCAAGACATTAGAAATACCCTTAGAATTGGTTTTAGAAGTCAGATTAACATTAGCCAGTTTTCGTGTTTTTGTTGAAACCTGATACTTCTCTTTAAAAAGGAAATGTTAAATTGAAAGAGAAGTTGGTATTACAGGAATACAGATTGAAAATTTAAACATCTTGACTTGTTGAATGTCATCATGTGCCCAAAGTTTTGAATAAATTTGTTGAAATTAGGATTTGAAATAAAGTACAATAAATCAGTACTCCTTTTCATCTCTTTACAGGAGGTATGCATGTGGTGCAGTACTTTCATGTTGTTTTTCTCTTACTACACCAAAACTGTGCACCATTCTACGTTCTCTTCTCCTCTCACTTTAGGCTCTAGTAACAATATAGCATCACATGTCTGCTATTTATTGTGTGTGCTGTGCGGGATTTAGGTTTCATACCCCTTCCTCACCCAGCCACAGTGTCCAGGAAGACGGAGTGAGCTGATTGGCCCAGCCTGGGTGATACTATCCCTGAAGCCTGGGTACATGGACTATGAGCAAGGAGTCTTTTCCCCAAAATCAAAGTGCTTTTACCAGAAAATGAGAGAGACATGTATGCTGGGCAGGCAAAAACATATATGTCTATTATTTTCTGCATAGAAAAATAACTCTTTTGTGGCTGATTATTCTCCCATTTAAAGAAGGCTTCTACAGTGAGTTTCCTTTTTAACTGGAAAGGTGACAATTATAAAAAAGTCAAAATTTTGCTAATTATAAGAAAGTCAAAATTTCAAAATACTTAATAGCAGTATTGAGAACCACGGCTGTTACAGCTGTCTCTAGAGCTGTTCCAGGGTACGCCTTTCCCCGTTCTCCTTGTATTCCATGTAATTGGTGGTTCCTGGGGTGCTGTCACACTGAGCTCTGAGGGTCACTATTCTGGAATTAGTGACAAAGGATAAACCTTGTGTCTGCCGATGGGATACTTGTAGAATATTTCCTTTGATTTTTTGAATTGGCTTAATTTGAACCAAGTATTTTATATTACTTTGAATATTGACTGCTGTAGAAGCGGTGGCAACTAATGCAGAGGTCATTTGTGGAGGATTAGTGGCCAGTGGAGCATTTGTACTGACAGAGGTGGTGGTTGTAGGGCATGTGCTTAGTTTTAATGGAGGACATAATTTTAATTGGTACTAGGTGTTTCTGGTGGGAGTGAGCATTTAAGGGAGAATTACTGTTAATATGTTCTCAACTGGCAATGGCTTCTTATTCTCTAGTCAGTATAAATGTTAATATTGCTAGAATGAAGCTTGACATTGGCTGTTTTTTAAATTAATAAACTTTATTTTTTAGGTTCACAGCAAAATTGAGTGGAAAGTACAATTTCCATTTACTCCCTTCCCCTACTCACGTTAACTCCCTTCCCCTACCAACGTTAACTTTTTACTTGCAGGTATTTATAAGAATATTTAGAAACACAAAGAAATATTTGGCATGCCCACTTCTACAACTAAAAGGTGTCTTTCTCTGCCTTCAGTTTACAAAGGGGAAAGTGTTCTAGAGCCAAGAAGCATTCTCTGGCTTAACCCTGAGAGGGAAAAGTGAGCCCCCTGTTCTGTGATGCTTTTCCAGCTAAACTTGGCTGCTAAGCCCAAGAGCAGGGACCTAATGCAGCCTGGTGTGGAGCCTCCTGCTGGTCTGTGGATGGCGAACTGCATGCAAGTCGTCTGATTGATGGTAGTCCGAAAGAGCAGTGTGTTGTGGGGGCAGATGTGCTGACCCGTGGCAGGAGTCCTGGTTCCAGCCTCGCTCTGCCTCCAGCTTGCTGTGTGGTCGAAGGGGTTGACCTGAGTGGCCTCTCACTCTCTTCTGCCTCCAGCATTCTGTGATTCTGTGATTTAATGGAATGTCTAGTAGGGAGTGACACAAATCCTATAGGGCAGCAGTGGAGGAATAGGAGAAGCACTATGGAGACCTGGGGTATGGTCCCTGCTCAGTCACAAAGCAGCTGAATGCCGTTTGTCCCATCATTTAACCTTTTTGGGTCTGTCTTGGTTTCAGCTATGGAAATGCTCTGACTGGACTTTCCTATTTCCCTCTAAGGAGTTTCCTGGATCTTTCTGATTTAAAATAGCTAATTACTGTATAGTATTATTTGTCCAGGACTTTCTGCTTTGTGAATAAATAACTTCGAAGGGGAGCATGTTGACACCTACCATGGATCACTTTTGAGCAGACTCGTTTGTGTCTGCATATCAGGAATATTCTTGCAATTACCATCTCTGGAGCAAGAGCCTTTCTGTTGTTAAGCTATTTGCTGGATATATATTAGGCACACCTGAAAGGGCCAAGGACTCTTTCTGGATAGTGCAGGTTTTTGTTTTTTAATTTTTTGATAACACGATAAAGATGTTAATGGAAATGTGCTTTTTAATAACATAAGATTTTATATTTATGTTTATATTTCTTTGAATTGTCTTTGTGCAATTTAATTATTAATAAAGGAAAAAAAGGAAAGACTAGTGTCCTTTACTTCTCAGAGCAGAATATTTTCCATTGAAAATTATGTAAATTGTTAATGACTGACTTCCTTTTTTTATCAAATGACTTTGGACTAAACTGTTTAAGAGTGTGATTTTTCTGTATATTGTGAATTATTGCCGATGTGAAAGCAGCTAAAGGAACCCTTTCTTACCACAAAGGGCAGGGTGGTCCTGAGGTTCCTCCAGTGGGTTTCATTCTCAGAACCCCTCCCCGAAGGCTCAGGCTGATTCCTGAAGTGTGCAGGCCAGGGTTTACTCGGGCTAACCCACAGAACACATAGGCAGGACATCCCACAGGGCTGGGATTATCCAGCTTGGTGCTCAGTGGCTGGATAGAGCTAATGAATCTTCCCAAAGTACCTGGGGTCCCCGTCAGTGTTCTTGAGGAGAGTTATGCCCTTCCTGGAAGTGAAACTCCTTCTGCCTTAAATGTGCAATTTCCCCTGCCTGAGAAGGTCAAAGGCACGTTTATATAGTTCACATGAGTATAAAAGAGGCATTCAGGGCCTCCCTGCCAAGCCATCTGACTGGACTAATGCCTACTCGTTTTCCACCCCTGCTTATGGAAACTGCAGAAACTGCTGGTCCCACCATGGTCCCTGAAACAACAGTCCTATGGCAAGTGAGCATTATAATAAAATAGCCATATTATCAAATCAGCTAATGTACCTCAAAATTGGTAGGAGTAAAAAGCGGTTGCTCAGACTATCAGAATTAAACATATGTTAAAACCACCAAAATGAAAACAAAACCTACAGTGAAACACCATTTGAAAAATGAGCAATACACTTACCATTCAGATTGCTGAGAATGTTCAAGCAAACTTCAGTGTGTTTATGATGTAACTTTATTAAATGCTTTTCTACCACTTAGTTTTAACTCTAGTGAGATTACTAACATCTGTTGAGCACTTACTGAATGCCAAGCCCTTTATATTTATAATATCTGCTAATAATTTAAGGCAGCCTTCAGAGGTGTAGTGGTGGTGATCTCAATTTTGCAGATGAGGAATGGAGGCTCAGAGAGTCTCACTTGGCCCAAAATTGCAGCGTTGTAAATGGTGGACAGGGGGTTTGGCCCTAAGGTCTGTAAAGCTTTGCAGAACACCATGCTGCTAATTGTACTCTGCTGTCTATGAGACTGTGGAGGGAAAAAGAAAAGCAAATTGTGTTACTTTCTCATTTGCCCACATTTTATGTTGCACTTTCTGGTGGGAACTCTTCACTTTAACCAGATCTGGCTCCTGTCCCTTCCAGCACGCTTCGTCCAGTATTGAACTTCAGCTCGTCCTGTGTGTAACACCCTCCTCCATCCTCTCTCTCTGTATCACCTGTGCTTCAGGTTCCAGCTTTATTCGTCTCCTGCATGAAGAGTCCCTTGGGCATTCTAACTTTTTTTGAATTCTTTGCTTATCATTTTCACATTATGCATTTTTCTCTGTTATTATGCAACGTGTGTGTGTGTATGCGATTACCCAACAAGATCATCAGCTTTCAGAAAACAGCAACTCTTATAATACCTTTTGCAGTATTAATACATAGTAGGTCCTTAATAATTTCTCAAACTGTGAAAGCTTACATCATTTGGATCTCTGTACTACTGTTGGCATATAGACAGGTGATAAGTAGTTTTTAAAGCATAATTTTATAATTGGTCAATATTTAGTATTGAAGGGGAAAGGATTTCCAAATCTTTCGTCTTGCTTATTGAGGTTCGTGTCAAACAATGAGTGCTAGAGTTTTCTATCTCTGCCTGCTAGTGTTTTCTGACACGTTACTGGGAAGTCCAAACAGCTGGACAAATCTGTGATGACTGAGTGGTTACTTTGGTTGACTTTTAGTATCTGGGGACTCTTAAGACTTGTTTTGCTTTTATTACTATGTTTAAGCTTTCTTAACTGGAAGGCTCAGGGTCATAAGAAAATGCAGGGGTGGGTGTGGGAAGGTGACGAAGAGGTGCTTCAGATTTGCATTTTCTTTTAAGAGGTTTCCATTCTCAATATAGCTGACACTTGTAATTTCTGTTAAAGATTGGTGCCTGGCCAACAATGCCTGTGAAATAGCTGTGGTTTAAGCTTCAACTATAAAGACAGGCAGGTGGGTGATTTTAACAAAAGTGTTGTCTTTATTCCTACTTTATGTTGTCACTGACAGTGTATAAAGTATGAAAAATACTTTATGACAAAAGTATGACAATATAAAGTAGGAATAAACACAACACTTTTGTTAAAAAGCATATATATATACAAAAATATATCTCCCTGTAGTTAACTTTTTCTATATGAAGATATTTTATTTCAGCAGATGATTTAACTGGAGGTCTGTCAGCTCATCATTTCTAGGAAAAGCATCCTTTGGCCTATGGTGGACCACAGAGACCTGAGGCTTGGAATTCATTGGCCAAAATTGCACGAAAGCTCGCATGCCTTTTCAGTACTATGTTATTGTATAATGTGCCTGATGCTACTATTCAGGAGATTAAAGGAATATAGAGTATAGTAGAGTGGGTGGGGGAACTTATGCACACACAGGACAGGGAAGGCTTTAATTAAATCAATGAGAATTTTTTTTCACGACACATATGATACGTTACATAAAAGTAAGAGCTTGGAGTTTGTATTTAAGTTTATTTATAAATAACATTTCAGTTTTATTTGTAAACATGTAGTATGTAAAAAAGTGAGTTGAAAATATAAGAATTGTATTTATGTAAAGTAGTAGTTTTAAGATAGGAAAAATCTTTTAAGGAAACCCGCATTGTAAAGTGGAGACTGGAATACACATTGCTGGGAAAAGGGAGGAAGCCAGTGGAAGATTTAGTGAAAGAGTAGATATTAAGACTGTTATTTGTGTCTTGGACTTGTTTTGGCTCTCAGAGGTCATGCTGACTCGTAGATTAGAAATGCAGCCTCTTTCAAAGCATAAACATAATTGAAAATAATCATTTTAAAATTTACTTTCTTGGGTTCTCCTTTTTGTTTTCTTTAGGTGTGGAAGCATGAGTAGTCTATTTTCAGGAGGATGAGGAAAAGGTCTAATACCTTTCCTAGCAGTTTGGCTATTTTTGTTGTTGTTTCTGGCTCCATAAATGGAGAGGCATCTGTACCATGCATTGTATCATGCCCAGCAATTTTTTTTTTCATTTGAATGTAATTGTTCCTTAGCAAATAATTGCAGTCCAGAATGACTTTTATTGAGCTTGATTGAATTAGGGTTGTGTATGAAAATGAGTTAGTTAAAGCTTAATCTATTACCCAGAGAATTGATGAAAACATCAGAAAAGCAGTCATTCATGGGGATTAAATATTCTTCCACGTAAGTGGGCAACATGGTTGCCTTGGCGTCCCTTCTGCACTGACGAGGTGGTAGTGACATCAGGGTGCAAAACACACAGTGTTGCCATAGAAGGGGATTTTGCCATGATGTGCCTTTGAATGTTATACTGGGCATTAACACTAATTGGGAGTCTGCCTCATTGTAAGACGTGGCATCTCACCTTTTTTAGTGTAATAAGCTTTTCAAAACATAGCACCCCAAGGGGCAGTGTGTAAGCTGTTCCAGAAAGCCAGTAGCTTGGGGATACTTCAGTGGTTGCTTAGGCCAGATCTTTAAGATAGGTTTTTCAGACGCCAAGTCAGATGCCCTATTTGTGGTAAGAGATAAATAATAGATATTTAATAGATAGCTCTCCCACCGGCTGTGATGAAGCTTCTCAGAGAGAGTCCTGAGCTGTCAGATCAGTCCTGGCTAGGTGTGCCTCCCGTGGGAGGGAGGCAGTGTCATAGGTGGGAAGCAGAGGTGAGAAAAGGGAAAGGGAACAGGTTCTTAATGCAGCAGGGAGCTGAATTGGGGCAGCCAGGACTCCAAGGCCCTGTGTGGTGAGAGGAGGGCTGAGAGGAAGCTAAAGTGGGACCCAGACACAGACAGGCGTGGGGCGGCTCAGATGAATCTGCCCTGGCTTTGGCCCAAGGGCACATTCAAGGCGCCATTCTGCAGGCTGTGTTCACAGTTGAGACATCTCCCCCTGCTGGCCACCTGTCCTTCTGACACCTCACACAGCCACCCATTTCCATCACATTAGAACACCTGGTGAGGTACTTGTAACTTAAATGCAGAATGGCTTAAGCTAAAACTGCTTTGCTGATGTATCTGGAGTCGCTGAGTTCCCCGTCAGAGAGCTCCAAGGGAGTCTGTCTCAGGCAGGTGCTCAGCCCTGAAATGCCCCTCTGCTCGGTGGCTGAGTCCCTGGCCTCTGTGTTAGTCAGTTAAGTCCAACACAATATCTTTGTGATCCTAAGAGTTTTAAAACCCTACTGGCCACAGCAGAGCCAGCCTCCTTCCCCTCCCTCCTCACTTTATCTGTGGTTGCATCACAGGTGATAGATTAATGAACAGTAATCAAAATAAGGTGGAGTTATTTTTGGTATATATCCGATTATAGAAACAAATCTATAAGGCTACCTGAAGATTCGTGAGAGTTTATTCTTGAGCTCTTAGAAGAAGTTCTCTATATAGGATATATTAGCATATTTTAGGTCTCTGATACCATGTGCTCAATTCTTAAAATAAAAAGTAAATAAATCTTTAAACCAAAATAAGGATTAAACCCACACTGTTAAAAATTAATGGTGTGGATGGAGACAGAAAGCAGATTAGTGGATGCTAGGGGCTGGCAGAGGGGAGGCATGAGGAGTGACTGCCTAGTGGGTGCAGTGCTTACTTCTGGGTGATGAAGATATTTCAGAAATAGAGGCAATGGGGCCAGCACTGTGGCTTAGCAGTTAAGTGCACGTGCTCCGCTACTGGCGGCCCGGGTTCGGATCCCGGGCGCGCACCAACGCATCGCTTCTCCGGCCATGCTGAGGCCACGTGCCACATACAGCAACTAGCAGGACGTGCAACTATGACATACAACTACCTACTGGGGCTTTGGGGGAAAAAAAGGAGGAAGATTGGCAATAGATGTTAGCTCAGAGCCAGTCTTCCTCAGCAAAAAGAGGAGGATTATCATGGATGTTAGCGCAGGGCCGATCTTCCTCACAAAAAAAAAAAGAAATAGAGGCGATGGCTCACAACTCTGTGAATGTACTAAATGGCACTGAATTATACACTTTGATTAACATGGTGAATTCTACGTTATGTGAATTTTACCTCAATAAAACAAATCATACTTAAATATCAAATAATATTAAATTTACAATCTTCCAAATTTAAAAAAAAAAAAAAATTAATGGTGTGGGTCCCGCCTGTTGGCGTAGCGGTTAAGCGCGCGCTCCGCTGCTGGCGGCCTGGGGTTCAGATCCCGGGTGTGCACCGACGCACCGCTTGTCAGGCCATGCTGTGGCGGCGTCTCATATAAAGTGGAGGAAGATGGGCGTGGATGTTAGCTCAGGGCCAATCTTCCTCGGGCAAAAGAGGAGGATTGGCAGATATTAGCTCAGGGCTGATCTTCCTCACTAAATGAATGAATGAATGAATGAATAAATAAATAATGGTGGACCTTCCTCTTCCCATTTTGGCAGTACAAATTATATTTATTTTTTAAGTTTATACCAATTTATTTACCTGACAGTTATTTATAATTATTTATTTACTTCATGATTTTTACTCATTTATTTTACAATATTTATTTTAATGGTTCTTCTTCATACTGGCTTTTATGGATTTATGTGAAGACAAAGTATGCAAATAAATATATGAGATAGTGTATGTGATTTTCTTGAAACGGCATTTTTAATAATGTTAGTTGCCTATTTTATGATCATGAAGAATAGACTTTAAGGGGCCGGCCTGGTGTTGTAGTGGTTAAGTTCGCAGGCTCCGCCTCGGTGGCCCAGGGCTTGCAAGTTCCAATCCTGGGTGGGGACCTACGCACCCCTTATCAAGCCACGCTGTGGCAGCATTCCGTAAAGGTAGAGGAAGATGGGCACGGATGTTAGCCCAGGGCCAGTCTTCCTCAGCAAAAAGAGGAGGATTGGCAAAAGATGTTAGCTCAGGGCTAATCTTCCTAAAAAAATAATAGAATAGACTTTTACACCATTATTTAATCAGTTTTTGGCATTGTACACTTCCTTAGTAAAAACATAGTCATTTGACTTGAAAGTATTCGTATGTTTCCTTTGTAGTTTGCTGCAAAGATCTGGATTTATTCTTTCATCCATACCCTTGTTTTAAAAACTATGGGTGAATGAGTAGTATCTTGTGTGAAGCCACATGAGACCATTTAATATTTTATTCATTCTTTCCAGCTCTTGTTTTCTTCAGCAGCGCTGGGTGACAACTGAATCATCTGAGTCTAGATAGGATTACTCACATGAATCCTCACACGTTTGATACTTAATGTGTGAGAGCCGGTTCTTCCATATCGCAGTGACTGATTAGGGAAAAAACTTCAGCCAAGCTGTAAAATGACTAATCCTATTGATAAAGCTGTAAGCCCGTGAGTGATACCCGATTTCCAGAGTGTGTTATAGCCTGCTGATCGTACAGACATCTCTTGTCATGATCTGCAGGGGGCAGGAAATTGTCTGTCTTAGTTGAGTGTGAATTCGTGTTACCACTAAAGCACCCCAGAAACTAAATGAATGTCTCTCACATAGAAAATGAAATAATTTAATTCTTAAAAATGGTACAATTTAAGTGCATGTCTGTATTTGCAGTGTTATTAATGTAAAATGTTTCATTTCATTTGTGTGGACACCCTTTTGCTGATTTAGATCCTCTTTCCTATATTTACTTCACCACTTGTAGCCGGAAAGTAATTTTTTGGTAACAGTTTTTCTCTATTTGTGTGTGTCTCCCCCAACCCCCATCTTTTTAAAAAAAACTCTTACTTCACTCATCTTTAAAATATATGAAGGATAAATTATAAGATATTAATATCTGAACCACAGCCCATCTGGTTGGGTTGGGCCAGTCATTTAACTTGAATTTAGCCAGGATGTCAATTTAACGTTATGTTTTTCCAGGGGATTTGACTGTAATTCCACACTTGATTTTAGCCAAAAACCTGAGAAATGATTGCCTATAATTAATTCTTTGCTCTGTAACTTTAATCTCAGAATTCCCTTTGAATGAATAATTTTAGTGTTTTTTTGTTAAAGTTGACAATAAACACTTTAGGCCACTTGCTGTAAATGATGTTAGCATAGGGGTTTTTAATGATTTGCCTGATTTGGAGTGTCTGGCTGTTAATTCATTTTAGGGGGCTGATTATTTTGCTAAACGACAATGAGTGTCAACTTTGTCTGAAAGGCCTTCGTGGCTCCCCGTTTTAACCACTTTGCTCTGGGTCTTTCACAGACTCCTGCTGCACCACAGAAGCTGGAAGTTCTGATGTTGCATTGAAATCACAATGGGAAGTCTTGACTTGAGCGGTAAGAGCAGCACTGTGCGTGCATCTGACTTGCTGACCTGGCCGCAGTGAGGCGGTCAAGGACCATGTGCTATCAGAACCGTTCTCAGCCTTTTCCCATTTGCTGGATTCGCCTTCCGTGTTGATCAGGGAATTGTGATAAGTGTTTATTTTTTTCTTGTGAATTTTATTTTTTTTTTTTTAAGTGACATTTTAATTTCCATCATCAAGTAAGTTATGTTTTCCTTTAAAATCATGAATTTTTAATAATTAACTATTTCAGAATTTCTGATTTGCTTCTCCATAGTAATATACTATTGGTGAAAAGTCAATTTATTCAAGTCCTGAAAGTATCTAGAGGTTACATACCTAAATAAGTGTTAAATTAGTCTCTGCCCCAAAAGCTATTTTTTGTATTGCTTTTGGCTTCAATTGAAAAGTGAGTGCGTATCAAAGCATTATGGAGCCTTTTGTTTTGTTTTTTACCTCTTAAAAATAATAGAGGCATGTATAGCAGCATCATGAAACTATTTTGAATATGAAAACCACACAATGAAGAAAAAGGTGAGATTGTAAAATATATACGTGACAAATTATATCAGACTCTGAAACTCACAGATACTATAACTCTGTCGTCCTGTAAGGAAGTTATTTCAAACCTGTTTCTAAGGAAAAAAATTTTTTAATGGTTTTAAAATATGGCTATATTTTAAGATTGATTTTAATAATGATTCCTTACATTCGAGTTTTCTCAATCTGGGAATAAAATGTGTGAACTGATGATTTATAAGACCGAGGAATGTGATGTAAATTAAAATGAACAAATACAGTAAATATTGTTTAGGTGCACTTTTTAGGACATGAACTTGTTCTTTGATTTTCTGGTTAATTGAAAATTAATATTAAATCTTTTCTGTTTTTAAGTATTTTTATTAGCTTATTAAATCTATCTAGAATATTTGTGTCTACCTTCTTGTTTTAGTGAGTATATGACTGAATGTTGCTTTTATGATGCAAGTGTGACTGTAAGGCCTCTGAACCATTCTTCTAGGTGTCCTTGTCTAGGATTGTACCCATAGTAACAAGGTATGCAATTTAGCTTGAATGTGTGTTTATGCAGACATTTAAACACCAACAAAATCTTAATATCAATGAGAAGATTGGGATTTAGTTATCATTTTCTCTCCTCTCTGTGCTGTTAAGGCACAATTAAGTTAGGAATACAGACTCTGGATGTAAGAATACCAGTTAGCATACTGGTATTGATGGTGGTTTCTCTGGGTCCCCAGAATAGACTATAGAATATTTGAATATCGATACTGAACTTTCAAATGTGTTCTCAATAGTTAATCCAAAAGGGAGTTGAGCATAGTGAGGTTTGAAGAAAATTAAATTCGTAGCAGTATTTTATTTGCTGAATTTGCTAAATATGAATACATATATAGAAAGTAAAGCAGGACACTTAATCTGACCTGTTCAGGAAACTAAATTGTTAATCAGCATTAGTATGGCAGTCCTGACTTAAGTAGCCATCTGATCTGTGATTTCTGAATGTTAATCAGATTATTTCAATAAAATATTTTTATTGACTATAAGCAGAAATTGACCAATTCAAATTGCTGATAAAATTTAAGCAGCTTATTGAAGATGACTAACACTGTGTCCTTCTAGCTTACATGTATGTTCATCTTAAATATAGTGTTAACTGAGAAATAGAAGAGATGCCATACAAAACCAGGAGTAATTTAGGAAACAAATCCTGGAAGGTGTTACGTGGCAAAAGGATGCCAGGGTCCAATAAATCCAGAAAACATGCTCTGTCACTCGGCTTAGGCAAAGTTATGTTTCATTATCCAGGGAGTCCCCAAATCTTAGTGGTTTATAGCAGTAAAAGTTTATTTCTCACTCACGTTCATGTTCCTGATGAGTCTGCTGCCACTGTGCTCCATGTGCGCTTAGTTCCTGGACCACAGCTGAAGGAGCAACCTTTCTGGATGTACAAGGCTGTGACAGAAGGAGAAAGGAATGATGGTGGAGCCATGGCTCTTAAACTGCTGCTTGGAAGTGTGGCACATGTCACTACCTCGAGTATGTCTTTAGCCAAAAAACATGTCACATGGCCAGTCATGGAGTGGGCGTGGCCTTTTAAGAGGACGGGGGTGGGGGGTGGGGTAGGGGAAAGATGATAGGGAGGCATGGTGCTTGTTTTAACTCTAATATCGGCCTAGTCCTATCCATGGCTCTTCTAGAGAGACAGAGTGCGTCTAGTATGCTAAGTTTCTGAGAAGTCCTGTAGTAAATGAATCTGTTTAACATGTGAAATTATTTGACTGTGAACCCTTTGGTTGTTGTTACATGGAACACAGTGAGCTATGATACCCTATCTGTGACAGGTTTTAAGGAATGAGGAATTGATACAATTCAAGAGTTTCTGGATGTTTCAAACATTAGAACTTTTCCTATGATGGTGTAAGGGTTTCTGGTATATATAATAGCCTTACATGATTATTTTATAAGTAGTTTTAAAATGAATGAAAATCATTGCAGATTGGACCCTCTGCAGTTTGCATACAGAGTTAGAGAAGGGAAATAATGATATTCATAATAATTTCTTACCTGTGTATAATAGGTTACAGAACTTTGACAAATATTTAATTTGATATAGGAAGGGAATGCGAAAATGGGAACTTGGCTTTTTCTGGTGGTAGCATAATAATTTTACTATGTAATGGTAGGCAAATGCCTCTACTTAAGATTAATTTTAAGAATCATTCTAGAGCGAAAGAATGCAGATGCTGTAGGGAGGTTAACAGTTGTATCCCAGGAGTTTTCTAATGTACCCCACCTGAGGTCATATTCCCTATACAGTGACATGGCATTATTGTCTCCTAAGCCTTCTAGAAAATCACTAGGCACATGGAACTCCTCAGCCAATATTGGTTTGAATAACCCCACAGGTATTATAAAACATTGCTACCAGACCTGTAATAAAACATTGCTACCAGACCTGTGTGGATTAAGATGATTTAGAAATCTAAGAGTATGTAAACAGTGCTTAGTTTGATAGTTTATAGTTCCTCAAGACTGGGGGAAAGGAACATTCTTAGACATCTGTGGATTCAGAGAAACTTAGGCATAAATCCTAGTTGTGGTGCTTCTTAATTGAAAGGGTTTGGGCAATTATTTAACCTCTCTGAAACTTTTTCTCCTCTTAATATGGAATAATGACCTCTATCTTGTGAGACTGTGATAATTAAATGAGGTAATTATGTCAAGTGCCTGATACAATGCCTGGTACATGAGAAGCACTCAAAAAATGGTAGTTTTTAAAAAAAGAAAAATGTGATCAAAGTTCAGGAATCTTGAATGCACTGTAAAATACTGTTAATAGACACCTGACAGTGTATGGATGTCTAAAATGTAGATATTTATAGATATCACATATTTATAGATAAACACGCACACACCTACCTCCAAGAGTTTTAAAAAATTAATCTGAATGCATAAGAACCTATGTATTCTTCTACAGTTCTACTGAAAATTGAAAGAGGCTTCATCCTTATCACTGAGAGAAAGGGTGAATCCTGTAGAAGTATTAGCCGCCCTCTGATCTAATAATTTACTTCTTGACATTGAGAATGTAGAAGTCCTAAGGACAGAGTGACTGCCAAATGTGGATACGTGGCCTTTGCTCTGAATATTAATGAAGTCAGCATCAAAGAAGTCAAATTTTATATAATCTTGAGGCAAGGTACGAGAACAAGAGATAGTGCCACTGGAATTTTCTTTGTTTTTCAAATACTGTTTGGTTTCAAAAGAATCAGCATTTCAATTTCAAGATTTTTATGTTGCTATTTTCCAATGAGGATTATTATGTAGACTCCATTGAGGACCTCTCTATGGCCGTTGTCCCCTCGTAGTCTCAGAATCAGGCACAACATGGCGATCTCTCTTATGGTTCAAAGCTGTATGCTATTTCTAAAGTGAAGTAATTGGTAAAATTTCATTTGTTTAATTTAGCATAACACATGTATATGAAAGTGATTTTTTTGAGTGAATTATTTTTCAAATCATTCCAAGCTCTTCTCTTTATAAATGGATCATCTTTGTAACTGTCATTTACTCATTCAGCAGGATTATCAGTAGAGTAAAATACTTCAAAAATATAAACTCTTCGTTTTTAGAGATTATGCAGTCTGCTTGGGCTGCCATAACAGAATACCACAGACTGGGTGGCTTAAACAACAGATATTTATTTTTTCACAGTTCTGGAAGCTAAAATCCATGATCAAAGTGTTGGCAAATTCTGTTTCTGGTTAGGTCTCTCTTCCTGGTTTGTAGACATCTGCTTTCTGCTGTGTCCTCACGTACACCCCCCCCTCCCCCCGCCCGGTGCGTGGGGCGGGGAGTGAGCTCTGATGTCTCTTCCTCTTCTTATAAGGACACCAGTTCCATCAGATAATAGCCCCTTATGACCTTACTTAACCCTCAGGGCCTCTCTCCAAATACAGTCAGTCACATTGGGGTTTGGAGCTTCATCCTATGAATTTGAGGGCTACCAATTCAGTCCATAACAGAGGTAATTGTTTTTTTGTACGAAAGAGTGAAGTGAAAGTTAAAAAAAAAAATACTTTCTATGAATCTATAAACAAGAAAATCTTGTTTATTATAGTCATCTAAGATTCTAAAAATATCTCTGGATCTTTGATGTGGGAGACATTTGAAATTACTGAATTCCACTTTGAAGTCACTATGCATGAAAATGAGTTTCTTACAAGTGAAGGAATCAAGTCTAAAAACTTGAAAATCAGAGTGATTTGTATAATGGCAGAATTTGTAACAATTTATTTCCATGGGTATTCGTTGGTTCTAGGAATAGAATGTATTTGAAAATTAGGTTGAGGAATATGACAATTACTTTTTTGGATTATATCTGTTTCTGCGTACTCTAATCTGTCAAGCCAATTCACATTTTTCAAGGCAGTATTCTTTTACTTTGTGAATCAATCATGAATTCAAACAGGGAAATGACATATACTTAAGATTTTGGTAAACAGAAAGAAGAGATTGTGTATTTGAAATAACGCCAACAGAAGTCCCAGAGTCTTAAATCTGTAATATCGACCTGTTATTTGTCCTGCCTCCTTCCCTCCCTCTGTTTTATCCCTTTTTCCCTTCTTTCCTCTCATATCAGCTCTCAAGTTTGGTACGTTGTTTGGATTTCTCCAGTAATAGTCTAAATGGAATTCCGTGAATGTCTGTATAGTACTTCTTTCTGCTGTACAGTAGTATACTTTTTCTATTGGGTAGTTAGTTGATGGATATTTGGGATTAGTGATGGGTAAACAGTGCATATACTTGTTGGACATTGATATAGACTCAGTTAACTCTTAGTTTTATCTTTGAACAATTTTTTTATGTGTGTATTCTCTGTCCCTAGAATAATTTCAATTTCTAGTGATTTGATGTCTATCTAAAAGAGAAAATATAATCAAAGGAAATAAACCTTTGAAACTTACTTTTGTCTAAAAATAATTTTAAATTGAGTTGTAGAATTTATCATTTCCTCTTGCGTGTTTATAGACTGAAGGCTAAGCTATAGAGCAGTCATCTCATTTTGTGGACGTCAGTTTAACTATTGAAAGGTATTTTAACTCTTCCGTCGATGTTTGATTTGTTTCCCCGTAAAGCTCTTTACAGAATTACTCAAACTCAAAAGCCTTATATATAATAAATTTTAGCACAGTATTTCTTCTCAACAGTAGGATCCATCTACTGATTGTGAAATCTGCTAGTTAAGGACAGCGTAAATAAAGTCAGGCATGACTTCATCTCATGCATCAATACTACTCTGAAAGGTGGTGGACAAATTATTTTTTAAATAAATTTTTCGATTTATTTAAACTAAAAGGAAAAAGAAAAAAAACAATAGTTCACCTATTTGTCCCACCCCCCAGTAATTTTATACTGGAGTCTGTATTCCTTCTGATCTCTATTATAGAAAAGTGTTTCCGCAGGAAAATAAACGGATCTAATGGGGCAAAATTTCTCATAACATTTCTCTTAGAATTTCCATGCATTTTAGTGTAAAATGTATATTGCATTTACTGGATATTCTGTACATACGTGTGTATCTATGAGTGTGTGCATGTTGTTTTTTCATATAACCTCCTCAATAAGCTGAGGGACTGAAGTTTACACTAGAGAGTCTGTTTTGTTTGTGGCTCTATCCCCAAAACCTAGACACTGTATCTGGTGCTTGGAAGCTGCTCGGTACACATTTGGTGAATGAGTATTCCAGGAGTTTCTATTGCATTAATCCTGTATTCCCTCGAACTTGTTGTTAAGCATCCCCTGGTCTACCTGAAGATAATTATTTTTCCCAGACTGAGTTCAGGGAGAGGAGTGTTCTTCAGAAATAGAAGTCTCTCTGTGCCTTTAAGTTTACAGTTAGTCCTACAATCAATAAATGTTAGCAGGCTTAAGAACTTAGAGTGAGCAGCAAAAAATTTCTGGGTACCTGTTGGCTCATTTGTAGTGTACACTGAGTCAACGAGGGTTTGTTAAGACTTGTAAGCCTTCTGCCAAGTGCTTCTCTGACGCGCCGTCAGCGGCCCTATGAGTGGGGCGCCTGGGAAGGTTGTGAGATTTAAGGTAGGCACATTGGCTTAGGCTGGGCTTAAAGAGATGCTATATGGTGCCTGGATTCAGTTAATAGGTGCCAGAAACGTTGACTAAAGTCCACTTTTAGGTGTTTTATTTTGGGGGTGGGTATTTTTAGAATATTCCTGTGAATAGGATATCTATGAAGATGGTAGGTAAGCATATTGTGTTTTGGTTTTATGTTGACTTTTATAACCTGCTAAGTTTAATTTGCAATTGTTCTGCCTCTGCCATGGTTATATTACTATTCTTAAAAAACAGATACATTATGTAATTATTTCAGGGTTCCTTAACATTTACTCTAAGACCATTTATTACCCGGTGTCTCTCCATGGCAGAAGTATTCTACTTCAGGTAATGTTTTAAGGTACTAAACATTACCCTAGGCACTTAGAGTGCACGGGCTTCTTAGAGAGCCAGCCGCGTGGGGAGGGACTGGCTTCTGAACAAGACTTAAATCATCAAAAGCTGCCATTTATGTGGTGAACACCATCCTAAGCGTTTTCAGTTATGCCACACTAATTACAATGAGGAATCGCCAGATTACAGAGATGTGAAACCTACAAAATGTGAGGTTGTGTCCATGTGCAGAGTAGTATATGCCCCTCCATCCATCCAGGCCCCACCTGGATAGACACATACATGAAACTCTGGCCATGCCCTCAGTATAGTTTTTGAATACCTACTCTGTTTTCAGCATTGTTGGAGTTACCAAGTCATCAAATAGGTGTATTATATTATACAAGAGACAACAGAGAAAAGTTTGAAATCAGCAGCCACTGTCAATCCCCTTTTTAAGTACCAAACCTCTTGCTGTAGCAATCATTTTGTCCTGCCGTGTGAGGGAGCACACAGCTCATCCCTCAGTTCATTTGGTGAAGTGAACGCTTAAATGGATGATAAAGTTTTCCTGTTTGAAAGTTTAGTTGTTCTGTTAAAATGATGGGTGTTGCCTTTGTTATTCACTGAGAGTTTCACTTTTTAGAGAACATAAGATAAATTTTTCTAATAAGGCTATTGTAATATATCTTGTTGATGGTAAAGGTGTCCCAGTTATGTCTCTCTTTATGAGTTTTTACTTAATCATCAAAATCGTAGAATTTTTTACCGATTATTTCTATTATAATGAAATATTTTATACATTTGAGTTTATAATGTGCCTGTGAAAAAAATATTTTAGAACTTTTACTTCCTAATACTTATCAACATCCACATTCTTGCCTCTAGATTGTCAACCGCATAATACTCACTATTGCTTCCTAAGATTGAGATGGATAGGCAGAAACTTAAAGGTTTCCTTATAGAAGACAGACTTAAATGGATCACTGGTCTTTTTTTTGAGCTGTAGCTTCATCTCAGAAATGGGCTGTGGAGTCGGATGGACCCAAGACAAGACTAAATCTAACTCAGCTGTTTTACTCTGATTGAGACGTGGGAAAGTGACATAGCTTTCTCTGTGAAATGGGATGAATACCGACCATGTAAGGTTGTTATGAGCATTAAAAGTGCTGAAGGGTACAATGCTAACCCAGCAGCACATGGCAAGGTTCTTAAGAAAATGTGTTTGTTCTCAAAATGGACAGTAGGTCAAAAGTGGCATTTGATTTTTTGCTGCTTAACTATTCCTTGAAATCGAATATCAAGCATGTTATCATCTCCAGCCCTGGGGTGTTCTAGTGGTTAAGATTCAGCATTCTCACCCCCTCGGCCTGGGCCCTGTTTCCCGGTCAGGGAACCCCACCACCCTTCTGTCAGTTGTCATACTGTGGCGGCTGCCTGTTGCTGTGATGCTGAAAGCTATGCCCCCAGGATTTCAAATACCAGCAGGGTCACCCACAGTGGACAGGTTTCAGCTGAGCTTCCAGACTAAGACAGACTAGGAAGAACGACCTGGCCACCCACTTCGAAAAAAATTGGCCGTGAAAACCCCGTGAATAGCAACAGAGCATTGTCTGATAGAACGCCAGAAGGTGGGAGGATGGCACAAGAAGACCAGGCAGGGTTCCACTCTGCTGTCCACAGGGTCGCTAGGAGTCGGGGCAGACTCCACAATACTAACAACAGATTGTCTCCCTTCACAAGGGAAATGTCCGCTTCAAATTGCACATGTTTATTATATTCAAAGTCTTTATTGAACACAGGATGGACTTGCTTTAAATCGTTAGGAAAGAATAACATTTTATATTGTTAGATATCTTAAAATATTTTCTATGCAACTATAAGTGATAGAAGTTTGATTTTAATTATACTTCCCAAATTAATTTTGAAATTTTATTGAAGCCTGATCAAAGCTCAAATATATAAAAGTATTAGATAAGTCATCTGTCATTCAGTGGATTATAGTTATTTTAGGAATATTATTGTTTCATACTATTAGTATTAACAAAATTATTACCCCAAACAAGTAAATTATTTAAGCATAATAGTAAATTTTTATAATCTACATAATTTTCTTCAAAGACTATTATTTTAACAAGACAAGAAGCTATATTATGAATTCTTAATGAATTTTAAAGTATGAGGGCTATTTTTGTAAATTGTTTATCTCAACCTGATAACCATAAAAAATTAAAACAATTTTAAACAGCTAATTCAGTCATGACCTTACTTTGCTATTTTATTCATAAACTGGAAAAGAAAAGCAAAATTTTTCTTCATTTTAGGTCAGTGGTTTAGCATTTCACAATTAATTGATCCAAGAGAAGAAAGTATTTTTATACATCTGCAGAAAGTATTACCTCTGTGAAAGTATTTACTCTCTAATAATTTTCATGCCCATGAGCGTGAACCAAAACAACTTGGTGTTTTGTCCCTGGTTTCAGTAACTTTTATTTGTCAGTTTTGAATATCTCTCTATAATTAACATATCTGAGCTTGTTTTGAAGATAATTTAGTACCATCTATGAAAATCTGTTGGTTCCTTCTAGAAGCTGCTCTGTAAGTGAGCATGTATGTATTAGGTGTTTGTGATCTTTTTGTAACAGTTTTTCCTTTTCCTAGTTGAATATAATGAACATTCTAAACCATAACAGCCATAGATTTTATAGACTTTAGTTATATACTTTTTCAATTATTAGCGTATATTGAAATTCTAAACGTTTCCGGCCCACCTATGAGTGTTTGTATTCTCTCTCCAGCTCTTTGCTATTCCTTTTTAGAACCTGAACTGCCTACAGTAATCTTACAGGAAAAATGTTTTGTTTAAAGATAAAGTAATATACTTTGTGTTCCTCTATTTGTTTATCTAAGAAATATTTACTAGAACTATTGTGTGCAATGTGTTGGACACTGTCACAGTCACGATAGGATAATAGAAGGCAAACTCTAATTAGGCAGAAAAAAGACAGACAAATAAATCTCATTAAGAGTTCTGAGGAAGATAGTAAATCCTGGGTCAGAACATCAATGAAGACTGCACAGAGGGGGACCTACAGGAGAAGGTGAACAGACCCTTTGGCCACTTGGATGGGATGTATGTCGGGGAAATGGGAAACTTGAGAGGGAGGCTAGTGTAAGAGGGCCTTGAGTGTCAAGGTGAATTTACTTTTTTTTCCCTTAAAGACAGGTAAACTACTGAAAATTTTTTGAGCAGATGATATAAATGGGATGGATTGGAAGGGAAAAGAGGTAGGCATTGGAAAGATTGGTTTTGGGTTTCAGATTGGAAACCTGAAACCTAAGTAAGAGGAAATTCATTAGCACTTCCGAGGGAAGAAGGAATTTGTTCTAATAGGGTTTGAGAGTTGTACAGGGGACCACCCCGGGAAACATGATGAAGGTTTTACCCTGTCTGGATGTAGCTTAAAATAATTTGGATTGTGGGGCTGGCCCCGTGGTATAGCGGTTAAGTGCTCGCGCTCCGCTGCTGGCGGCCCCGGGATGGGATCCTGGGCGTGCACCAACGCACCGCATGTCAGGCCATGCTGTGGCGGTGTCCCATATAAAGTGGAGGAAGACGGGCATGGATGTTAGCTCAGGGCCAGTCTTCCTCAGCAAAAAGAGGAGGATTGGCATGGATGTTAGCTCAGGGCTGATCTTCCTCACACACAAACAAAAATAATAATAATAATTTGGATTGAGGTATCTAACTCAGACAATCAAATAAGTCTTTTCCCAATTCGCAGAGTAAAAATTAATAGGTACTCATTTTTAAGGATTCCTTCAATGCAGATTTTCTCAAACACTTGTGTAGCCTGTGTGTCCGTCTGTGTGTCTTTAGTGATTGTAAATTTAGCTTTCACTGTGTTTCTCAAAGAATATAAGTCCTGTCCTGTCACCTGAACAAACTGCTAATCTATAGAAGTTGGCAATAGACTGAACTTGTGTAAAGGAGGTCATGATAGGGAGGAAGGCAGTGGGGGGTGTTGAAAAGGAAGCCAAAGATAGGTTTTTAATTTAAGTGTAGGTGTTCAGATAATACTCCTACGGGAAGTAGAGAGAGAGTAGTAGAATCTGATTTGTGGGAGGGGGAGGTGAAGTTTGGGATGGAATGGATTTGAAACAGATGATATTCATGTGATAATGTTGAGGCTGTAGTTAGAAATTTGAGGTGAGTTTGGAAGAGATTCAGGCTGAAGGTAGGTAGAGCTTAAGAGAGAAGTAGAGCTGAAACTTTGAAAATCAGTAAAAGTAGAAAATATGGCTAAGACAGAATTTTTGAAAACACCCATTCTTTGTTAAGAGAAGTCTAAAGGAAAGAAAAACAACAGATCTGTGGTGGGAGAAGCAATAGATTATAGTGCCAAGGAAGATGGGGAAGAGTTTTCAACAAAAATATTAAAAAATACAGAGACATCTAAATGCCTAAGAAAGGTGTTTGGGTTAGGGGATCCAGGTCCTGTGGAAAAAACAATTTTTGTAGAGTGGTCTTGGTGTATAATGTTTCCAATATTCTCCCTTTCATTGCCAGGTTCTTGATTTGCCTTTTAGCTGAAACTGTATGTTGAGCCACTGTCTTCCTGGAGTAATCTATAATGATTTATAAATCTACTCCTTGGGAGCCTAGAACTCATCTTCTATAAATGTAGTTTTAATATTTTTCTCTTTAGATATATTACTTTGGCTATTTCAAATCAAAACTTATCCAGGTGCTAATATCGTTTCCTCTAATGCACTGAAGTGACTTTCTGTAAAGTATCATCAGCAAACATACTTCCTAAATGTCTCACCCGTAGGACTTACATTTATTATAATTGGTGTTACAGAGGGATGATTAATGAACTCCCTGTCACTGCCAGCTCTTCTTTCATAAGTACAGTGATACTTTAATAAGGCCTGCTGTTTCAATAAAGATCCCTAGAAAGCTCTTGGAGTTGTGGGGCCACCTGCATATGAAGTTTCTAAGTTAGAATCAGATACGCAGCCTCGCAGCCTCTTTTGTTTCCATCTGCAGAGAAGGTTATATCAGTGTATAGGACTCACACCAAGTAGTAATAATGATTATGATGGTAACAACGGCAATTGTTATTATTTGCATTTTATGTGCTAATTTCTCCATGTGTATATGTGTGTGTGCTGTCTTTTTTTCTACTCTTCGCAATGACCCTTGGATATAGGTTTCCCATTTTATACGAGACAACTGAGGCTCAGAACATTTAAAATTGTCTGAGCTTCTTGGCTAATTAAAAACAGAGCCAGGATTCGAATCAGCTCTTTCTGACTTTCCAAGACCATGTTCTGTACATGGCCCAGGCAGTTGTATGATATTTGAAATTTGAGCTCCGACGTCCTTGATGGCAACTACTCACTCCAGTTGGGAGCTTAATGCCTTGTGACTTTCTTATCCTTTTTCTCCAACTAGGGGAGAATAAGATCACTTTCATTTGTTTAAACATATTGCCATTTGCCATTGTTGATTGTTAGATATTTTTCTGTATATTTAATACAGTTATATATATATTTAATCTTCACATCAGCTCTATGAGAGGTACGTGTATTTCCCCCCAACATTTTATGAAACTTTCAAACATACAGCATTATACACTCATATATTCATCACGTAGTCTTGATCATTAACATTTTACTGTACTTATTTTATTACATATCTATAATCTGTCCATCCATCATCAATTCATTTTTGATGCATTTCAAAGTAAAGACATCACAACATCTCTAAATACTTCAGCATGTATATTATTGACTATAGTTAATATTTACAACTTTTCTTTTGCCGTGAAATTTAAATTCAGTGAAATGCATAAATCTTAAATGTACAGTCTCTGAGTTTTAATAAATGCATACACCTGTGTAACCCAAATACCTATCAAGATATAAAGCATCACTATCGGTAGGTGTCTCTTTTTATTCCCGTTTTGTAGATGAGGAAACTGAAGCACAGACAGGTTAATTAATCAGCCTAAGGTCACCCTGCTAATAGTGGCAGAGCTGAAATTCAGACTCCGGCGGTCTGGCTGCCAGGTGTGTCTCCTGACCACACCTCCATACTGCCTGTGGACTCTCCTCACATGTCCAGGTATCCTTCCACATTCACGTGTACAAATGTTATGTTTATTTTTTAACATAAGCATGTAGACACAGAAGTGGTATGCTTGGGATCAGTGAGAGTAGAAAGGATGTTCTAGAAATGCATCGGTTCCTTGCAAAAGGTTTATGGCTAGAGAAACTAAGAGGGAAAGAAGTTCCCTTCATCGAAATGCTAGGGTGAATCTCTGTGTAATAACTGTCTTAAGTGGATCCTTGATTAATGTTTTCACCTAGAAGTGACAGTCAGTTTCCTAGTGATGACACTGAGGTTCAGGAAAATCCTAAAGTGCCACTTGAACAATTAAGGGTAAGTGATATTCAGTATAGTTTTGTATTAAGCATATTTTTGCTTTATTATAATTAGTAGAAAGTTGTTCATCTACGTGTGGTATATATAGTACCACTCATCCTGATACCTCAGTCTCCAAAATAATAGAATTAACCAATTTGGGATTTATATTTATGAAATTTTGAAAGTTTTTAACAAAGAAACTGAATGGAATTCTTTGAGATTTCGAAATAGATTGCATAAAAATATGAATACAGAGTGGAATAGATATTAATTTTTTTTCTTCTGTTTGCAGTACTTAGGTGTACCATCCCTATGAAAAGAAATTGTGTCTCTTTCCTCATTGTGTTCATACCACATGCTGTATCTTAAAAGTTGACTGGCACTCTTCACTACTCAAATGATGAAAAAGCAACCATCATTTGTTATATTAAAAAAAAAAACCTAATTATTGCTCAAAAAGCAATTAAAAAAATAAATAAAAGCGTATAGTTAGCAAAACCTAACCAGTCACTAGAGGGCAGAGCAGAGCAATACTTTAGGCCTTATGTGAGAAATTCTGTTTTAAAAATTGTTGAACGTGGAAAAATATATTGATGCACAGTTGAATAGAAATTTCTTTGTATTCTTATTATCTTGTCTTGCTATGAAATCCAATAACATGCTTACACTTGTATCAAAGGAGCTTTCTGGCAATTACATTGATTGCTTCCAAAATGGCATGATTATTTAGAAGAATATAAATATCCCTCAAGAGAAAATACTAATGCTTACAAAGAGTGGTGCATTAAGTCATTCCTACCATATATAGTACCCTGAAATTGAATTGCAATGTAGACTTTAGGTGAGACCTTATGAGAGAAGAAGTTGGAAACAAGTTTACTAGTATTTAGATCTAAGAATTCATTGAAATGTGGAGCATCTTGTGATCTTCCTGCTGAAATTTGTTGATTCATTAAGACTTTGAGGGGACCAGCCCTGTGGCCTAGTGGTTAAGTCCAGCGCACTACGCTTCAGTGGCCCAGGTTCATGAGTTCAGATCCCGGGCCCAGACCTACAGCTATGCTGTGGTGGTGACCCACATACAAAATAGAGGAAGATTGGCACAGATGTTAGCTAAAGGCAAATCTTCCTCAGCAAAAAAAAAAAAAAAAAAAAAAAGACTTTGAAATTACAAAGTTGTGAGAGCAGTGAACTAACTCCAGCTCCTATTTTAAATGTTAAAATTTTGTTGAGTGGCTGTTCACTAAATTTCATTTCTGTTTGAAATTTTCTATCATTCTGATATATTTTGATTTATTTTTTTCTGATAGTTTTTTTTTTTTTTTTTTTGTGAGGAGGACCAGCCCTGAGCTAACATCCAATGCCAATCCTCCTCTTTTTTGCTGAGGAAGACTGGCCCTGGGCTAACATCCATGCCCATCTTCCTCTACTTTATATGGGACGCTGCCACAGCATGGCTTGACAAGCGGTGCGTTGGTGTGCACCTGGGATCCGAACCGGCGAACCCCGCGGCCGCCGCAGCGGAGCACATGCGCTTAACCGCTTGCGCCACTGGGCCGGCCCCTCTGATAGATTTTTAAACTAAATGGAGCCCTGAGGTAACGTATCCTAGTGAGTAACCTGAAGAGTTCAGTGTCTCAAAGATAGAAAATTTTATACTGAATGTGTAGTTTGAATTTTATTTTACAAAAACAGTTTGGATTTATATATGATTTATTTCCAGTAGAGAACATAGAATATCAGAAAAAGCCCTGGATTTTGGAATTGGACGATTTGGGGCCCCAGTTATCATGTTCTCGCTTGTGACCTTGGGCAATTCACATTACCTCTCTGAAGTAACCATTTTCTGAACTGGAGAATTGGAAAACTATTTCCTTATTTACAGCTGGTTGTTCTGAGGATTGTGTTTATGTCTTTGTTTGTGTATCTCCAATGATGACAGCGTGTAAAGATGAATGTTAATAGATAAAGATATAAGCTCAGGAAAATCTTAGAAATAACTTTGAAATGGTTGATTATACCATAAATTTAGAAACACGAGGGAACCTATTTACTTGAGTAAGTAGTACCCAAGAATGTGGTTTCCAAACCAAAGCCCAAGTTCAGACTGCTGACTTCCTCTCTGTCTCTGAGTGTCTCTGGCTGCTGAAATCTCTCTATAACTCCAGACTCTGCTCCTCTCAGTCTGTATTCTGTCCTCTGTTGATTTCCATGTTCCTCTCTCTGTTTCTCCTGACTGTCTTTGGTCTCTCTCTGTGTCTTTCTTGTCCCAGGCACCCTCGGGAAGACCCCACGCCTCTATCAGTACCTGCTGTCATCTCCAGCATGTTTATAGATGTGGAGGATTCACTGGGATATTGAGAAATACCAGAGGCGAATTGTTCCACTGTAGTAAGTCAATCAGCATTTATTAAGTGACTACTGTTTAAAGAGCACAGTTGGTGGCGCTTTGGGTAAAGAAGAATGAGTTAGGGCATAGCTAAACTCTTTTCAGTGGTTCTTACAGGCTGGACGCGCATGCAAATGAAAACAACAAAATAAAAAGCTGACAGTCTTATAAATGAGTTGTGTTGTGTGTGTGCTGAAGAGGCCCAGAGTTAACGGAGTAGAGAAAACCAGGTGGTATTAATCAGGTTTCCTGCATGAGTTTAAAATTAGGTTTTGCAGCATGATTGGAAGCAAGATGAGGAAAGAGAGGGTGGAGGTGAGTAATTTCTGTGGGGCTTGGCAAGCCTGCCCACTTGCCTGTGGGTGAATCCCTGATGGGAGGGTAGTGAAATCAGAGTGCGAAGTTTCAGCCTACCAACAGCTAACTTTGCTTAAACTTCCTGTCTCAGAGAAATTCAGGTTATGGAAAGAAGTACAGCCACGTCGAGACTTTCCATAAGCACATGATTGATATCTGTTGCCAGTTTTAGAATTTATAGAGTTTCGGGGTAAATTGTGATAATGAAGTAATAAAGAGGTACTGTGACATAAAATTAATGCAAGCTATTAGAATGTGATCTCGGGATGCATTTTCAATGCTAAGGCGCATTGAAGTAGGAAACTGCGGTATAACAAGTCGGTTTTGTTTTTATGTTGGAAATTTATTTTTGCTGTTCTATTTTAGACAAGTCCTACCTACAGACACCCCATGGTTTTCAAAATTGGATCTGGCTTGAACCCCATCTCTCCTAGCTGTGTGACAGTGGGTAATCTACACAACAGAACCTCAGTTTCCTCATATGCAAACTAAGGATGAAAATATTTACCTCAAAGAGTTATTGTGTGAATTAAAAGAGATAATTTTATAAAGTCCTGAGTGCCTGCTAGATACTTGTTACTTGCAGATACTTAAAAAGTACCTTTAAAATAGTTTAAGTATAGTCTTATGTCTGAGAGCTTTTTAAAAATAGAAGTAACCCCATAGCATTTAGAAAATGCTATATGTACGAGGAATATTTACAACATGTGAATAAGATACAAAGAATAACATTAACATGAGTAACTGAGTACCTAACACTAACTTAGCAAGTAGAACTGAGCCTAGCCCAGATTCCGTCATCTCCCTCTATCCCCACCACAATCCTGAATGTCGAGTTTATTACTTCCTTGTTTTTCTTTATAGTTTTTTCACATATTTATGTATCCCCTATATTGTTTTGCTTGTTTTTGAATTTATATATAAATAATATAAAACTATATGTTTTATATAACATATAAACATAAAAAACACCTATTTTTGCTGCTCAACATCACGTTTGAGAGAGTTATCCTTGCTTATACTTGTAATTCATTTACGGTAACAGCTGTATTTTACCACAATTTATTTGTCCACTTTCTTTTGATGGCTACTTAGATTGTTTCCAGTTTTTGTGTTATTAAAGATAGAGCTGTCCTGTCCATGCCTCTTTGTGAACATATGATTTCTCTAGCGTATATGTTCAGGAGTAGAACTGCTGGGTTGTAGGGCGTGCCCAATTTCAAACTCTATACGATAATGGCAAATGGATTTCCGTAAACTTGTTACGTTTTATACTCCTTTGAGCCGAATGTAAGTGTTCCCGCTCTATATCTCCCATAGTTCTTTAAAATTACTAGATTTTTGTTTAAAGAATTTTGTCAGTTGCCTATAACACCATTGTAACAAAATCCTGATGACCTTTACTTTTTAAAAATTAGTTTCATCCTTTGCATCAGCCTCTTTAATTTCTCTCAGTTTTCCAATTGTCACTTACACCTTTTCTCAAACTCAGTTAGGTCCAGACATTCTGAAAGAGCTGGCTGTGTTTGCTAGTTAAGTTTTTTCTCCCAAGAAAACCACATCATAATAATGTAATGTTCTCTTATGTTAAATAAAAATCGTCAGCTGTTCCTGACCTCTGAAGACAGTTTGAGCAGAGAAATGTGCACATCTTTCACTGATCTTCTTTTTCGCTAATGGGAGCTGAGATGGAGAAAGAGTGACCCACAGAGGACTGTCTGCAGGCTGCAGTGACTTCACCTGTGTTTTGTTCTGTGTCGCGAAAGTCCCAGAAGCTTCAGTAAATGACTCAATTTGTATTTTCTGCTCTTCCCCTTTCTGCCCTACACCCACTTCTGTTTTTCTCAGCCAGTGATTCTTCTGATAGCTGATTATACTTGTATGCTCCATTCCAATTTTCATATCTCAGTTCCTCCTAACCTCATCCTCTGTACTTGGTGGTCCATAATTTTAGTTGATTGATCTCAGTATTTTGCCTGTTGTCAAACTTGTTGCCACTATCTGCCACATTCATTTTCTGAGGTTTTCCGGGGAAGCATACCAGGATCTAGCCTAGTGCCTAGTACGTACTATTCAGTAGACGTTTGTTGAATGAAGAAAGGAAAGATGTCAGTGCAATAAGCACAGAAATGCCTCTTCCCTGCTCAGCAATAATAATTTCCCTAAAAGCTATGGGCAAAAATCACACGTACTATAAACAGTTCTGCCTGTGGGTAGGGTTGTAAACCAGAAGCAGTCACTTCTTCTGGAGCTTCACTCTGTTTTTTGCAAAATGAGAGTGGTAGACAAGTGATCTGTAAGTTGCCTTTTGACTCCAACATTTTGTACTCTATCTTCAACTGAGCTGAAACATGGTTTCTCACTGGGTGTCTGGGCACCACCTCCAGAGCCTGAATCCATCTACCTTCCCGGGCTTCAGGCCCATAACTGTGTCACAGTGACCTCCAGTTATTCTCGCTCATAACCCCAGCAAGTGAGGCATACATCGAGCTTCCTTTCCTCTCTTTGTTGCTTAGGGTTGATTTGTTCTAGAGAAAGAATATGGTTATCCGTCTTTTGCGAAAGTGTAATGAATGTCTTTGGCTTCCCAATTTCATTCACCAGGCAACCCAGACATTGTTCAGTGTAAAACCTTGAGTTCTGCCCTCTTTCTCCTCCCCCAGCCTCACACCTATGACCAGGGCGGGTCGTCCTACCCTTTGTTACTTGCTGTGCAACTTAACCCTATGTCTTTTCTCACATTCCAGCTGCCATCTTGGAGTCAGAGTTGATTTTTACTGTTGGCCCTTTCTTGGAGTCTATGGGTCTATCTGCATCTGGTGCTGGAGGCAAGTTGCCCATTCCTTTCTCCCGTGGTTTCTCTGCTAGGGACTCCTCAACTCCAGGTGACAGTGAGTGACGGCTGGAACCCCTTCCCGTGCTTCCTGCCCTGTCTTCCTCTAACTGGTGCAGGGACTCCTGCTCTAAGATGGATTAGCGCTACAACCACTTTCAAGGCGTTATCTGACTCTTGGGATTCCCAGGTGACTGACATTTCCTAAACCTGTTCCTTGTGCAGAATTCATTTTTTGAGCCCCTCTGAACTCTGGATTAAATGCAGAAGGTGCCAGAGAGCAGACTACAAGGAGCAAGGGACACAAACTCTGTCTTAACTTTCTGTCAGTTGTCAGCACTGCCCAGTCACTCCTGAAGGTCCTGGCCACAGGGTGGTGTATTTGACAACCAAGGTTAAGTAGGCTTTTTCTGACTTTTATTCAGGATCGCAAAATAATCTAATCTTGTCATGATGTTATGAATCTGCTGTGTGAAAATCCTAAGTAAGTCTGGCAAATTTTAGGCTAAAAAGAGAATGAGGCAAGAGAAGAATTTTGTAACCAAAAAATGAGAAAGGGGGAAAACTTCTTTAATGAAGGATTTATTTTTAGTAACATTAAATTAATTCTAAATTAAATTTGGAATTTCAAAAATCTTTGTAGTTTTTTTTTTAATGTTAAAAATTACTTATTATTGAAAGCCCAGCTGTTAACCTCCTACCTCCAGCCTCCATACACATAAAAGAGCCAAGATTTACTGGGCTTTCCAGCCATGAAGAACAAGAAGCCAGCCTATCTGAGATAATTCACCCCTCCTAACTGCTTACTTGACAAAACTCTACAAAAACATATTATGCCAAATGTTCTCTTCTCGGAAGAAGCAGTTAATACCATCCTATCTAGAAGAACAGATTACTTTTTTTCCTCAGCAATGCAAGGGGAGAAACATCCTTTTATGCTTATAAGGGAAAAATGAGAGAAATTACCTGATATGAAAACTTTACTGATAGAAGAATGCTCACTCAAACCAGTCTTATATCGTGTTTTTGATCAATGTAAAAACCTTGACCTAAGTATTCACATTAATATTTTAACTTATCAGTGATAAAAGTCTCTTTTGTAGTACTAATTCACTTAGTATTTTATTAAATTAGACAGGCTTGAAAGTGCTTCAGAAAACCTACAACACTCATTTAGTATTCTTATTTTAGTTTAATATCTTTTGAAAGAGAACGTATATTCTTTAATGATTAGGTTGCAGCAAATATTAAAAATAAACTATCCTGTTAATAAGTTGGATCATCCTTAAATATAGCAGAAAATTTATAAGTGTATATAAACATGTGATACAAAATTTTCCTTCAGAGGAAGCCAGAAAATGCATTTATTACAGACTTTGCATTGAGTGGTCTTAAATTGGAAGAGGAATTTTTAAATGCTAAATTAAGAACCAATTTTGAACTACATATTTAATTTTTGCTCTTGTTTTATATCTGTTATACAGCAAAGTTAGTAATACATCTAAAAGTAAGCTCACAGTTGAGCTTTATGTAATTTGTCATGTAATTATACAAAATATAGGTTTATCTACATTATTAAAAAGCATCTTATTAAAATAGTTCTGAATAACTTCATTCAAATTTAAGTGTTGCTGGAATAACGATATTCATTTTGTCTGGGAGTTTATATCTGGATAAGAAAACAGTGAAATGTTCAAATGGGTAATTTTGAGGAAAAAGAAGTGAGCAATGAATCTGTTTTCCTGAAGTATATTACCATTCATTATCTTAGCTGCGAAATCCACGTTTCTAAAAGGCTGACTAGATTTTATTAAATCTGAAAAGTAAATCACTGAGTCTTTTTTATAAAAACAATAGAGCAGAGAGTAGAGCGGCTGTGCTTTAGTATTAGTGTTTGTTTTGAAGGATTGGGAAGCTCACCTAGACATCATAATGTTGTTAAAGATCACTAAATATGGTTTTCTTGTGTGTATATGCCAAACTACTTTCTCCCACCAAATCTTACTCAGAATCTGTACTTTTTTTTGAGCTTAGCCAGTGGACACTACTCCCTTTCCCGGTGCTGGCCAAGCACCGTGTCTCCTTTGAATGATGGCATCATTGCCCTTAGGTGAAGGTCTGTTTTGAGCTTAGAGGACTCTTGGCTGCTGTTTTCATCCATTTATAGTTATTTGCTGTTACTTAACCCTTACACTGGGTAGATGGCAATGCTCCTTTCTGTGCGCCTCAAGCTGCCCTGTAAACACAGGGTTTGTGTTCATCAGTTAGTAACCTGCCAACTGCTGAGATCCAGTCTGGCCCTGGAGAAGCTGGCGTTCTGGAACTCTTGAGTCAGAGAACTTCTAGATCTCAGTGCCAGGGCGAGAGTGGGTCTGATTTTCACTGAATGGAGTCGTCCAGTCAGCTGTTCTCTCGGGATTAAAGCTCATCAAGACAGCCTTTCTTCTGCTGTTACTGGAGCTTACTCAAGGACTGATTTGAGTACGTTTCTTTTTCCTTCAAACTTTTCAAAATGTGCCAGAGATTTTTGTTGATTTCTTTGAAACTGTTTGCATTTAAATGATTTCAAAGACGGTGTTCATGAATAGATTCTGGCTTGTTTACTCTTTGTACTTAGTAAGGATGTGGAATTGTGGTGGGATCGTGTTCTCTTATTTCTTCCTTTACATTTTTCTGAGGACTTCAAAGACCAATAAGGGATATCTCCCTTCCTCACCCCTTCTCCATTGAGAGTTTACAGTTATGGGGAGGATGAACCGTGGACAAGTTTAACTTGTAAGATTTAAATCTATGATTTTCAGTGGGGGACTTCACATTTAAGACTCTCTGTAAATAAGAGGCTACTGATGATGACGATGTGGACATGTCTAGAGTGGAGGTGAAAACATAAGAGGCTAAGAGTCATGGGTTTAAAATAATCATTCGAGATGATAATAGGAGAGGGTCACAAGGAGGTTTATGGCTCTTGCTGTAGGGGATTAAGACATTTGGAGGAAGGAAATGTCATTTTGCTCAGGATCATGTTTGACCTGCGTGGAGAGGAGCAGAGAAGGGGATTTTAAATAAGGGATCTCTGGGCAAACAATAAGGGGCAAGAAAGTACCCCAGTGCAAGGAGCTGGGCCTTAACTATACCTTCCAGGATATAGAGGAGGGCAAAGGAAGTCTGGGGCCAGATTTTCAGTGTGTGTGTGCATGCCAGGGGGTGGGGTAAGGCAGGGAGGGCACAGTAAAGATGTGGAATGCCAATCTAAGGAATTAAATTCTGAGAGTGGAGTGGGAGATGCCATGGAGGAGTTTGGATTCAGAAAATAAAAGGCTTGAAGCGTGATTCTGAGTAAATCTACTGATAGAAGTTCCTTTGGAAATGGAAATTACCCGCTTAGAAGCTACTGTAATCATCTCTTGGGATTAGGCGGTGCCAAAGGGGTTTGAAGAAGGAAGAAAACGCGTTCATTCATGCTTGGATTATTTTTTGTAAATATTGAAGACAGCATATGTGAAGTGCTCTAAAAGGGGTTTTCCATATTATCTATTTCCATTCTTACCATCCTGTGCACTAGGTACTAGCCTGCTTTTATATGATGAGTGAACAGAGGCCCTTAAATGAGACAACCAGTAGTGGTAACATTTCATAGCCAGTTCCATCTGACTGCCAAGTACCAGCCTTTCTAATCCTTTGCTCTGACTGATGAAGCATGGAAATGGAGAACAGATGAACTTTTTATCCCGTATTTGATTTGTCATATATTCCTTCCTTAGGAGTTATTAAATGGATCAAAATTAGGACTATATTCATGCGTACTCTTATATACATAATTGCGTGTATATCAGTATACCTGAGTTTGAGTTTGATACAGATGTTATATATTAGACTTAGCTCAGTCACAGCATTCGAGAAAATGCTCTTTTCTGATAATTTAGAGAAAAATGTCAGTTGACAAAATTTGAGACTATATATTTTATCTCAATTTAGAACAAATAAGACTTCCTACCAAATACAGTCAAGCGCCACATAACAACATTTCAAAGGTCAGCGATGGACCATCTATACAATGGTGGTCCCGTGAGATTGGTACCATATAGCCTAGGTGTGTAGTAGGCTGTACCATCTGGGTTTGTATAAGTACACTCTATGATGTTTGCATAATGACGAAATCACCTGACGCATTTCTTAGAATGTATCCCCATCATTAAGCAACGCATGACTAGTAATTTTAGTATGTAAGAAATGAAATCAGTGTCCTAGTTTCCTAGAATAAAAATTACAGGATAAACTGGAATGTTTGGAAAAGAAGAATTTTGATTAATTTAATTTTCTTATTCCTTGAAAGTTAGCTAGAAAACTTTTGTGTGTGTGTGAGGAAGATTGGCCCTGAGCTAACATCTATTGCCAATCTTCTTCTTTTTGCTGAGGAAGACTGGCCCTGAGCTAACAAACGTGCCCATCCTCTTCTATTTTGTATGTGGGATGCCGCCACAGCATGGCTTGATGAGCAGTGCATAGGTCTGCACCCGGGATCCGAACCTGTGAACCCCAGGCCGCCAATGCAGAGCATGCAAACTTAACCACAAAGCCACTGGGCCGGCCTCAGCTAGAAAACTTTTAATTTTAGTATTTGTAGATCATTGCTGAATGTTAGTACACAACTGAATTTCTTATTGATAGTAGAGTGAAGCCTATTTTTTAATGGGAGGATGATCTTGATGTCATCATTCCAATGATTAATAATCATTGTACAATTTTAAAAATATATACTATGTATAAGAGGTTGGAGATTTGAAGAAGTGGATACTGATATCCAATGAATTGTCCCCTACCATTACCAACAACCTCTTCACCTCCTACCTGAGACTTTCTGGGAGGTTTTTTTTAAAATTGTCATTAGCTTGTTTTTATAATTTGTCACTTTTTCCTAAAAGCAGTTTCCCCCAAAATGTAGTTAATGGAGGAATATCTATTAGTATGTTCTGGTTAAGTGAGATTTACGTATATATTTCGGATTGCTGTTTTATCCTCAAACTGAGCTAAATGGAGGCCTTTCTTGTGGGAACATTTTTTGGGGGATCCTGATTTTTATTTCTCTTTGTATAACGTGCATTTTCTTCAGCAAAAATAGTTGTAGGTTCGCAAACAAGAAGCAGCTGTCGGAAATATGTTCATTGACTCAGCTGAGTGTCTGCAGTTGCCCAACAAAAGTTATTTGATTTGGGTAGTGTAAAGAAATAAAAATAAGCATTCAGATTAGATTTTGGCTGCTGTAATAAGAACTCTGTCTGTAACTTGAAGTCTTGAAATCTACATGTAGTGTAATCTTACGTTGAAATTTGGAGAGATTTGAACCTAAGCACCATTGAGACTGTTAATAAGAGAGCTTAAGTATAGCATGCTTACTGTTTATTCTGCGTGATTTCTTTGATCCTCAAAGGAAAACGTTGAATCTTCATCTCAAGATTGACCTGACAAGGGATACATCTCAATATTGTTCACAAGATGAAAAAAAAAATTGTAATTTTATGTGTGTGTTATTTGGTGAAAAGCGCTGAATACTTTAGTTCACCGAAGAAAATCGATCCAAAGAATGAAATGGACAAAGCCATAAGCATATTGAGAATGATGTCCCAAAAGACTTTTAAGAACTGTAAAATTGAGTGCAGTGGTATAAAACAATTCACACATTTTATTAGGTCTGTATAGGACTGCAAACTGATTGTCTCCTTGAGAGAGTGTTGCTGTAAATATTTAGGGAGAAAAAGAGTGTTGATAAGTCTCTGGCATAACTAAATATTCACAATGGAAGAGTGTATTAAAAGAATAAATTTTATTGCATTTAGAAATCCAGGGTAATTTTATGATTCTGTTTTCCAAGATCCTTTTCTTGAAAATCATATATCTTCAGAGTTTCTCCTTGTAACTGTTCATCCCTGATAGGTACAGAAGGATTAATATGGTTGGGAAAAGTTCTAAACACCAAATTATGACCATTGATAAAACTCATTATTAAAACTTGGTAAATTGGAAATGCTAGCTCCTGTTTGATGACTTTCAGAGGAAATGTAATCTTATGTCTGGAAGGTTGAATTGAGAATTAGAGCAGATGTCTTAGAGTCACCTGTGTGAGACCATAAGGATCTCTCTTCACCTTAGCTCCCCAAGTGTAAAATAAGTACATTAATTATTTTACATATTCTTGTATAACTCTTAGCACAGGTTATTTGAGAAAGATTGTTCTTATTCGGAAATCACAATTTGAAAAGTAAGTATTGGGAGGATTTGAACTGTTAGTAAAAAGGTCCTAGGTACTTTATAGACATATGATGCAAAGTGGTATGTTACATGAAAGGGGATCTAGGATAATATGACTTCAGTTTTCGAGCGTAGTTGAATGTGACATTTTGTGGAAAGAACCGAGGTTGAAAATGTTTGTAGTAGAGGTAGAAACTTCATAGAAGGTGTGCAGTGTTTTTGAATCTGTGTTGTGCTGTACCAACACCACTTCCTCAAGATAGCAGCCCCTTAGTATAAGGTGTGAATTATTTGGAGGTTAAAGTTGGGGATGGTATAAAAAGGCAGCTGGAACAGAAGAAGAATATAGACTATTGTATTTTTTTTTTTATTAAGTGCTGTATATAGTCTGTTGGAATATGGTGTGGTGAGTTAATTAAACCTTTCCAGGAGAATATTATGATCTTATGATAAATTTTCTCATAGAACTGAATGCCTTATTAGTTCTCATATACTGTTTTGTCTTTTTTTCAAGGTGCCTGGCAAAGCAGTGGATGCTTAGTACATTTATTTTGAATGTTAAATAACTCTTGGTTATTTTAATGGAATTAATGATGTTAATTTTAATGAAATGAAATTTTTATACTTTGTGAAAAGTATCAATGATTTGCTTTGTTGTTTTTTAAAAATATTAAGTGAGTAAACTTCAGTTGCCTTCAGAAATGTTACCTTCTTGACTTTCTCAATGATGAATGAAAATGAAAAATTAACCCCATGGATGGCTTTCCACTAGTCTTCGCTCTTTCACCTTGAAAAGTTCTGGGACCTTGAGCAGATTTCTTAATTTGGACCTGAATGTCCTCTTCTTTCAATGAGAGAGTTAAATTGGATAATCTTTAAAGTTTGTTCTAACTCTATAAATCTGTGATTTTGAATGAAGAACAAAAGAGGAGTTCAAAATAAGGCTAAGTATTCACAAATCAAGTTAGATGAGGTTCATAAGAGAAGGTGTTCCACATACAGTAAGTTTTTAGCAGAGTTTTGATGAGGAAGAAAAGAGAACAAGTTGGTAGAGAAAACATTCCTTAGAGTAGAAATGGTACAAGGATTGCATAGCAGTGAAACCTCTGTGGGCTGTAATGGTAATGAGAGTTGAGTAGAGCAAAGAGGTTTTCTTGGGGTAAGATAGTGAGTTTTCATATTCTGTGCCTAAAAGCTCAATTTCTGATAAAATGGCCATTTAAAATCTGTTTTTAATAAAGCTTTCTTCTACACTTCTTTCAACTCCAGCGTTTTCGCTGCGGTACCCACCCACTCCCCCCTGCCCGCCCCTCCAACCACAGGAATCATGTTATTCACTTCCTCTTCAACTGAGTTATATAGTTTCCTCACAGAATTCAGAGAGGATAGCCAAAAGTTTAAAAATCGTCAGGCTTTTGGAGAATGAAAATAATACTGATTAAGATGAAAGTGTGTCTCCATAATATGATTTTCCTTTTTACAAATTGCTCTTGATAAGAACAGATTATTAGTAAGAGCAATTTCCAAATTTTTTCTTAGAAATATCTCTTATTCAGGATAACATTTGTCTATATAAACTCTTCCAAAAATTAGCATAACATGACATGCAGAATTATTTTAAAAATTAAGGAGCCTGTTTGTTAGAAATACATTTCCTAATATCCAAAGATGTATCTTTTCTTCATTTGGAAGTTTCTTTTCATCTAAAAGACTCAGAACAGTATGTATGAAAGACGAGCTGTCTTCAGTGGCAGTCTTCAAGCATTTCATTTATGTTGGAGGACAGAAATGAACTGCTTTTTACAGTAGTATGACCACAAAATATAAAGTTAATTATTCTCCCTTTTGGGAAAAAAATGCATTCAAACTTCCATATGATGTAATTTGCCCGAAACCGTTAATAATACTCATGATGATACGTTTTTCAAGGGGAAAGAGCCTTTAAGTAAATCATCTGTAATGCCTTAAAAGTTGGAAATAAGTGTAAGAGAAGCCTAAGAGGAGGCATTCACATGTAAATATCTTGAAAACTCTCAGACTAAATCGTATTAAAAACTTTGGCTGTTGATTCTTGAAATAAGTGACAGTAATGCCTTTGATCCAGAAAGGTGTATGTGAATGGTCTTTCAAACACACACATTGTGTACTTCCTAAGTCTCTGTCTCACTACCCTTTTAATTTTTCACAAATTGTTCCAAGGTTATCATGATAATGTAAAAAGATCTCCTTTGTGGTAATTTTAAAGGTATATCATTTTGAAAGTTCCAGATTGGAAACCTTTGCACTAGTAATGACTTTGGGACTCCTGACATTGAGCTGGATGACTGATCCCAGTGTGCTGCTGCCAGGGAAAGGGAAGACATTGAGGCGTGCGCGGCGTCGGGTTGCTTTGCCTCCCTCCCGTCCCCTGGCAGCCGTTGCAGCCTGGCGGCCGCAGTCCCAAATCTGTGCACTTGCACGTTTGAAAGCCGCTTTTCTTAGGCTCCCACAGCAGTTTGTATAGAGGAGGAGCCAAAGTAAGATGTCCAGAGAGACCTTCTCAAAAGCAATTCACTTACAACCTACAAAGAACCCCTTTTAGATCTGGTCCTGTCGCTGCCCGCCTCAGACTTCTGTTCAAGCCTTTGCTGAAGAAGTAGCGTTAGGACAGGCCTGATAAGTTTTGTTGGGTTGAAATCTGTTGTAGAGCATTTTTAAGAAATAGAGTCTTGGAATAATTTAGAGCCAGAGGGGCCTCTCCAGGCCCAGATGGAAGGAACCGGAGACCTAGACGGGAGGTGATGTGGCCATGCCCCTGCCTAGAGTCAGTATTTGAATCCAGGTTCGAAGACTTCCACTTATGTGTGTGTTCACTGTGTCAGAAATGTGGTCCTATGAGTAGTAAGAAATACGTAGCAAAATAATAACAAAAGGGACTTTTTTAACCGTGGCTTAAAAGTTAAATGGAAGTGTCAGTTGCCCCAAAACTGACTGGAAGACACAGATAAAAATTTCAGGCCCTGGAAATTGGAACTGATTCAGAGCTGAACGAATGTGTGGTGTGTGTATACCTCTCTGTGAGAGGATGAGAAGTAAAGATGGCGGTTTGGAGGGAGGTCAGAGCTTTTCTTCTCCAGCACTGAAGGTTAGCCTGTGACCCTGTGTATCGCCCATCCCTTTTTGAGCACCTGGGGAGGAGGTGGCGCCTCCTCAGCTAAGGGAAGCTCAAGGACAGTGTTGGTGGGAAGCAGAGCGGCTCCTCCTGCCCTCTCAGTGAACAAGAACGCTTCCCACCTTAGTCACTGCTGGGTCTGTTCCCTGCTCTCCATCCCCTCGTCGAAGTCACTGATGGAAATTGCTCCACAAGCTGCTTTGCCGCCTTCTCGCTATATTTTCTTTGATAATCATGAAGAAACTCACAGTTTTTAGAGCCCCATTTGCCTTTCATGCACAGCTGGGCAGCAGTTACCACATGGACCTTTTAGATTAAAAATGCAACTGTAATACCTAAGAAGAATTCACTGGATAGGTTCCATTTCTATTTGGGGAAGAAGAAAAAGGCAGTGGGATTTTGTGGAAAGGGTTCTAATTTTGTGATCAAGAAACCTGGACCTTAACTCTGCCACTAATTTGGTGAACTTGAGCTAACCTTTGATCCCTTTAGGTCTTGGTTTCCTCATCTGTAAATTGGAGGACACAGTGACCTCCAAAAAGACGGGATTTGTAGTCTCTATCAATTCTATAAAATGAAGCATTCATTTTTAAAAGAGCAGCTCCTTAAGCAGAAATTATTCTATAAATTAAATATGACACCCCAGAACAGCATTCAAGCATGCAGAATTTTCCTAAGGAAGCCAGCTACAACAGGTTGCAGGCAACTTTTTTCAAAGTCAAAACTTTTCGTTTCATTAGTGAGTAGGATGTTCTCCAAAGTGATGTTCTCCAGAATCATTTCTGTTTTACAATGTGGGAATATCTAGATTATTAGAAGCTTTTAAAAAATATTCTGAAGGCCAACTATCGAGTCTATAATTAGGAAAATGTAGGTAGATGGGAATCTTATCTGATTAAGTCTAGCCCTAAACTTTTATCTGTAGTATCGCAGACTAAAACTATAAATATTTGGTTGGATATCTCAGCCTTCTACTTTGCCTTGATTGTGTATTTATTGCACATTAGTTCTTTTCATTAATTTCCTTTTAATTGGTCATAACTTGTGTAACTGCCACCCCAATGGTAAGAGAGGGCCTTTGCAGCTTGCACTTGCAGGCACGTGGTACTCCTGTAAAGGCGTCGTGGAAACCTTACTGATTTCTAAATATTGATGTAGCTTATTACACCAAGTGAATTTGTTTTCATATAGTGTAGAGCTGCGGTAACAGTAGTTACTGTCCTGATGTAATGATGCTAATCTTTTATTATTATCACCCGAAGTGAATGATAAAGCACGTTTGTTAAATTGGATCTCCTTGCTAACTTGTGTATGCTGTCGTTATGGGTCCTGGACCACTTAGGAGATAATTGGGCTCTTCCTTATTCTCTGTGGTGGTGGCAGAGGTTCAGCTTGAGATTTAAGATCAATATTATCAATCAGAGTTGTGTTTTTTTTTTTTTGTGAGGAAGATCAGCCCTGAGCCGACATCCATGCCAATCCTCCTCTTTTTGCTGAGGAAGACCGGCTCTGAGCTAACATCTATTGCCAATCCTCCTCCTTTTTCTCCCCAAAGCCCCAGTAGATAGTTGTATGTCATAGTTGCACATCCTTCTAGTTACTGTATGTGGGACGCCACCTCAGCATGGCCAGACAAGCGTGCACGCCCGAGATCCGAACCCAGGCTACCAGCAGTGGAGCGCACACACTTAACCACTAAGCCACGGGGCCGGCCCCCAGAGATGTGTTTTTTTAAAAATGATTTGTCATCTGCCAGCTTAGATCAGTCATTGGTGAGGAAATTCTGTAAGGAATAGCTGTTTCCTTATACAGAGTATCTATCTATTTTTATTGAGATATAATATATTAGTTTCAGCTGTACAACATAATGATTTGATATATGCATCTAGTCATTCATTGCTTAACAATGGGGATACGTTCTGAGGAATGCATTGTTAGGTGATTTCGTCGTTGTGTGAACATCGTAGAGTATCCTTACACGAAGCTAGATGGTATAGCCTACTACACACCTAGGCTGTATGGTACTAATCTTATGGGACCACCATGGTATATGCGGTCCATCGTTGACCGAAACATTTTATGTGGCACATGACTATATTGTGAAATGCTCACCACAGTAAATCTAGTTAACATCCATCACCACACATAGTTGGAGATTTTTTTTTCTTGTGATGAGAACTTTTAAGATTACTTTCTTAGCAACTTTCAAGTATACAATAAAGTATTGTTAACTATAGTCACCATGCTGTACGTTACATCCCCAAGACTTATTTTATTTCATAACTAGGAGTTTGTACCTTTTGACC